>NC_071109.1:27736785-28067500 GCF_024256425.1 Clarias gariepinus | reverse complement strand
ACACACACACACATACACACACACACACATACACACACACACACACACACACCACATACACACACACCACATACACA
Source organism: Clarias gariepinus (assembly GCF_024256425.1). Classification (NCBI taxonomy): domain Eukaryota; kingdom Metazoa; phylum Chordata; class Actinopteri; order Siluriformes; family Clariidae; genus Clarias; species Clarias gariepinus. Next base: position 28,067,423 of record NC_071109.1, on the reverse strand, counting down.
CACACCACATACACACACACACACACACCACATACATCTACATCAGCCATGTGGAATCAGTGTATGAAACCTGCCTGGCCAAAAAGAAAAAAAAAGCAAAGAAAAACAACTAAGAAGATTGCAGATAGAGGAATTGGATAAAGAACCGTTCAACACATTATTAAAACCTGGAAGGAAAGTGCTGAACCGCAAACAACGGCGAAGAAACGTGGTCGAAAAAATGATGACTTAAACGATTGGTTAAAGTTCATTATAAAAAATTGATAGTATAAATCAGAGTCTAATATGTTTAATGGTGAAAGTAAGAACATTTCATGTGGGTCATGTGGTCATGTGGTCTGATGAGTCCAGATTGACCCTATTCCAGGGTGATGGGTACATCAGGGTAAGAAGGGAATCATGCATAGTGCCCACTGTACCAGCCTCTGGAGGCGAGGTTATGATCTGGGGTCACTTCAGTTGGTCAGGTCTAGACTCAGCAATGTTTGTGGCAAAAAAATTAAGTCAGCTGATGACCTCAAGGTACCGAATGACCAGGTTATCACATATGTGGTGTATTTCCTCTAAGACTTAACTCAAATTATCGAACTGGGAGCATAAGGAATCATTTTCACACAAACTGACAAACAAAAATGTGTGTGTGCGACTACTCATTTATTTATTTATTGGGGCGGTTAGGTACAGTAGAGTATATACGTGCACTAACAAGCTCCACCGGCAGAAGAAGGAATCATACAGTACATTCACACACTGCCAGGTTAGTGGGTAGAAACTGAGTCACTTCCTTTGTAGGATTTTAGTTTATGCTTTTTTTTATTAATTTGTTTTCTTTAATTACAATGTCTTGCTTTTATTATGAATCATATAATCTAAACCTGTTTGTTTTTTTACTTTATGGTTTGATATTTATAGATAGATAGATAGATAGATAGAGTACGTTAATGATCATAATGTAAGTCAAAACATTTTGTATAACAATCTGGTTGTTTCAGTATAACGTGTGTTCAGGGCAGTAGGTCTGGTCTCTTTGGTGCCCCAGGCTGGGTTTAAAAGGAGGGGGAAAAATCCAAAAAAATTTAGTAATTTCTCATGTTTCAGGTATTGCTTTGCTTCATTTAGCTAGTTTGCATCCTTTACCACGCCTAGATCAGATTATACCTCATTGTAGGAATAAATTTCAAAGCTCTTGTACACTAGGTGCTAGATGTGGGTTTCAGTCTGGACTGCCGCAAATTATTCTGCTTGGCCTCGTCTCGCCTCCTAGAGCTCAGAGATGTTTCCGTTCGCAGGGAGAAATCTTCACTGAAGAAAAGATGAAAGACGTGAGGAGAGACACGAGAGACAGAGAGAGAGAAAGATAAAGCCAAAGAAGAAAACCTGAAACCTGGTGGTGAGTGTAAAGAGAAACCCATCCCATCTGGTTTCGATCCAATCTCCATAAATACTCGTGACTACATATACAGTATACAGTAGATACAGGACTAAAGGTGAAGAGTGAAGCATACGCTTAGCTTGAGGAATAATACAGCATTCAAATACAGCAGTACTAGCTACAGTGCTGTACGTAGCGCTGTTACCAAGTTCCAGACGTTAGCTTCAGGCATCAACACGACTGACTTACTGTCTTTATTTATTATAAACATTAAATGCTCAACAGCACAGGGTGAATATATATTAGAATTAGAATATAGATTCATGATACAGCACTCTTCTGTTCAGCTTTATGATGCAAACTGGAAAGAAATAGGTCGTAAGTCATAAACACACACACACACACACACGCACACGCACACGCAAAGAAATATCAAACCCACTGAGGGACTACCATGCTCTTCACTCCAAATTATAACCGAAGCAAAGTGCACCAGAGAGCCACATGTGCCCTCTTACACATAAAAACAACCCCACACATGCCCACACTCTCTCTCACACACACACACATACAAACACACACACACACACACACAACCACACATATATACAATAACAGCGATCAATTTATGATCTCATAAACCTGCAAGTCCATTACGTTCACATAATTTGATTTCACATATTTTGAGCTTAAACCGAATCAATGTTTTCTAAATAGGGAAAGAACATTTGAGTCACACGCACCCAAAAACATGAGTACGTTTTAAAAGAATAATGGCTGATAATACATACTGTAATTGCTTTGAAACTTTAACATGTATACAGACAAATATTTGGACACACCTTTTAACTCCATGGTCTTTCCTGACTTTTATTTCTTTCTACACTGTAAAACAATACTGAAGACGTCCAATATGTGCAATAATCTCATTTGAACAGTTGATATCAAGATGTATCTGTTACTTATACTCTGTAAATCCTTTATAATGACTCTAATCTGAGGGGCCGTTTGTTAATTAATGATTTCTAAATCTTGTAACTCTAAATGAACTTCTCCTCTGCAGCAGAGGTAAGTTCTGGTCTTGATTTCCTGGAAAGGTCTTCATTAAAGACAGTTTCCGCATGGTGCTTGATGAAAATGTTTTTGCATATGCACTAGACAAAATACTGTCCTTGCAAGAACCGTTCCAGAAAAGCTGACCTTCGTGTCTTAAAATAACAACTGACTGCCGTTGTTACTTAATTGCATGAATCATATGTGTTATTTCAAAGTTTTGAAAAAAAATTGGACTACAACTCAACTCAAGGGCAAGAGAGACAAAAACGCACGTGCATGTACTGTGTACACTCACCCACAGCGGGGGCATCATACTCCTCTCCCAGCAGAATCTCTGGCGCTGAATACGCTAGCGAGCCACAGCTAGTGACGAGCATGGTTCCGGGCTGGAAGTGGTTGCTAAAGCCAAAGTCAGTGAGCTTGACAGTCCCTTGCTGGCGGAAGAACACGACGTTCTCGGGCTTCAGGTCCCTGTGCACCACATGCAGCCGATGGCAGTACGCGATCGCGCGCACGATCTGGGCGAAGTGCACTTTAGCGGTGTGCTCGGCGACTCCGCCTTCGTGCCTCAGGATGTAATCGTACAGGTCGCCGCCGTCGCCCAGCTCCAGGATGAGGTAAAGCTTGGTGTGCGTGTCGATCACCTCGTAGAGACGCACCACATTGGGGTGCTGTACCAACTTCATGCAGCACACCTCCTGCAGCAGGTGGCCCGTGGCCAGGCTGTCCAGCTTAGTCTTATCGATGATTTTTACAGCCACCAGCTGACCGGTGAAAACGTGGCGGGCGAGCTTCACGACAGCGAAGTGGCCTTTGCCCAACGTGCGATCCAGCTCGTAGAGGCCGGCGATTTTTCCCTCGGAGCCGCTCTTTGTGGCGGCCATCTTGAATCGGTGGTGCGCGGCCGGTGTGCGGTTACAGGGAGATTTAAAGGAAATGCAGCTCTAGTGTGACATCACCTGTGAAAAATCAGAAGAGCGATAATTAAAACCGCACTTGGGTAATGACTTTTATTACAATATTGTGAACACAGCACTTCAAGACTTCCAAACCAAATAAATGAAAAGAAAAAAAATCGTGAAAATGGCACGAGTCAGTGAAACAATGGCATTTGGGTCATATCCTTTTTGTTACTTTCTTGCTCTATGTAACACTTTTTCATCAATCATTCAGGTTATAGAGCTTGATGTTTAGCAGATGATCTGTAGCAGTGGTCCCCAATCGGGATTTGGTACTGGACCGGACAGAAAGAATTTATTTCCATTTTATTGTCTGCAAAGTTGTTAAACTCCTGGATCACACCAGTTCTGTTTTATGGTGTTATATGTACAGTATTACGCACTTCATCATGCTTCGTTACGAACGTGTAAAGGCCGGAATTCTGTGGAAAACAGTCTAACATAAAACCCATCCGTGGTGCAAAAAATAAAAAATAAAAATAAATTAAGTAATTAAAAAAAAAAAATATATATATATATATATATATTTTTTTTTTTTTTTTTTTTCCTATAACATATAAAAAATTTTGTATTAAACTTTTTTGGCCGATTCTGTACAGTATATATATATATATATTCACACACACATACAGTATACACACACATAATTGGCCAAGAAAGTGTATACACACTTCAGGAAAGGAAAAATAGTATAAAGTATATTATATTTATATAATATATAAATAATAATAATAATAATAATAATAATATCATATATTAATATATAACATATAGCATTACATTTTGTATTAAAGTATTTATACAAGTTTTTCTTTTCCTGAAGTGTGTATAAATGAATACAGAAGTCAGGGATGCATATCAGTGACTTCAGAAATATTGTACCTCTATTTAGTTTGCTAAAAATAAATCTTGGTCTGAATATTGCTTACTCGAGACGGGAACTTGGAAGATGTTTTTGTCTCACAGTTGATACGAGCACTCTGTCTAATTCTTTTATCTACAAGGCTTGACAGTTCTACTTTCCAAGTGCACCTGCCTTTCAGCACACACTCAGTCCCATTAGTGTGTCATTAGTGTTAATAGCAGCAAGTTAAGTAAGTCCTTAAATACATAACGTGTACTTTTAGTGTTATGTTAGTAGGTCATTACTTGTTCTACATCACAGGCGGGGACTGGCACAATTAAAAACACAAGTTGCTAAGTGTCTGACACACTAAGCAAGAATCCCTGTGTTAAAGGCGAAATATTTTTACTAGACATTTACGCAATTACAGTAAATATAGAATAATGGGCGATTGTTTCCGCGCAGACTATTTCCTTTGACGTCAGATAAGACGCAGTGATGTCATTTATATTTAAAAGAGTAATAACCTGTGGTTTAAGGTATTTATAACCACGTACTCGAGTCTTATGAAGGAAAACAGAACTCCATTTGAGACGCAACTGTCTCGAAGAGTAACAAATTTTTAAATAAACTTTTCCATATTTATTTGTTTTAACATTTTGTATTCTTCGTATTGTTTGCAGCATTAATGGTGATTAAATTGCGTCTTTCAGCTTCAGCGCATTGTACAGTACGTGAATGTGTTTAAATGTCAGATAAATCGTCATGTCATGTTTGCTACTTAGCAACCCTTTCGTCGTCTTGCCGCAGGCTGTTTTTTTAGGACAATGGAACAATAGTTTAGTAAAATGTACTTTAAGAATGCTTTCTTCATTTATTTGGAACTTCTAAAAAAACATTCCAGTGGCCTGGGATCCTCCCAACAGCAGGTGTGTGTGCACAGGCGGGAAAGGGACAGCCATTAAACCTTTAACATCCTTATTTAAAGAAAAAACATTTTGTCTTCTGATGTGGAAATAATAATAAGAATAATGAAACTTTTTACTGGCTTGGAAATATATAAAAAAAATAATAATAATTGCAACACTGTCCTCTACCAAATGGTTGAGATGTCACTTCATGGTAAAGGTATCAGTAAAATAAATAAAAGTAGCAATATGAATAAATTATTCAATCAATCAAAAAGACATTAAATGCTCCATTTTTTTAGGTTGTGACGCAAAAGCACAATTTTGGGGGGGCATTTGATCTACTTTGTTTCTCGTGTTATGCTAGAAATCAATTGAAAATGCATAATATTTAAAGAAACCGTAACATAGTACTGTATAATATACTGTACGATTAACAATAAACAACTTAAGAAGGCTCAGTTAGGTTCAACACGTACTTCCACACACTTAGAGAAGTAGTAAGCAAAAGAAGGTGAAAGTTTCTTAAAGAGAATTATTATTGGTGATGAGACACGGATTTATCACTATGAGTCGGAGAGTAAACAGAAACATCCTAAATCGCAGACTGAGAAAAAGTTAAAAAGTTGACCATCAGCTGGAAAATTCATTAATGCTTATAATTTTCTTGGATTCTCAAGTGTCAGTATTGGAACATTATCAAGAAAAAGGTTCAACAATCAACGGTGCTCGTTACAGTGAAGAAGAGAAGCCTAAACTTAAATTAAATGCAGAGGACTGATATCCAAGGGCGTCGTCATCTTGTATGACAATGCACGTCTGCACACTTCAGCCCACACTATCCACACTCTGCAAAAACTTATTTAAGTAACCTCCCCATAGTCCTGATCTCTTCAACTGTTTGGTTTGACATAAAAAAGGAACAATTTTTTTAATGTAAAAAAAATTGTATTTGTGTTTTCTAAAAGACATGAAGATTAAAATTAAATTCTACAGCTGAACTGCAGATCATTTTTGACCTTACCGTTGTATAGGGTTAATTATATATATAGCTAAAGGGTTACACACCTTGTTACAGGGTTAATATTACCACACTGTTTCAGATTTATATCTTGACTACATGAAGAAATAAGCATGGCATGCTTGCACGGGCATAACAGGGCATGTTGCAAAATCTGGTCTTTTTGCATAATTCTTTACATAATCGGCGGAGAGCTAGGTATGACTTAGTTATCTTTAATCTTTGTGTGTGTGGGAGAGTGTGTGTGTGTTGTTTAAACAGGAACGGGTGTGTTGCATGTGAAAGCATGTGCGTGCTACAGTGTGTAATGTTGGTAAACTTATGTGCGGTTCTTCCCTTTAGAGTAAAAACTGATAGAAGCCTCCTCTGTAACCTCTGTCTTTAATATTTCATATTTAAAATATTAATTGAAAAACAGCATGTGACACGGCGCACAGACGGGTGTGTAAACTTTAATAAATTAAAATCAAACTTCAAAATAAAGTGTGACAGAAAGAAAGAGAGAGAGAGAGAGAGACTCCCTACGAGTGGTATATTGGGTAGAGCAATGCATACACACTTGTACAATACGTGTGTGTGCACATGCACTCTCACACTTTAAATAGCCTTTGAATTTTCTTAATATTTCCATAAAATCCAGCATTCTCCTGTTAGGTGTCTAGCGTAACTCGAAGTACATGATGTACAAAAGTGCACATTACAATATAAATGACATTTTATTTTGAATTGTCGATATTCTAATTAAAAAGAATAAATGCTAAACTGAGTAAAGCTCTAGATTAGTTTGAAGCGCTTTTTCTGCGATACTGCTGCCTGGTGCGAGAAACTGACATCTCAGTCTCGTTTATCTAAAATTACTTTCGGTCTAATTCTAACATAATAATGTTCAGCCAAACCATTTGTGGTCAAAATTGTACACACCCTCATTATGGAAAGGAATCTTGTTTTTGCAATAAGTTCTTTGAACTGTTTTTTTCCTGGAGAAAGGGCCATGACATTACAACGCAAAACATCACGGTCTTTGGTGTCCGTGGACACGGGTGAGCCTTGGGTGCCCATGATCCTGTCACCAGTTAATGTGTTGGTCTACATCCTTAATAGAAGAAAATTTTCAAATTATGAGGGACAACTTTTAATTTATTATAAATACAGAACCAATTAAATACACATACTCCATCATTGGAATATTAACTCAGTGGTGCTGAAAATCCCAGGATATCTGTTAATTTGTCAAGGCCAAGGCCTTTCAACTTCTGTTAATAATCATGATTGACTACAGCTGCTACAGTAGCTTCTCAGTGCCAACATAAAAATGGTTTGTCTGAGAGCACTCACTGGATCGACCAACACACAGAACAACGAAAAGGAAAGTGCAATGAATCTTAGCGCAGATTTACTTTGCACAAGTCAGAAATCTCTCTTTTTAAAACAACTGCCGATTCCAAGATCAGTTCAAACAATTGCATGTAAGAACAAGTCATTGGGAGGTGCCGCCACTTTGCCAAGTTCTGGAACACTTAAACTGTCACCCTCAGCAGAGAGGAAATTAAAAGAGATTTCAGGAATTGCTGGAAGCTGCTGGAAGACTAGTGTCACCTTCTACTGTACAGTCAAACCAGTTTCTCATCATCAAGGACCGAAAGAAAGAAGCCTCTGCTCTGGAATCTGCACCAGTCTGGTTCGCAGTTGAGCATGAAGACCCTGTGTAATGCCTGTGGCCGGTTCCACTTGACCATGTAGATGGTCTTGGATTCGGCTGATGAAGGCAGATGTTCCCTCATGGTCAATCACTCAGGACGGAAATTCCCACAGACAGTTTTGTACCTGAGCCTCCAAAAATGAAAGTGGACTTGAACATTTTTCCTGTTTTACTAAACTTCCAATCCCTCCTAACACTCAGCATGACTGCAGATTAATCCCTGCTATCTAATATCACCCAAATGAGGACAGGTTCCTTGTTGAGCCTGGTTCCTCTTAAGGTTTCTTCTTGTCATCATCTCAGGGAGTTTTCTCTCGCCATCGTGACCCTCGGCTTGTTTTTCACACCCATTTCTATATATTTTTTGATTCTGTAAAGCTGCTTTGAGACATTGACCGTTGCTAAAAGTGCTACATAAATAAACCTGAATTGAACTGAATCGATAAAGCAGGAAACCGTACAGGAAGCTTTTGGAGCCTCAACCCTGTAGAAAATTTGTGCCGTCATGTTAATGCCAATAAAGATGTTGAGGTTCTCTTTGGGAGTGACAAGGAAGGATAAGATAAAGATTGAGTCCATCAGAGGGACAACCCATGTTAGATGTTTTCGAGATAAAGCCAGAGAGGCCAGATTGAGGTGGTTTGGACATGTTCAGAGGAGAGATTGTGATTATATTGGTAGAAGATTCGAACTGCCAGGCAGGAGGTGTAAAGGAAGACCAAGGAGGGGATTTGTGGATGGGAACAGCCGAAAGACAAAGAAGAAGATGTTTGTGCCAATACATAATTAAATGACCACAACCAATTCAGCTAAAAAGATAGATCAAACATGTAGGCATTTGGCACACGCCCTTATCCAGAGTGACTTACATTTTTATCTCATTATACATCTGAGAAGGTAAGGGGTCAACAGGGACAACTTGGTGGTCCTGGGGTTTGAACGTGTGATCTTAAAAAAACGCAGTTCAATGTCTTAACCACTGAGCTGCCCCCTGCTCCAGTTAAAAGCCGGGCCAGAGGTTTTTGATGTCGTCACAAAACATCTGCTAAATGTGAAGGGACATACAGATGAAATATCACGTGTGCTGAACTGTAAGTACACTACCGCGCAAAAGTTTGGGATCACTTGCAAATGTCTTTGTTTCATGCAATTCACAAAAAAATGTAAAACTTTTTTACAAACAATTAAAGTTCTAGCCGATATTCTGACAGCCAGCGCAGTCTCCGGATCTGAATCCTATCAAGCTGTTGTGGGAGCAGCTTGACCGAATGGTACGGAGGAAGATTCTATCAAGCCAAGACATCTTGTGTGGAGATGCTCCAGGAAGCATGGGGTGACATCTCATCAGATAATCTTCGGAGAAATCGACAGCTAGAAAGTCTGCCAGTCTGAAATTGCTGCAAAAGGTGTTTTTAGAGGAAGAAGTCGTCAAAGTTTTAGAACCTCCATCAAAATCATTATTTCTAACTCATGTCTTGTTCTTTTTGCAATATTTTCTATTCAGACCAATTTCGTGTGTGTTTTCAAGGTGATCCCAAACTTTTAAGCAGTAGTGCATATTTGATAAATGCATGATGAAATTCCTGTTAAGGATTGTCGGTCGTACAATCGTCCTGCCCCGCTAGAAGAAATTGTTGCGAGCGCAATAATGCCGTGACGTTCATGGTCATGATGAGAGTAGACAAACTTTCGACTGCAACCTTACCTGATGTGAATGAGGGGAATTATATTACAGACGCTTACTGTACCACTAAGGTATTGATGTCACCTGTCAGTAAGATCGAGCTTCAGGCAATAAACACAACTCTAACATTAAAAACATGGAGTCTCCAAGTGGTCATGTGACGGTATCTGAGTGGTCATGTGACCGTATCTGGAGACGAGAGACGAGAGGTGGTGTGTTTCTGTGCATATCGCTGGAGGGGTCATATGACGAGAGCGCAAACCAGATGGTGCAGATCAATATGTGTAACAAGATATCATAATTAGTGTGTGTGTGTGTGTGTGTGTGGTAATGGAGGTTACAGAATAGTTAATGAGTTGTATCCAGGGAAGAGAGAGACTGATGCCATGTTGAGGTGATGCACTTGATCTCTACTGGGACCACACACACATGAGCGCGCACACACACACACACACACACACACACACACACACACACACACACACACACACACACACACACACACACACACAAAGAGTGCACTGTTTTTCTGCAGAAAGCAATGTGGCTAATTACTGATGTGCTGCTTCACTTCTATCCCACTGCTGAGTGTTTGACCTCAACACACACACGCACACACACACACACACACACACACACACACACACACACACACACACAGGGTCATTGTTCTACAGGCACTTCTTTCTCTTTCTCTTTCTATATCTCTTCTCTTTCTACTTCTATCTTTCTATACTCACAAACAGAAGCAAACATCATGTTTAACATAAAAAATAAGATTATAAAAATATAATTAAGAAAACTGGTAAAAGTTCAACAGGTAAAAAAAACATTTATAAAAGAATAAAAAAGTTAATCGTCACATGATTGGTAAAAATAAAGAAAAACAGATAGAAAGATTAAAAAAGAAAGAAAGTGCATTTCTGTATGCTTGTATGTACAGTATAAGCATGTGACTGTGTATATTGTGTATACTTTGTGTGTGTGTGTGTGTGTGTGTGTGTGTGTGTGTGTGTGTGTGTGTCCGGAGGAAGGATAAGGTTTTCCCTTCCATAGTGTCTGACAGGCAAACTGCTTCCTACTACAGTAAGAGCACACACTGCATCCTATTGATAACACTCACACACACACACATACACACATACACAAACACAAACACACATACACACACACACATACACACACATATATACACACACACATACACACACACATACACACACACATACACACACACATACACACACACATATACACACACATATACACACACACACACACACACTTACTCCACCCATTCTGTGTGTTTCTCTCTCTCAGTGCTACACAGCACATCTCAGGCACGAGCACAACATGGCTCTGCAGCTGCTGCCTTACACACACACACACACACACACACACACACGCTTAAGGTTGCATATGCGCACACATATACACGTACAGATGACTGATGAAGCCGTGCATGCATGCACACAACAACAACACAAATACACAAAAAACAAACACACATACACACACAAAATCATGCAGCCTGACAGGAGGCTCAGTGTGACAGACAGCACCAGGGGACGAGTGTGAGATGATGACTCATACGGAGAGAGAGAGAAGGATGAGAGAAAGAGGAAGAGGGAGAGAGAGAAGGATGAGAGATGAGAGAGAGGAGTGGGGTTTCCTCTACAGGTATGATCTCATCGTCAGTGTTCCCATCATCAACTATTGATGCTGATGAGGTCAGTGTGGTGAGGGGGAGCGAACAGCAGTGTGCAGAGTACATTAACACACACACACACCCTTACTCTTAAGAGTCTTTGAATTATTGACTTATTTTTTGATTTTTGATTTTTTTATATATATCAGTGTTTTTGATGAAGGGTTTCATGCTAAAACAGTCACGGGTCTGTCACGTTCACAGCACTGTGTGTTAAAGAGAATAAATCAATCATCACACACCGATTCTGTTGATTTCCTGTGATGGCCAGAATCCATCGTCAGCCGGTCTGCTCGGTTTAGCTGGAGGCGTGTGTGAGCAGTGTGTCAGATCACCGTCGAATTATCTGAGGCAATTTTCAAGTAAAAATCATTTCCTGAATGTCAGTTGGGTTTTACAGCGAAACCTCGGCACACAAATGCCTTCCCTTACAGATTTTTACGAATTAAAATTTTGCACGAAATCTGCCACGGCTTTTAAACAAGCGAATGAACAAACCAAACCGATCGCAAATTTGTTGTCAATTCACTCAAGTGTGTCAATCGCTGTTTAGAAAGTGTCAATCCACGATTGGACGCTAGGTGATTTTCCCGCATGTTTTTTTTTTTTTTTTGGTAATATTTTTGGGTGACTGGAACAGATTATCTGCATTTACATTATTTCTAAGGAGAAAATTCGTACCGCTACATAAATTTTCGCCTTAAGAGCTCACCTCCAGAACGAATTAAATTTGTTCTGACGTTTTATATTTCTCACGGTTGAGCATCTCAAACTTGACATAATCTTAACAAGGACGGAGAGAGAGAGTTTATTGCAATGCCCACTTGACTCAATTTAACAACGTGAACTGTATCATGGCTAAAAATCACAATTATTTTGGTTAATATTTACATTAAGATCATTAAACACAATTATTTATTGACCTTGGAAACATTATGGATTTCTTGAACTTTTAAATTTTTTTTATTTGTATACATTTCTTTTAAAGTTCCTGAGTGGCGCAACAGAAAAGTATTTAACCCATCATATGGACATGGCGAGTTTCAATCCTGGCTGACGCTACGGCTGTCCGTAGCCAGGAGTCTAAGGGGCAGATTGGGCTGTGCTCTCAGAGGGGCAGGGGTGGCGTACCTGCACTCTCACATCAATCACAGCGACACAGGCTAATCATGGCTGTCACAGAGCTTACACAGTTAACACTTTCCTCAGAGTGTGTTATTCCCCAAACAGTGTAGTTCAAAAGAAGTGGTCATCTTTAAGGGAGCATGTGATATTGCCTTCGCCCTCCCTGGTTGCTAGCAGTCATGTCATTTTTAAGTGGATTTTATTTGTACATATAAAAAAAAAAAAAAGAAAACAGCTCTGTGCGATAACCTTTGAACTCTTTATTTATTGTGAGATTTGAAGAAGAGAACGTTCTATAACTTTGTGCAATTTTAAATATAAAAGTTAAAAGTTATTTAATACTCTATGTTTAATTATCAACATACAGTACAGTTTAAATTTTAAAACTTTCACCCCCAACTACTTAAACAAAAAGTTATATATAAAAACAAAAACCAATCAGTCCATCTATAGTTTTAACTTTGGTTTTTCTTGAACTTAATTAGATTTCAAATGTAAAAATAAAAATCGGCTTTTAGTAAGAAGCTTTTAGTAAGCACACCTTTGTAAAACAAATAGGTGAGCTGGATATATAACCCACAACGTGTATATCTTTATACAGTACTGTAAATCTGTGCATCATATAGGTAGACTGTCGATTTGAATCAATTTGGGGCATTGGAATCCTCGATTGTATTAAAGTTTATTTTCTGATTTCAAGCAGCTCCATTTAATATTAAATATTTATTGAAACAAAAACTAATACCATTATAAAACATGTTGAAACCTGTGAAACGTTTTTTTTACAGATGGTTTAGCCTTTATACAGTAATATTAATATTTTTTTATTATTGTGTCCTATTAATATGATGTCGCCCTCGATGATAATTATAATAAATATAACAATTCTTCTTTGAGATCCTGTTTTTCACGCTGCATGAAAGACGCAATGACTTGTGGGGACATTTTTCATTCCCTTTTCCATTGAAGTGAACATCTGTTGTTCACTCGTTCCCTACACCGTTCTTACTTACCTTTGAACTGAACATTTTCGACTCCCTGCAGTTTGGAATCACACTTAACATGGCTGAACAGGCCATACTCCAGGCCAATCGAAACGCGCCTCCAGTTATAATAAATAAAGCCAAAACATGCACCAAAAGTGATTCAATCCCCATATGGACTGTGGTGTTAAAATGCTCGTCATTACAACAGAAATAAACTGTTTTGTCACCTGGTTTCTAGATGTCCCATTTATGGCTCTTTTTTATTTTTATTTTTATGTAACTCATAAGTTAACATCATACTTAGCTAAAAAATTATACATAATCAGTATATATATGTACTGTTTATATATGCTTTTTTTTAATCTTTAACTTCATAATGTTTCTTTATGCCCACACTGCATATTTATACTCCTTCTGAATTTGTATAAGGAGTCAACGCTCATCATTTTTGCTCAGGATGTTCATAAAAGTCATGTGCCTCAGAAAACTTAGCACAGAGCCAAAGCGCCCTTCCCTATAGATATGAGTGCATTATGGGTTTTCTATACCGCCTGGGCTAAATGGTTTAGTCGCTAACGCTAAGCAGTGCACGGAGTGCTTTGACGAGCACGCTAGACTTTCGGCAGGTGTCTACAAAATAGCACATTTCTCAAAGTTGCGCACTTCATAACACACCAGTATCTAAACCCATTACATCCAGAATCCTGGCAATTCCGTTTTTTTTACTTCCTTTTTTCCTATCTTCTCTCACCGCGATATTTTAATCGCTTAGCGTCTCGAGTGCTGTGTGATGAAATTGCAGTGAGAGCGCTATCCTCTCACACAACACACACACTCACACTGCAGCATGCTGCTCTCAGCAGCTCGAAGGCATGTGTGTCAGGACATTGTGTCCATACCGCACAATCACACCCACACACCCATATATACACACACCCACGTTCAAACACACACACACACACAGTCTCACATGGCCTGCAGTTCTAGAATTATGTTCCAAACATTGACACACACTCCCTAACCAATGATGCTAGAAACACACACACAGCTGCTGAGTGTGGGAAATGCCGCACAGCTCAGATGCAGCAACAGCAGCACATAGTGCTCAAGTCTTCAGCCTGGAGCTTACAACCGTCCCCAGAGCTGTACCCGCAGCCGTGCTCTCAGCCATCACTACAACCATTACTAAAACCATCCTCCCTCAGCGTAATCTTCTGCCTTTCCTCTGACTGAGCCTACAACAATCACTACCACTGTTTAGGCTTTAAGTGAATACCACACACAAACATACAACCTTATGAACATACATACAGCCATCCCTACCGCTGTGCCTACAACACTACACTGCCATCCTTACAGCCCTCAGTACAAGTATACACACAACTATTATTACAGTGGTCAAGACAACCATCACTAAAGCTTTTACTACAACCATTACTACAACCATCCCTATAGTCATCAATACAGCCATCATTACAATCGCCACTACATAACTATAACCAACCCTACAACCATCACTACAACCATCATTACAGCCAGCACTACAGCCATCCCAACAACCATCACTGCAACATCCCTACAACCATTACTACAGCCATCACATAATTACAGCAAACACTACAGCCATCACAACATCCATACAGCTATTCCTACAACCATGACTACAGCCATCACATAATAACAGCCATCACAACAATAATCACTACAGCAATCCTTACAATCATTACTACAGCCATCACTACAGCCATTCTAACATCCCTTAAACCATCCCTACAGCCATCACTACAACTATCCCTACAGCCATTACTACAGTACTCATTACATCACTTTAACCATCACTACATTTTTACAGCCATCCCTACAGCCTCACTGCAGCCATCATTGCAGCCATCATTGCAGCCATCAATGCAGCCATCAATGCAGCCATGCCTACAACCAGTACTACAGCCATGACATAATTACAGCAATCACTACAGCCATCACATAATTACAGCCATCACAACAATAATCACTACAGCAATCCTTACAACCATCACTACAACCATCACTACATCCATCACTACAGCCATCTTTACAGCCATTCTAACATCCCTTAAACCCTCCCTACAGTCATCACTACAACTATCCCTACACCCATCACTACAGTAATCATTACATCACTTTAACCATCACTACATTTTTACAGCCATCCTTACAACTCTCACTACAGTCATCATTACAGCCATTATTGCAGCCATCAATGCAGCCATCACTACAATCTGACCTGCAGCTACTGTATCACTACAACCACCACATACATTGCTACAACCATCGCCCAGCCATCACTACAATCACCACTACATCATCCCAACAACCATCCTTGCATCACTACTCATACCTAAAGAGTTTCCATCAATACAACCCTCACAACAATCATACCCACTACAAATACAACAATCTCTACAACATCAATACAACCATCACTACAGCCTTCTCTAGAGCTGTCATTAAAACCCTTTCTACAACTGTCCATATAGTCCTCGCTACTTTATTCCCTATAGTCTTACATAACTGCACTCTTACCTACATTCTTTCCTTACAGCTATGTCTGCAACTGTCCTTACTGCCATCCCTAAAACCCAACATACTGTAAAGTTGTTCCAACGACCATCCCTTTAGGTATCCTTACACGTCCCTGTAGCAACCAACTCTACATAGGCCGTCTGGACAACCAGAGTTCATATGAGGTTCACAACCTTACTCTAAAACTGGCCTACCAACGCAGCCTAACGCCTGTATGAAACCCAGTAACAGTGTTGATATCATGAGCATCGAATTACCATCTAAAACTCCTGTTAAAGTGAACACTCTTCTTAATGTTCCACGAGCACCTATTGTGTTTAATTAACAGATCACTCGACAAATACACTTACATCTGTATTTACTTTAAATACGAGTTTTACAAGACTCTGGGATTTTTTCAAAATTATGGATTAATATGACATTTTCAAGGTTTATTTAACACTGCAGAAGTTCACCATATTAATAGCTGACTAAAAACTACTGGTTAATTAATGATTTAAAGGTGTATTAGGTGAGATTGGTAAATAAGCAGAGTGAAATAAGATTTGAATAAGTTTTATTTCCCCCCAAACTTCTAATAGTTCTAGAGTTGCTGTCAGTACTTTTACATTCAAGTGCTTGAAGGCCAAGTTGCAACTCTATAAACATGCAACTTTAATTTAAAGTGTCCTTGAGTGCTCGTAAGCTGCTTATTCATAAAATGTATTGTTATTATTATTGTTCACAATATTTATATTGACTACTACAGCTTTAAGGATCAAATTAGACACTTTGTTGTTGTTTTTTTCTTATTAAATTTCCATATCTCTTCTTCTGTGTAGGGTCGATGAGCCCATCCCAGGAAGCCCAGGGTAGGGGCACAAGGAAATGGGACATCCTGGATGGGGCACCAAACCATCACAGGGCACGCATGCGCACACACACAAACACAAACACACACCAATCAGCTCATTCTGCATATCTATATACTTTGGACTGCTGGGGGGAAACCCAGAGCAAACCCACCAAGAACAGGAAGAAGATGTAAACCCCACATACACGCACAGACACAGACAGGCCAGAGACAAGATTTTAACCCCTAATCCTGGAGGTGCGAGGTTATAATATGTAGGTTATAATATAATACATATTTATAGCACTACTACTCGATTAATTAAATAACTCAACACTAAGCTGATTTAAATCAGTTTAAATGGTTAATTGAACCCAATCATGATGTGAAAAAATAAAATCATGCTAATTATTATTAGTGAAGGTTTAAATAACATTTTGCAACACACATACACACACACTCAAAGACTGGAGGTAAGATTCAAACCCCTAACCCTGGAGGTGCGAGGCAACACTTTACCCAATACTATATTTATGGTATATTACCAATCCAGCACTATTAATTGATTGATGCATTAATTAATTAATTAATTAACTCAACCCTGAGCTGATTTAAATCTGTTTAGAGGGTTAATTCAACTCAATCATGATGCGAAAAATAAATGCATTGTAAATTATTTTCAGTGCAGGTTTGAATGACATTTTGCAAAACACACACACACACACACACACACACACACACACTTTCCTCACACAAGCACAGCACTAAGAGTCCAAACTGCGCACATCCACATTGGACCGAACAGAGAAGAAGCTCACAGCCGACACATACGGCCATATTGAACACAATATTCACATGTGTTTACACACACAAACACGCAAACACACACACACATCGGGATTAAAGAAGACACTGCGCGCGCGCTCGTGTTTATTAACTTACCGTTGGTTGTTTATGTGTTTACCGCCGAGCATCCGCCTCCTTCTCTGTAAACAAGCTCTATATTAATCTTAAAAATGAAATCTTTCTTCCTTCTACTCTCCCAAACTGAGTCCCGTGTGTGTGTGTGTGTGTGTGTGTGTGCGGCTGAAGGTGAGAGAGAGGAGAGAGAAATGAAACAGATGAGACGTTGCTCCGCTCCGTCAGAGTCTCTCGCGCTCACTCGCTCTCTCTCTGCAGTGCGCGAGCGCTCACCTCGGGCTCGAGCGCACCAGCGCGCGCCGTCAGCTCTGACGTCAATGCATTCCAGCTCAGCCGCGCGAGCGCTCCTCAACAATACGAGAAGCCAAAAGTGTCACAAAGTGTCTAAACGCCAAGCCTGATTATTTTGTTGTTGTTTTTTCTCCCCCCAGCATTTCTGACATTCAATAAGGATACACTCACTCTAAAGCCAAAAGTTTGTGGACGTTGAACATCCCATTCCCAGATTTAGTCCCCCTTTGCGACCCCACTCTGCTTAGAAGGGTTCCCACTAGACTTTATACAAGTATTCAGTCATCACTGAGATCAGGTCTGATGTAGTTGTTCCAGCTCATCACAAAGGTGTTGAGTGTGGGGTGGAGGTCAGGTCTCTGCGCAGGGTACTCAAATTCCTCCATTCCGACCAGAACACATCATATGTTCGTGTTGCTCGCTTTGTGCACTGTCATGCTGGAACAGGTTTGAGCACCTCTTAGTTCCAGTACATGTGAATTGTAATTCCACAGCATACAAAGACATTCCAGACAATTGTGTGCTTCCAACTTTGCCGTGACAATGTGTGTGATGTGTGACGGTCAGGTGTCCACATTCTTTTGGCCATTTATGTGCTCTTTCAATTTAACACTGAAGGACCTGGAACCACTCACTTACTCATCGTCTATACCGCTTTATTCTGTATTCAGGGTCGCGGGGGCCTGGAGCCTATCCCAGGAGGCTTATGGCATGAGGCAGGTACACCCTGGATAGGGTTCCAATCCATTGCAGGGCACACACATACACACATTCACACACTATGGGCAATTTGGGAACACCAATTAGCCTAATCTGCATGTCTTTGGACTGTGGGACGAAACCGGAGTACCCGGAGAAAACCCACCAAACACAGAGAGAACTTGCAATTAATTCTGGAATTAAGGAATTAAGTCTCGCAGAGAATTGAACCTAGACCCGCCGTGCTGCCGACCCGGAAATCTCAGACAATTTTTTATCTGAAAGGCTGTACGCATGTCTGTATGTCTGTCCAGCCAGATTTCGTCACAATATTAAACAAAAGTGGCTGGACAGAATTTAATGAAACATTGCCAGGCCTTGCCTGAAGTTAAATCTGTGCCATAAATGAAATCAAAATGTTGAGTAGAAATGAAGTTATGAGCAATTATGTGCCAGACAATAACGTACACCTGCACCAAAGGATATTAATTAGAAAATCTAAACTGAACATTTTTACTGGGTTTACTTAATATTTTCACCACTGAAATAACAAGGCAAAAATGTACACACACTTCAACAGTTGTTATCTTGAATTGAATTATAACTAATTGTCATTCTGTAACAGGATGAATGAATGAATATGTACAGATGAATAAATATGTACAGTATATATTGTTTAACAGGAGATTGTCATATTTGGGATTTAATTTATGTCTTTAATGACCAATGTGAAACAAATATGGGGTAAAAAAAACAAACAGCTAAAGTAACCCCACTTGGGAAGAGTGGGAAGAGAATCCTTATAATCTTTCCTCCAATCTGCAGGTTCCACATAAACTGACAGAAATCTCCTGATATACTGTATTATCTCTTACACAACTCCTCATCAGGAGGAGAAAAACAAATCTGGCCGATACAGGGTGTATAGTAAATATCAGCTAATAAGCTCACTCACTCATGTTCACTAAGTACTTCATGCTGGTTTGAATTGCAGTGGATCCAATGCCCATGCTGGGAATACTGGGCATGAGAGGGAAATACACCTCGGATGGTATTCTAGTCTACTACAGAGCAGCATGCACACACATTCACACGAATAATTCACACGTAGGGGAAATTTATCTTAGTCAATCCACCTACTGGCATGTTTTTGGGCGGTGAAAAGAAACTTGAGAATCCTGAGGTAACTCACACTGACGCAGAAGAGAACAGAAACTCAGCACAGACAATAACGCAAGCCCAGGATCAACCCGATGACCCTAAAGAAGTGTGTTTTCATATGCAATCCTCCATCCTGCCACTCACTTAATAAACTAATTTGGTATAGTGCTAAAGCTAGGCATGCCAGGATATATTACTCAGTTGTCCCATAAAAAGACATTTTTAACATAGCTGAAGGCAGAATGACACGGTTGTACTGTTTGTTGTCAAGTGCATTAGTGAAGACACTTATTGTTCCTGTATAAATGAAAATGACTCTTTTTAATGAGGCACAGACATGCACTTATTCTTCTATTCAGCCCTCACAGTGGTGATTATTATTGCATATACAGTACTGTAACGCTCAAGGATAGGTTTCATTTCAGCATTATGAGGCACACTGTCTATGGCACACCCTAGGCATTGTTTAAAAAGAAAAGTTTTATATTAAATACTAGTAATACTGTTACTGTATACTTCCGGTCAGATTGCACTGGAAAATAAAAGTGCAAAAATTATATTGAACATAAATATTACGTAACAATAAATGTGTTCTTGTAAGCTTATCTACCTAGGGCTGAAATTCTTAGCCTCAATAAGGAAGAAGTTTGAAAGGGATTTCATATAACATTATGCACATAACCTTATGTGACAGTTTTACATCAGGAATTGTAAATGTACAATTGTTGAATGTAATATTTCATGTTTATATGCATGGCTTGTTGGCTCTTTTGTCTTTTATTATAAGCCATATGTGTAGCATTCATTAAATAATACAATAACAAAATAACCTGGGAAAAAGATTACACCAACAAGGAGTATTATTATTATTATGATTATTATTATGATTACTAATACCCACTCACTATGTCATTTATCACGGGGTCACAGGGGGCCTGGAGTCTATCCCAGGAGATATAGGGGTACACCCTGGACAGGGTGCCAATCCATCACCGGGCACACACATACACACACTCACACACTTATTCACACACTATGGGGCCATTGGGAAACAAACCTGGACCCTGGAGGTGCTAAGCACTAAAGCCACTGTATAATTGGTGAACTGATTGCCGTAACAGTGCAATTTTCCTTTGGGATTAATAAAGTTAATAAAACCAATCAATCAATCAATCAATCAATCTATCTATCTATCTATCTATCTATCTATCTATCTATCTATCTATCTATCTATCTATCTATCTATCTATTATAAAGGCTAATATTGTAAAAAGTTCCCTCAAGTCGTTGGTTAAGTGCCATAACAAAGCACAACAGACATAAGCCTAGTTGTATCAGATCCCCTTCTCCTTTTCGAGAAGATAATTTAAACTATTTTTATTAGTTCATTTACAACCGAGAAACTTCACAGCATACAGCAGATTACAGTTTAAGTGTTTTCTTTGTTTGATTTGTCACCATACAGCTATGACTTTTTTCCCCCTCTATCCAGTAAACGCTGCCGGTTAAAGGGTTAATGCTTAGCATCAAAGAGGAATGACGCAGTTACAGTTTGGTTTATCTGTTTAAACAGAAAGACAAGATCATTGCCAAATGAAACATGGGCCACAAGGCAGGGTACACCCTAAATAGAGTGCCAACTTATCGCAGGGCACAAACACACTCACACACCTGTTCATACCATACAGGCAATTGTATCTGTAATTGACTGCATGTCTTTGGATTGTGGTGGGAAAAAAAAAACAGAGGAAACCCACCAAAGCACTGGGAGAACATGCAAGTGGAGGAGAGATCTGAACCTCCTTCCATGCTGGAGGGGCCATCCTTCCATGCCTTCATATGAGTAATATTATACATTGAAACTTATATTATATATTATATATTATATATACTTATCCTGTTAGTAAATAGTATAGTGTGATGTTATAGTGTAAGAAAACCTCTAACAAAAGCCAGATTCTCATTTACACGTGTAGTCACATCAAGAGTTATAAAAGCATCACAAATCATTTTTAAACTCTGTGGGAAACCAGAGTATTCGTTTGTGGGACAAAAGTCACAGGCACTGAATCAAGACTGCTCCGAGGAGGAAGTGAAAGCAGCTGGAGGCTGGAACACAGCACATTTTGGACATACCACCTCATGGGACATAAACAAACCCTCCTTCTGAATGGAAAGATCAATTGAGGGAAGCTTTGCGTGCATACTGGTTTGCTTCTCAGACCGTGTGGCTCAGTGCATGCACTTACACACGCATGCACGCTCAAATCAGTTCCAGACTGAACACTAGTCACATCCAGTCACGTGCTTGCTGTGACTGAGGATCTCTTCGACATTTGGAGAAGCGAGTACAGCTCATCAGGCGAATATTACAGAGGCGTTAGCACAGAAAGCATATGAAGTGTCACTAAGGCTTGATCACGTTTTTTTGGTAACTTGGTTTGACTCAGTGTAACCTATAAACACAAACCTTTAATAACATTAATGCCGATCTCTTAGGCCGCCACAATCACTTTACCTTTATATTGCAGTTTATCATCCCTAACAGAAAAGTCACATAAACTTAGTGACATGTAAAGTTTAACCTACATATGTAGATTTGTCACAACTAACTACTGTAGGGGCCTCCGAGTGGTGCAGTGGTAAAGTGCTCAGCCTATCATCCAGAGATCGCAAGTTTGATTCCCGGGTGATGCTGTAACCTCTCGCAGTCGGAGGTCTATGGAAAACTGATTGGCCGAGCTCTCTCAGAGGGGAGGGATGAGAGGTACTTACTGTAGTACTCTTACATTAATCTACAGCCCATCAGGGGCGTCTGTGAGCTCACGCAAGCGGAAGGAGCGGATAGCGCTGTCCTCCGAGTGTGTTACGCCGTCCCTAACAGTGCGTGAGCAAGCAGTTCGAAAAAGATGCGGGTCAGCTGGCGTCACGTGGTTCAGAGTGAACATGTGATAGTCTTCAGCCCTTCCGACTGAGTGGTGGTAGTAGTAGCTTAATGTGGGAGCCCCCTAGTGACGGGAGGAATTGGAATTGAACACGACTAAATTAGGGAGAAAATCTGGGAAGGAAAAAACTACTGTAGAGCAAAAAAAGTTACTATACAAAGCAAAATTTATGGAATAAAAGTCAATAATTGGCGTAAAAAGGACCCTTTACTTAAAATATAGTCTCAGGTACAATTTGTGCAGTTTTATAGTTTTACTGAACATCCTGCAGAACCAGCCACAGTCCTTTCCCGAGGACTTTATCACACTTGTGTCCTTTTTAAGACTAAGTTACATTTTTTTTGTCACGTGAAATGAGTCTTTTTGCATATCCCAGCTAGAGTCAGAGCACAGGGTGAGCCAGGATACAGAGCACCTGGAGCAGACCGGGTTGCTCAAGGGCTCAAAGGTGATAGTGCTGGGGCTGGAACCCCCATCCTTCCGGTCAATGACTTAACCACTTGAGCCACCACTACCTCTTTTTCTAAGGCATGAAAAATCCAACAAAGAAGTCCTTTACATAATGTGCTGCTTTTTTTTCTGGCCCTTCTAAGATTAACTTAAAAAAAAAAAAAAAAAAAAAAAATTTGAGATTGCATGTGTTTTTATTTTGGAATGTGATTACTGTATATTTATCGTCATTAATTCATTTTAAGTTGCGATCGTATTACTCACATAATCATCATCATGGTTTCATCATGATCACACAATATGTATGTGTTTTAGGAAATTTTTGCTCAATGTTTAAATGAGATTAAAGCAATGTATCGGAAAGTAAATAAATACTAACGTTAAATTGAACAAAAAAACAACAACAACATAACAACCATAAATAAACTTTTTTTGAACACATGGCTCTACAGTGTTTCTGTACTGTACATGTGTTGCACTGTAAGGTGGCGATCCTATACTGTAACATTTAAGATCTAATTTAACTCTATAAACGTCTGTAATCAATAAACACAAACTAAACTTCACTGTGGAGAAAAACCCTACAACATTATGCTGACAACAACCAGAATCACTTGTTCCCCTCTTAATGAAATTTCTCATTCCATCCTGCATTATGCAGATGATAATCTGATTATACATATCCTTTTAGGATTTTAAAATGTGATATATATACCTGTTCTAACGAAATGAGATTACGATGCTTAAAAATGTGGTTTAGGCATCGGTTTACAGAAAAGTGTTTGGGTGAGGTAGAGCTCTCACATTTAGCACTACATTAGCCTTTGAAGCAGATTACATTTAGGGAATTTTCATTTCTGTCTGAAGCATTCCTTTAAAGAGTCATCAGTGATTAAAAAGCAGCAAGACAGAAGATACAGTAGTTTATGGGTTCAGTGGTAATAAAACCTGATTTCCAATTTATGCCTACGTTCATGCATAACACTTGGCTCTATGAAGAGGTTTTTCCACAAAAGAGAGAAAACGCCTTTCTCCCAAAGGGAAGTCACTGACGGTGATGGCAGAATATACTGGGGTTACTATGGGAACCACTTCCGTAACAAGCTGACTCAAAGTGAAGTAAGGACACTCATTACACACTCATTAAAAAAGAGGAATTTGTACAATAAAATGTAAATTTATCATAATGTGAGTCAGGTCTGTCATTACTAACTATAAACGCCAGTTACCAAATGCCATGTTTGGGCTGAAGTCTATGGAAGGCCAAAATCTACTGATTTGTATGTTTTCCCTACACTAGTGATGTAATAATGACACTAATAAGGATTATACTGTAAGGACACTAATATGGCACAGTCTATATGCTGTGTGGTTTTTGTTTCTGCCTTTTATCCTTTTTTCAGATTATGAAATCAGGCATAAAGGTGGTCTGATGCCAACCTGCGAACAATCAACTTCCTTTACTTAGACATATCCTGGCGGATCGACTATATTTAGAGTGAAGGAAAAATATTTTTTTTAATACAGGAGGAAAAAGTTTGATAGTTCTTTGATTTCACTTTGTTACTCTTAGAGTTAGAACAATCTGAACATTTTCTTATTTCATTTATTGTTTGTTTTTTAGATTGATTCAAGAAAATTCCTTTAGACACAGTTTAGGTCAGTATGTGGTAAAAAAAAAAAAAGTACCACATACTGACCTTACGGAAGCTCATTGCATTCACAAAAGAAAAAAATCACAGGACTCATGTTATATTATGACTTAATATCTCATAGTTATGACATCCTGATCTCATAATTATGAGTTAGTAACTCATAAATATGACTGAATATCTCATAATTATGACTTACTATCTTATGAGATCCTGATCTGATAATTATGACTTGATATCTCATAATTATGAGATCCCGATCTCATTATTATGACTTACTAACTCATAATTATGAGATACTAAATAATAATTATGAGATATTAAGTCATAATTATGACATAATTCCTGAGATTTTTTTTTCTTTTGTGAATGCAATGCGCTTCTGTATGACCTAAACTGTGTGTAAAGCAATTTTCTTGAATTACTTAAAAAAAAAAGTTTTTTTTCCTCAAAACTCTGAAATAACACATACGTAGGCCATTAGGTAAATAAGGAACAACAACAACAACAACAACGTGAGTTGTTATTTTAAGACATGAAGGTCAGCAGTTCTGAAACAGTTCTTGCAAGAAAAGAATTGTGCCAAGTACCCTCCAAGCATGCGAAGTTCACTCAAACCCAGAGCAGGAAGGAGGTGCGAGGTGACCGTGCTAACCACTACACCACTGTGCCACCTAGATAGACAGGCGAGTAAAATTACTTTTAAACAAGAGGTATTTAATCTTTAACAATTGCTATTTGTTACAGTAAAAATATTAATCTTTAAAACTGATACTGATATAAAACCATTCCTAATGGCTGCTGCTCTATACAGATGTGATGAAACACCGCCCTCTTGTGGACTAGCTGGACCACATAACCGTACATCACTTCATCAGGTTAATATTTGAACAAATGTGCTGTACTGATTTATATTAGCAAGTTTATATTCATAACGATAAAAAGTTTTTTTTTTAAAATATAGTCCCTAGAGTGTAATGACGGACACAAATATATAATAAACAATGTAGGCGTGTGGACAACAACTGCGCATGCGCGACGTCCTCTGGCTTTTTTTTTTTTTTAAAGCTTCAATTTAACGACATTTTTTTATTTCATTATATTCATTTAATTGTTTTTAAGTCAGAAATAAATTTAATACAATCCAATTGAATAAAAAAAATAAGTAAATACAATTAATAGACCTACCGTAATCAGGTAATTACTATAAGAGATATTTATACTAAGTTCCGGTTACCGTGACGACCCTGATCCCGGAAGTAAAATGTGATTGGTGGAATCACAAACGTTCAGTAGATTAGTGTTTAGGACGCAGTGTCTTCTTCCCAGACACCTGGAGGACTTTATAATATATAGATAATTTATTTAGCTTTATAAGTCATGAGCTCCGGGTTGCTGAGGCTGGGAGTGCAGCTCTGTCCTGCCAGGAGAGTGTCGAGTCTCAGAGCATGGAGAAAACATTATTCTGCTCAAGTAAGAGCGTGTGTGTGTGTGTGTGTGTGTGTGTGCTGTCAGTTTAGAGACATAATAATTTACTAGTATACTTATATACTCATCATCATTATGATTATTAGTAATAGTAGTGTTAGTTTTAGCAAACATTTAGTTTTCAGGTTGTTTGAATTGTGTTAAAGATAATATTTATTGTAGTGTAGGGGTTAGCACTGGCACCTCCAGGGTCAGGGTTCGATTCCCATCTGTGTGCATGAAGTTTGCAGTCTAAAAACATGCAGATTAGGCTAATGAGCATGTGAGGTATTTGCACCCCGTCCAGGGTGTACCCCCACCTCGTCCCCTGTGTCTCCAAATGTTTGGGCCATTAAAGGAGTTCCTGGGAGGCCAGCGTTTCAGCCGTTAGGCAAAGCAGTCCGATCACGGCTCCAGCGTACTGAGAAACTCCAAGCGCTAGTGAAACACTGGGAAAAGTGCATTAGTGTAGCAGGGGGTTATATAGATACATAAAGGGAGTTTTTACTCTTATAACGGTGTTCTGTTATTCTGCACAATCAAAAGTCCTGGTTTGACTTGAACACCCCATGTAATTTAATAATAATTAAAATCTTAGCTTTTCCATACAGTTTTATTTAATTTCTTGTTTAGCATTTGGCATTGATAATTTGGTTTAACTTGCTTCATCTTTTACTGTCACTTACTGTATATTTCCCCCTGTTTATTATTTAAGATGAATTTATCTGTTCCTTTTAAATACAAACCCGATTCCAAAAAAGTTGGAACGCTGTACAAATTGTAAATAAAAACAGAATGCAATGATGTGGAAGTTTTAAATTTCAATATTTTATTTAGAATACAACATAGATGACATATCAAATGTTTAAACTGAGAAAATGTATCATTTTAGGTAATGTATCATAAATATCATTATGTATCATATGTATCATCATATCATATGTAAATGATATATGTATCATTTTAGGTAAATGTATCACACAGGATAAAGTGGAATAGATGGTGAATGAGTGATGTTTGACAAGTTGGCAGCCCAACTACATCTCAAAGACCTTACCATATCCAAGAAATTCTGGACATTTCTAAAATGAGGTCTTTTTCCTCAGGTGTTCTCATGAGACACTTGTTTAATGCTCCTATTCTCTCTCTAAACTACTGGAATATACTGTAACTTACAATAGACATGATTCAGTACATCATAGACTGTCAGCACTTTTGTAAAAATGTATTAGATCACATTCTGGTTAAAAAAAAAAGTCTTGGTAACCATGTCGTACAGGTCAAAGGTTATCGGTCAAAAGTTTCTCCATACCTTTTAATTTAATACTAATTTTCTACATTCTACAGCAATACTGTATAATTAACAAGCAGCACAGTGGCTTAGTGGTTAGGACTGTGGCCTCGCACCTCGAAGGTTGAGGGTTCGATTCCCGCCCCGGGGTCTGTGTGCATGGAATTTGCATGTTCTCCTTGGGCATGGTGGGTTTCCTCCCACAGTCCAAAGACATGCAGATTAAATTATTTGTATAGCTTTTAAATTTTACCAACAGACTTTGAGAGGAACCAGATGTAAAAGGGAAACTAGTGTACTTGACATGATAATGAGATAATAAGTCAGTACACTTTTACAATTTTATACAATAACATTAAAAACAATACTAAGCATGTTAAAAGAGAGCTCATCACTCTCTGGTGTTTTTTTTTTTTTTGTCCTGCCTGTAGAGTGGCGCTCTCGAGCAGGCTATAACAGCTTTCCGCTCGGTCAGCGGTGATGACGGCGTGTCTGTAGGTGTAGCAGTGCGAGAACAGCACGGGAGAGACGAGTCAGTGCACAGGTGAGACGCAAGTTTAGTTCATTCTTAGAATAAGTCTCCTTTCATGGTAGATAAAGCTCATGTTGAATGAATTTGTGTCAAACAGTTGGCAACATTTTTGGCTCACAAATGTACAGTAGTAGTTGCAGGCCCTGGTGACCAGGTGAGTGTTATATCATTTTACAGTTGATTTATTTATTATTCATACAGTAAAACTACCACTAACATGTAGTATCAGGGGTGCTCAAGTCAAGAGTTAAATTCAAATGTCTTATGAGCGGTGGCGAGACACGTGAATGGTGCAAACGTTTTTTATCTTTTTAAATTTATCTTTTCCTTTTATATATTCCTACTTTGTTTTTTATTTGACCCTTTTTATTTTTGCCCCTCTTTCTGCTGTATCAGATGTCTCCCCCCAGATGTTGTAGTGTTCCCCCGGTGTGTGGAGGAGGTCAGTGCTCTGGCGAAGATCTGCCACCGTCACCGATTACCCATCATCCCGTTTGGCACAGGGACGGGTCTGGAAGGAGGAGTGGGTGCCATGAAGGTGAGTGAAGAAGGCTGTTGTGATCTTTACATAAACTACTTGAGACCCCGATGTCCGTATACGAGGACATGACCTTGTCTCCCAACTACATCCTCAGATGAGGACGGTTTTTAAGGGTATTTTTTGATTTTCCAGACTTCTTTGTTTTTGAAGACACTGATTAATGTGCTATGTGTGGCAGGGTGGTGTGTGTTTCAGCCTCAGGAAAATGGACCAGGTGCTTGATTTGCACCCGGAGGACTTTGACGTGACGGTGGAGCCTGGCGTCACACGCAAGTTGCTCAACTCGTACCTGCGTGACACGGGCCTCTGGTTCCCCGTGGGTGAGATTCACTCTAATACTTAATATAAGCTTTACTAATGGTGGTTTGGTGTAGGACGTGTTGCTGTGCTCTGCAGTAAGCATTAAATATAGTGTGTGTGTGTGTGTGTGTGTGTGTGATGACAGACCCGGGTGCTGATGCGTCTCTTTGCGGCATGGCTGCCACCAGCGCATCAGGCACTAACGCTGTGCGCTACGGTACCATGCGCGAAAACGTCCTGAACCTGGAGGTGGTGCTGGCAGACGGGACGATCATACACACGGCGGGCAAGGGCCGGCGTCCCAGGTATAAAACACACACTTAACCTTTATGATGATAAAAAAAAAAAAAAACTTATTTCAAAAAGCTACAAAACAAAGCATGTGCGGGGAAAAATTACCCTCCTTCATCTTCATGCTTACTGTACTGAATTTGTTTGTAGAAAGACGGCAGCAGGTTATAACTTAACTAACCTGTTTGTGGGCTCCGAGGGGACGCTGGGGATCCTGACCAAAGCCACGCTCCGGCTGTACGGCATTCCAGAGAGCATGGCGTCTGCCGTCTGCTCCTTCCCCTCGGTTCAGGCAGCCGTGGACAGCACGGTGCAGGTGCTGCAGGCCGGCGTGCCCATCGCTCGCATCGGTGGGTGAACTGTAAGGGGCACAGCGCACCATCTGCCGCATTTTACTGGATCATGGTTACAATTGGTGTCGTGTTACAGAATTCCTGGACGATGTGATGATCGGTGCGTGCAACAGCTTCAACTCTCTGTCCTACCCCATCCTGCCGACGCTCTTCCTCGAGTTCCACGGCAGCTCCAAGAGTCTGGAGGAGCAGGTGTCTATTACAGGTGTGTGTGTGTGTGTGTGTGTGGGATCCAAAATCTGAAGGTTCTGCATAAATATTTAAACACTATTCATTTAATGTTAATATATTAATTGGCGTTTATAATAAAGATTTCTTATCCCATCCTTTATAATCCTAATCCTAATCCTTATCGCTCTTATCCAGAACGACTTACATTTTATTATTTTTTTATCTCATTATACATCTGAGCAGTTGAGGGTTAAGGACCTTGCTCGAGGAGCCAACAGTGGTCGTGTGGTTTAAACCTGGGAGCAACCCCTGACCAGACACATCACATAATAAATAGCAAGAAGGGAAGTTCAGTTATGAAATTATGCTATTAGTTATTGACTTTTCCTAGTTAATAAACTACAGGACATGTAAATAATCTGATCATTGTGCAGAAACGGTTGTCTAGCAGCAATGATCGCTCATTTAATGCCAGTTATGGATCATTAATCCCGAGCTGTAGTCTGTTTTCAGACTAAAAGGGAAACCAAAAAAATAATAATTCTAATATTGTTTCAACTTCTGTTCTGTACTGTAATTGTTTTTGGTGCAAATTATTACAGTATAAATATTATTTTCTAAATGAACATGGAATAATATTTTATATATAGTTTATCTAAAGTTTCTGCACATTTAGGCTTAAGTTATTCTGTTTCAGCTTTTCACGAGTTTCACATTGCCGTACATTTCTAGATGTCAGTTTACTTTGTTCACTTCAAAGGTAATTTATAGTACTTAAAAGTTTTAAGAGACAGATTTATTTTAACTTTAATTCATGATATCAGACTTTCAGTGGATCCAAACTGTACATACAGCAAATCTTTAAACGGATTAGGAGGTTCTAGAAAGTGATATAATGACTTTTAGGAGCTTCTTATTGGTCATTAGATTAACTGAAAGTACATAGCATTTAGTGATCTAAAAGCAGCTGTACAAAATTGTATGCAAAAGCAGGTAGTCCCCGACTTAAGAACAACTTCCGTTCCAGGAGCACGTTTGTAAATCGGATTTGTTCGTAAGTGAGACATGTATGTCTTTGACACGAATATACAATGTAAAGCATATCAATCCACTTGAATAAATCCCTGTCTTCCTTCCCCACACTGCCACCATGTGGCTAAAAGCTGTAATTCCACCTAAGGTAATGAATCTCACATATATTGGGCTTTAGACATTTTATACATTCACTTGGACACTGAAATATGCTGTATCATACAATCTGATGCACTGCAGTATAATTTTCTTTTTGTACAATACACGTGAGCTATTTCCGTGAATTGTTTGCATCTACAAATGTTCGTAGAACCATGGTCCATTTGTATCTTTAGAAATTCATAACTCGAATGTTTGTAAGTTGGGGACTACCTGTATGATTGGACCGCACAGCCATTGCATGGTTTAAAGAAGCACCAGTAAAGATAAAGAATCTATTGTCATTGTAGTAATAAAAAAAATTATGAAATTTGCTAGGGAGCTCTCACAGCCCTCCAAGGGATAAACAAATGTTGGTTTGAAAGGTCGACACCTTTGGAATTAACCCTAAGGTAATAACAAATGACCTGGAGAAGGAGTTGGTGGGATCAGGCCCCAGATGTGTACATAACTATGCACGGAATGACGGTCATACAAAGAGGAAGCCCCTATTCAGAGAGCGTGATCAGGACTTTATAGGGAGAAAAAAAGGAGGCTTTTAATCATGTTGTATTTTGCTTTTAAAAAACTTTTTTACTTCAGAAAATATGCTCTATGACCAAAGAAAGGTTACACCCTCTAACATTTGGTTGGACCATTTTTGGCTTTGATTGTAGTGCGTAATCAGTGTTGCATCAATTTTTGGCCAAAAAGTTTGTACTGATGGTGGGAGAGTCTAAGCACGAAAAGCACAATAAGAACAAAAAGTTCTTCAGCACATTCCAAAGACTTTCAATGTGGTTACGGTCAATTAATGTGTGAAAACGGTTCTTCATGCTACCAAATCACTCTTCACAATCAATTCACAGTCCTGGAATACGGACGTGCTGTCAAGAATGAAAAAATCCATTAATGGGACAACCTGGTCATTCAGTATATATTTGGGTAGTCAACCAACTTCATTTTGATAATTGCTACAGAAATTATTTAATCAAAGCCTCTTACGTATTTCCTTTTTTAAATCCAAATGCAAATAATTTTTTTGTTTTCATATGGCTAAGGTGGATTACTAAAGCACATCAGTACATCAGCCAGCAGGTTAAACCTTGGTTGCAGCTGAGTCTTGCGAAAGTATTGGAGTCGCCATCACAAAGCTCCGACCTCCGACTCATACACTAAACTACAAAAACATGTCAGAGGAACCTAAACATGTCAGGAGAATGCTGAACACAAAATAAAATGTATAAAAGTGTGTGGAGTTGTTAAAGGATGGGTCTTGTGTAAGGTGTAAGTAAACCTTCGGTGTCAACTGATTTAAAAAATGTAAAAAAAAATCACCACTATTAAGGTTGACCACACAAGCCTTGTATTATATAATTATTTAAAATTCTCAAATACAGATTTTTTAGTTTCTACTTCTGGCAGAGCTGAAACAGAGCCCAGGTTAAGTCGATAAAATGGTACTTAGTGATCCGGCTTGATAAATGCAGCTCATTTGCTATATTCCCCCTGTGCAGTTTTAAACTGTAAAGCATTTTTATTAAGCAAAACCTGGTATTAAACATAACTTTGTTTTAAACCAAATATTAATGTTCAAATTTTAAGAGTTTGAAGTGTATTTTTAAGGTATTTCTGGTAAATTAGTTAGAATCAACAAGGATTAGACTTGTTGACAAGAGCGGTACAGGTTGTCCCTGACTTACGAACATTCGAGTTATGAATTTTCCGCAGATACGAACAGACCATTCATAGATGTGAACAAATCATGGAAGTAGTGCATGTGTGTTGTATAAAAAATAGACACTGCAGTGTACCAGATACCAATATTTACAATTATATACAATAGTTTTCCCGGATTCCCCTCGCGATTTAAAGGCGCAGAGACAACACTGTTACATTTGACATGTGAGATTCCTTTCCTTAGGCGTGGTTATGGTTTTTGGCCACATGATGGCAGTGTGGGGAAAGGGGACAGAGAGGTAGTCAAGTGGATTGGTAGGCGTTACATTGTAGAGTCATGTCATAGGCGTATAAGATTCACTTTGTCTTTAAGAACAAATGGGAAGTTGTTTGTAAGTCAGGGACAACCTGTAGTCGGCATTGAGTTTTTGAGTTGAGTTGGTGCAAACATTAAAAAAAATGTCCAGGAACAACAATTCCTGCCAGTGTGACTCGGAGCCAGTTGCAGTCACTCCTGTGGAGATTCAGCAAGTGGATCGCCTGACTGGGAATTATTGCCACATCCCCTATACAGTCCTTATTCCGCAATTCCATTCTGTATATTTGG
This sequence comes from Clarias gariepinus, assembly GCF_024256425.1. NCBI lineage: Eukaryota > Metazoa > Chordata > Actinopteri > Siluriformes > Clariidae > Clarias > Clarias gariepinus. Next base: position 28,034,145 of record NC_071109.1, on the reverse strand, counting down.
GGGTTTAAGGGAGTTCCTGGGAGGCCAGGGTTTTTCCTTTCACTCTCATAATTCTGTTATACTGAAAAATCAAAAGACCCTGGATAACTTGAAACCCTGTCATAATAACAATAATAATAAATTATGTGTGTGTGTGTGTGTGTGTGTGTGTCCAGAGGAGATCACACGAGAAAACGGTGGCTCAGACTTCACCTGGGCTGAGGATGAGGAGACACGCTCACGGCTATGGAAAGCTCGACACGATGCCTGGTACGCTGCACAGGCACTCCGGCCAGGCTCCAAGGTGAGAACACACACATACTGTATGCATACAGATGCATGCACATACACACACACATATATACATATATTTATAATGTGTTTCTTTTGATCACTTTACATTTTTGTCTCTTTCTTTCTCCATGCGTCTTCACTTGAGGAGTGTTAATCGTTATGTATTCAAAGTTGAACATAACGAAAACCAAAATGATGAGTGAGACTTGTACAGTACAGTAATAATAATATCCCGGTTAATAATAAGAGAAGGAAAATAGGAAAGGCAGCTTTAATGTTTATGAAAATCCAAGAATCGAAACGTATACTTTGGACACATAAAATGTACCATTTGAAATAAAATTAATTGCAATAATGGATAATAAAAGAATATTATTATAAGTTCCAGTCTCTCCATCACTGTGTGTGTTTGGCTGCAGCCTGTTCGAGCATTCATCATCCTTTGAAGACTTAATTAATTAAAGAAATAATAATAATTAAAGTGTGTGCGCATGGTGGCTCACACCCAAACCAGCCCAGTGTGTAAGCCCGTCTCTCTCATTTGCTGTGCAGGCGTACTCTACAGACGTGTGCGTGCCAATCTCTCGTCTGCCCCAGGTCATTGTGGAAACCAAAGAAGACCTGATGAGAAACAATCTTATAGGTACACACACACACACACACACACGCACACACGCGCACACGCACACGCTCTGTCCCAAAAGCAAGACTTGCGAATACAAGTTACATTACAGATGTGCCGTTAAGATTAAACAATGTGAAGAAATACAAAAGTGTGAAGTTAGCCTTGATTCCTATAACTTTTCTGTACATCATATAACATCACCGTGCTCTCTTCTATTTATCTATCCATTTACAATGGCAAGAAAAAGTATGTGATGCGTTTGGAATTTCATGGTTTTCTGCATTAATTTGTCGAAAAAAGGGGGTCGGACCTTCATCCAAGTCAAGGTTATCGACAAGTATAATGTACCTAAAATAATAACACATCATCTTTCATATCTTTATAGAGAACATCCATAAAAACCTCACAGTGCTAGTGGAAAAAGTATGTGAATCCTTGAGTTAACGACCTCAAAAACTTAACACTTTTTGACTTTGCTCCGCACAAGAAGAATACGCTTACTGTATGTGAGCCATGATTCACCGGAAAGAGTTTTTAGAGGATCTACGATCAAGAATTGTTGATTAACCTAAAGCTGGACAGGATTACAAAAAGACTTTAGAAATTCACAGTCAGGCAAATGGAGACACTTCGAGACTGTAGCCACTCTAACAGAATGTGGAAATGATCCGAAGAGCAGAGCGACACAGCCAAGAATATGACCGAGCTTAAACAGTTCTACCAGGAAGAATGAGCTAAAATTCCTCCTGAACCTTAATGATGTGCAGGTCTGATCTACAGCTACAGGAGGAAAAATGGATGGGTTCAAACAAAATGTACAATATCGTGTTCTTAGTTGTTTAATGCAGGATATGAAAGCTGAAATTCTGGGCCCGTATTCACGAAGCTTCTTATGCCTAAAAGTTGCTCCTAGTGACAAAATTCTAAGAAGATTCATAGAATTATGACATTTTTTTAGAACTTCCTCTTACATTTAGGACTAAATCTTAGTAAAGATAAAAAGGATTCACGGAAGATGTTAGCCCTAAAAACAGCTTTTAAGGTAAAAATTGTTAAGAATAAAGAGGAGGACCTTTTAAGAGGCTTAAGAGTTTTTGTAGCAGAGGACAAAATGGTGGAAAGAAAAAGAAATTTCCTTACTCAGAGTTGCTCTGAGAAGTTTACTCAATCACTTTTAGTCTAGGACTCCCATCTAGGACTTTTAAGCTTAGATAGGAGCTTTCTGAGAAACTTTGTGAATACGGGCCCTGATCTAAAACTTTTAGTCTCAAACTATAAATGTCTCAAGTGTAGAGAATAAATGGCTCTACCAATGCAAACCTTTTACTTTGTGGACTTTGTGTCAGATGAAAATAAATGCATTTCACCCTTTAAAGAATAACACATAATAAAAAAATAGTCGTAGTGTGGGGCGAATCAGAAATGTGTGTGATGTTTTTGTGTCAGGTCCAATTGCAGGTCATGTGGGAGATGGGAACTTCCACTGCATCATGGTGATGAACCCTGACGACCCCGATGAAGCGCACAGAGTTTATGAGTTCACAGACAGACTGGCCAGGTCTGAACATCTCTCTCTCTCTCTCTCTCTCTCTGTGTTTCAGCTTTCATGTGGATCATTATGTATACAGCCAGCTCCAACAATCTGAGATCACTGCCAAGAAAATCAAACTAAAATTACAGTTCGGTCAAATGATTCTTTCAATAACCAGAGTGCCTCACTCTTCACTATACCGTACAGTATATTGTACAGTTACAGAAGTTACTGCTTTCAGGGGACCAAACAGGTGACGGAGCGAGATGGAGGAATATAGGGAGGATGCTTTAACCCCTTGTTACGTTTGACACTCAAATACGTTTTTGCAGAGTGTCAGTGACCGTGCAGGCATCCAAGATTGTCATGCAAGATGACGACAAACTTGTATATCAGTCTTCTGTTTGGGCTTCACCTCTTCAATAAGCGTCTCACTGTATCGAGCACTGCTGATTGTTGAACCTTTTTCTTAATAATGTTCCAATACTGACCCCTGAGAACCTGAAAAAAAAAGCTGTAAGCATTGATAAATTTTCCAGCTGATGGTTGACTTTTCAAGCTTTTTCTCGGTCGGCGATTGAGGACGTTTCCGTTCCATACTGTGCCGTTTACTCTCAGGCTGGTAGTGATGCATCACGTGTCTCTTTAAGAAACTTTCACCTTCCTTAGAGTACTAAGCTCTTCTGTTTACGCTCTTCTGTGAGTTGTTTCGTCATTAGGTACACCCTCAGACCACAAAAAACAAACAAACAAACAAACAATCCCTCCCCCCCCCAAAAAAAAACATTCAGACTTGCACAGCAGTGACCGGGGAGACAGTAGCCTTGAACAGAAGGTGCTTGATAAGACAGTGCGGACAAGAGAAGTTGTAATATACCAGAAGTTGTATAAACCAGAGTGCGGATAATTTTTGACTCACCCTCATAAACCTAATTTAACGATAATGACTTCCATTATTGTCCGAATCAAATATAAATCAAATTTGAATCACAATTTGATCTTACAATTTCGAACAAGGTATGTATAAACAGGTGAGTTGCACAAAAGAATTCTAAATTTTCTCAGCCACGAACAGATTCCTAAAAGTTGAATGAAATGCGTCTGTAACCTGGTGGATTTTTGGACTTGACCTGACCTCGTCTACCTGGATATACTAATCAGTGCTGCTTCTCTGACTCGTTTGTACTGTAGGAGGGCTCTGTCAGTGGACGGGACGTGTACAGGAGAACACGGCGTGGGTTTGGGGAAAAGGGTTCTGCTGCGGGAGGAACTCGGTCCTCAGACCATGGAGGTGATGCAAAGCCTCAAAGCCACACTGGATCCCAAAAACCTCATGAACCCTGGGAAAATCCTGTAACTGCCCCTATTGATCTGTGAGGCAGAAACGACAGGACTACCATGGCAGTACCTCTCGGATGGCGTGTGTGTAGTGTTGTAGTGTGTGTGTTACCTGTAATCAGATATGATGCTGTGAAGTGGCACATGATGATGATGATGATGATGATGATGATGGCTGTAGGAGGCATTGTGTCGATTCAGCTTTTATATGATTCACTATAAATGGCATTGATTGTGTTAAGCCTTTATATGATTCATTATAAGCTGCAACGAGTCGATTCAGCCTTTAAATAATTCACTATAAAGTTAGATTTTAAATGATTCACTATTAATGTATTAATGAAATAATTTACCTTCTTAAAAATTCACAGTGAGTCGGTTTTATCCTTTAAATGATTCACAAGAAATGGCTGTGAATAAATGTAGCTTTTAAATAATGAAATTGATTGTGACATAAGCGCATGGACACATTCATGAAGCATTGTTTATAATATATGAAATCAGTTTTCATCGTGCATAAGCTATTCTGTTGTCTTTTTATAATGTGAGAAATAAAAAAATGTGCCGTCCAAGATAAAGGAATGCGGTGGTCTTACAGCTTTCTGTGTAAAACACCTCATCCTAAGAATGATATCAATCAGACACACCCCTAATTATGCATCATTTTATAGCTTCAGGTATATTTAACTGATGAGTTACTGTACAGGCTTTATTTCTGTTGTAAAGTTTTGCATTTTAACATTAGTATCTATGGGAAGGCTGCACGGTGGTGTACTGGTTAGCACTGTCGCCCTGCACCTCCAGGGTCCGGGTTCGATTCCCGTCTCTGTGTGCATGGAGTTTGCATGTTCTCCCCGTGCTTGGTGGGTTTCCTCCCACAGTCCAAAGATATGCAGGTTAGGCTAATTGGCGTTCCCAAATTGCCCGTAGTGTGTGAATGTGTGTATGCAGTGCGATGGATTGCCACCCTGTCCAGGGTGTACCCCGCCTCGTGCCCCAAGTCTCCTGGGATAGGCTCCAGGCCCCCGCATCCCTGTTTACATGATAAAGCGGTTTAGAAGATGAGTGAGTGAGTGTCTATGGGAATTAACTCTCTTTTGGACATTTATGGAAGTGCACATTTCAGATATATATATTTTTCCAGAACAGTATCAGTTTAACTTTTAATTTATTTTATTCTCATCAGACGGCCTTATCCAGAGCGACTCACATTTCATCTTATTATAGAAAAGTTGAGGGTTAAGGGCCTTGCTCAAGGGCTCCAACAGTGGCAGTTTGTAGTGCTGGGGTTTGGAACCTGGGACCTTCTGATCAGTAGGTCAACACCTTAACCACTGAGCTAGATCATATCGCTGTTTTGCATGGGAAATAGGTTTAGAATTTTAATTATATTCGGAAATCTAATAAATTATTCTATAAATAAAACTTGTTAGTTATAGGGCTGGGAATCACCAGGGGTCACCTGATACAATATTATCATGATACCTACAGTTCTGTATCACGATTTTCTAAAAACTTTTCTAGAAATCGGATTTTGTCACAATTTGAAACGAACTTCGCAAATCATTCCCGTCTACCACGCAGGTGCCCAGGCACTTTATAGTGTACCACCTGTAGGATTATAGAGGAATCATAGGGATTCTAACTTACAGTATAATCTCTGGATAATGAGGTAAAGGCTGTTCTGTTGTACGTCAGCATTATGTTTAGTCCTGTGTACAACTTATCTTTTATCTGTGCTTTGCACTCACCTCATTATCCTTCTTTGTTTTTAGTACAGCTGTTATTTTTCCACCACATGGCACACGGGACACATCATGGTGAACCTATTATGCAAAATTCACCTTTCAGTCATTTTAGACATTTACTAGATAAATCTACAAAGTGTGTATGGAAACAAAAACAAAATCTCTCTCTCTTTAAAAAAATAAATTATTTATTCATTAGATTTCTCCTCTAATGTGACCTCATACAAGATACCCCTCCCCCAAGGTCTACTGTTATCAGTTAGGGCGTGGCTCATCAGAAATTCATTTAGGAGTTTGAGGTGATGTATTTATTATCTGCTCCATATTTCAGCTGGAGCATTATGAGAGCACTTTATAGGACCTCTGAGTTAACTTGTTAAAGAAATCTTACAGATTTTCTGTTTTTAAACCTGTACCACACACTATTTCACATTTGGCTGAGTTAATGCATGCACCAAAATAGATAAATAAAAAAATAAGATTAGAATAGACGAGGTATTAGAGGAGATATTTTGAGATTTTTCTGCAGCCCCTTTGGGAAAATGTAAAAAAAAAAAAAAAACATAGAGAGCCTTCGCTAACATCCTTCCCAGGTTCTCTCATTTGGGAAAATCAAATAGTTTCTGAATCTTTCTCTCAGGATGCCAGTCTTGACATTTTGCACTGTACGTTTAATCATCACGACATCACATTTTCAAGCCATTTAATTATTCATTAATCACCCCTCCCCCACCACCACATATACACTCTTTCCTCGATGTGAGTGGGTTGTTAAATACGTAATACGTCTTCATTTGGACCGTCTGCAATTTCCCTCGTCAGTGTGAAAACCGAACCGGACCCTGTTTTAAGACAGACTTACAGTAATATCGTCTCAAAGAGAGAGAGACAGACAGACACACACACATACACGTCTAAAGTCCATTGTTTTGAGTTTTTTAATTATATATATCATCAGTATTACTCAGCCCACAGACTGCACATCAAAGTCATCAGACAGTTAAGTTTTTTTACATCCTAAAAACAGGCGTCCATTCACATCTCCAGAAATGTATTAACCAAAAACAAACAAACAAAAAAAAAAAAACATGAAATGAAAAAAAAGCAGGAAACTGAAGCGTCTCTCAGCGACACGCTGACGTCACCAAGTGCGCCTTTCCTACTTTCCCTGTCTCCGTCCTCGTCCCACACCTCACACGTTTCCCAAAGAAGATAACATGAAGTACAAGCGACCTCGTCGCACCAGCGGGATCGGGGCCGACCGCCACACGATTGGTCGGTTTGTAAGGCCCCGCCCCTTATTCATCAGTCCTTTTTTAGGCTGTTTCTGTCCATCATATTTTCCTTGCAGATGTCTATATAATTTTGTTTTCTTACAATTCTCACATTTTCTATCAGAGGATGTTCTTTATACAGCAGAGGCATCCAGGAGCGTCAAGAGTTTTTTTCTTTTTGTGTGAGTTTTCTCACAGGATTGTAACAAAAAACAAAGAAGAGAAAGGAAAAAAAAAAAGGAGAGGAAGATCGTATCTCGCAACAGTTTCACACCAGTCCGTCTATGGTTTCACATCCAGACGTTAAGCAGCTTTCCAGATGTGTACAAGCATTCTCTCTCACACACACACACACACACACACACACACACACACACAGTTGGAGGAATTGGAGTGACATTGTAAATGAAAAATCATTAAACGGGCCTGTGTGACTCAGTAAGAGAAATTTCAATTCCCAAAGCAAACAACCCCCTTGCACCCACATCAGACTGAAACATTCATAACACAGCATAATGTAAACCACACACACACACACACACCTTGCTTTGGCGCACAGAACACACACCCCCACACGATTTCCAAGCCCGTAATCCCGGTATGCCTCTACACCTAACCCCGCCCCCATGCCACACCCCCATTTCCAAATAAGGACAACACGAAGCACAAGCGACACCCATCTAAATCAGCATATTCCACATATTGGCATAGCCATCCAAATGGCTCCGTGTGACCCCGCCCCCTCCTCCAGCCGTGAGCCCTTTGTCCGTCTTCCTGTTGGACGGGTGCGTCAGAGGAACGCGGGGAGAACCTCGGAGACCCGAGACTCCAGGGGACAAAGGTCCAGCGCCGGTCGCTAAAATGAGGGGCAGTTAGCGGGTAGCACGGACGCTAGCTAGTATATAGCAGGCAAGGGGGGTTTGTGGGATACGTGTGAAAGTAACACCCGAAGGTGTGTTTCTGTTCTTCTATTTGGTTTTTTCGCGTCGCCATCGACGCGGGTTTGATCCGTTCTGATCGAATAAATAGGACTGATTGTTTTATTTGGTTACATCAGTGTCCGGATAGCCAGGTGGAGGTCCATAAAGTGCCCTGAGAGAGAGAGAGAGAAAGAGAGAAATAAAGAGGGAGAGAGAGTATTGTTTTTAGACACCCATCAGTTTTCTATAACCTACAAGCGTTCCTGATCAATGAGAGGAAGAGAGGAATCGCACCTTTCTCAGCAGTAGTATGAGGGAATGGAGGTCAGTCAGAAGGATGCTCAGGGCAGGAGCGGTTGATCTCAAACCACGTGTCTATACAGCTACACACACACACACACACACACATTTATAATACTTGAATTAAACACCTACTGCATTTTAAAACATGTAACCATCCTTAGTAGTATTTCTTTTTATTTTCTTTTAACAACAGCAACAACTAAAAGAAGAGGGAAAAAAAAATCATCAGAAAGAAAGGAACTGGGGAGGAAAAAAATAAAATAAAAAGTGTAAATCTTTTCCCCCTCTTTAAGTCTGTTCCTGAACAATACGTTTATACCGTCATCAGAGATACACACTAGAGGATCATCAGGTCTGAATTTAAGTCACGTTTGAAAAGTTCACATGTTCTTAGGGTACTCGGTCAGGACTCTGATTTAACAATGAAATCAATATACAGACACACACTCACTCTGTACCTGTCAAAAGTTTTGACACATCTTCTGACTCCATGATCTTTCCTGATTTCTTATTTCTTTCTACACTGTAAAACAATACTGAAGGCGTCCAAAATATACAATAATCTCCTTTGAACAGTTGATATTGAGGTTTGTACAGTGGGGGAAGTAAGTATTTGATCACCTGCAGATTTTCTAAGATTGCCCGCTTCCAAAGAGATAAAAGGTTCATAATTTTTATCATAGGTTTATGGTACAGGATTGGGAGAGAATATCAAGCAAAAATCCATAAAGGCACATGATACGAATGTTATACATTGATTTGCATTTCAATGAGGAAAATAAATATTTGATCCTCAAGTGAAACATGACTTAGGACGTGCTGGAGAAACACCTGTTTGCAAGCACAGAGTTAAGACTTTTCTTGTTGTTGGTTACCAGGTTTGCACACATCTCAGGACGCATTTTGATCCACTATCCTTTACAGATATTCTCTTACTTTTTTAAAATTTCTTGCCTGCCGCTTGGCAACTCAAAGTTTCGGCTCTCTCCATAAATTTTCTATAGGATTATGGTCTAAAGACTTCATGACCTTAATGTGATTCTTCTTGAGCCACTCCTGTTTTGCCTTGGCAGTATGTTTTGGGTCACTGTCATGCTGGAAGACCCATCTTCAGGAGGTTCTCGTCCAAAGTGTTATAATACATGGCCCGTCCATTAACCCCTCAATGCAGCAAAGTCAGTCTGTAGCTTTAGCATGAAACCAGCCCTAAAGCATGATGTTTCCACCTCCGTACTTGCTCCGTAGGGATGGTGCTCTTGGGGTCATAGTCATCATTTTTTTCTCCAAAAACAGAGTGTCAGGTTGATGCCAAAGAGCTCAATTTTGGTCTCACTTTATCCCAATCCTTCTGTTCACTGGCAAACTTCAGATGGGCCTGTACATGTGCATTCTTGAGTAGGGCGACCTTGCTGCACTGATTTCAATCCTCAATGTTTTGTTTGGTGACTCTGGTCCCAACTGCCTTGAGATCATTCACACGCTCCTCCCTTGTAGTCCTGCACTGATCCCTCATTTTTCTCATGATTATTCTTACCCCATGAGGTGAGATCTTGCATGGAGCTCCAGACTGAGGGCGATTGATGGTCACTTTGTATTTCTTTTATTTGCGAATAATCACTCCGACAGTTGTCTCCTTCTCACCAAGCTTCTAGCTCATGGTCTTGTAGCCCATTCCAGCCTTGTGCAGGTCTACAGTCTTGTTCCTGACTTCCTTTGACACCTGTTTGGTCTTGCCGATAGTGATGAGATTTGAATAAAAGATAGAAATTCTGTGGTCAGGTGGCTTTTATACACGTTACACATTACACGTTGTTGTTAGGAGCTCCTACTTAAATTTATACGTGTACCAAATGAGCACATAACCAGTCTGTGAGAGCCAGAATTATTGTTGGTTGCTTGGGGATCAAATACTTATTTCCCTGATTGAGATGCAAATCGATTTATAACATTTGTATCATGTGCTTTTTCTGGAGTTTTGCTTCATATCCTGTCTCCATCCTGTACCATAAACCTATGATAAAAATTCTAAACCCTTCATTTTTTGTAAGCGGGAAAACTTCAGGGGATCAAATACTTATTTCCCTCACTGTATCTGCTACTTACAGTATACTCTGTAAATCGTTTATAACGACTTTAATCTGAGGTTTGTTAATCAGTGATTTCTGAGGCTGGTGACTCTAAATAAACTTCTCCTCTACAGCAGAGGTAAGTTTCGGTCTTGATTTCCTGGTCTGGTCTTCATGAGAGCCAGTTTCATCATCATGGTGCTTGATTGGTTTTGCAAACTCAATTTCAATGTATTTTTATTTGTTTGTATGAGATGCGAGTGTGTATCAATCAAAATGATCGGATAGTCTCTGATGAGCAAGCCGAAGGCGACAGTGGCAAGGAAAAAACTCCCTAAGATGGTAATAGGAAAAACCTTGAGAGGAACCAGACTCAACAGGGAACCCATCCTCATCTGGGTGAAACGGAAAGCAGGGACTGATCTCCACCATACTGTGTGAGCCTGGAAGTTTAGTATAACAGGAGATGTGTTCAAGTTAAAATGAAATCCAGTTCGTTATTGGAGGCTCCGGTAGACTGTAGGAATCTCCAGTCCTGAACTATCGAGCGACTGAAGCACTTGCCGGTACTGTTCTTACAAAGAATGTTCCAGAAAGTCTTCCTACGGACCGAGGGCGAGGATGAGCGACACGGCGCTACAGTCAGGAACTGTACCTGAGGTAAATAGAGATAGATAGTTTGGTAACTAAGGACGAATCCACATTAGGGCCCCGAATCGTTTCTGAGAACACTTGACCTAGGGTTAAGTATCATAAAAAAAAAAAATAATAAATATATATATATATATATATATATATATATATATTTTTTTTTTTTTTTACAATTTTATTTATTTATTTATTTTTATTTATTATTTTTTATTACACAATACCGGTGCCAAAACTTTAAAAATGGCTAAACCAATACCTAAATAAATAAATATTTTTAAAAAAGAGCAACTAATAAAAGTGCATAACATTAAAGAAATGCTTTTAATTTACATGAGAAAATAAATAAACAATATATTAACAGTTAAAAGTATACGTAAATATAAATAAATACAAAACACAACTAATTAACATAGTACCTGACCAAACTACAATAGTTAATTATTAACACCAATAACAGTAGTTGGTAATTTTGGTTCGACACAAACCAGCTTCACGTCAGCAGTTGTTTTGCAGAAATATGAGCATATTTATTTGTCTCGTCTGGCGAAACCCGAGACGTCTCCTGACTGTCCTAGTGTTGGTCTGACTTCACACTTTAGACGTTTAGCTTTAGGCTTTTAAATTAAGTGTGTTAAGCTTAGCGATCTACTGCTACAGTACCTGCTAATGTCAGAGCGAGTGTAGTGTAATTACGACATGCATTCCCGAGTCGTGCTTTTAAGCCGGAATGTGAAAACGAAATGGACACTTGTGTTAATGTGTTAATGTCTTACTACACACATTAGTTGGATTTCTATCATTGTGTTAGTTCAGTTTTGGTGCTAGAGAGTTACATCATTATGTCATTGTACACGTCTGTGTACGTCTCTACTTTCTCATCAATACGAGCGCTAGAAGTAATGCTAGTGGCAAGAAAAAAGATGGTAATGGCAAGCACAACTACGAATTTCAACTAGGTTTTGTAAGCAGTTCTCCTGCCTTTATCTTTACTAGAAAGCTGACCATTGCATACCAAGTCCATTTTTTTACATTTTTTTTTAAAGATAGCTATCCTTTTTTAAGATGACTCAGTCCTTTGTCCTAGTGCCTCTGTGGAACCGTTTTCTCTGTCTCTTTTTGAAAGCAGGAATCAAATTATGAATCACGAAAATGTATGTTCACGGATGTGACGTCAGTGTTGTCTGTCCCCCTGAAATCTTCGTGTTTGTGTAGCACACATTAATCTCATCCTCTGACCCACACGGCCGTAGCTGATACAGTAGGAAGGCACACGAGAGCGTCGCTCTTGACGTTTTCTCATGGATATACTGTATATATATCACTAATACTGGAGCTGCGTTCCATTCCGAAGTGCACTTCACGGGGTGCTCCCTACTCCCTGCTCCGTTTGCAGGCAATGTCGGCGAGGGGAAAACACAGCCGTTTAGGACACCCTACAAAGTCACCAGTGCTGACGTCATTTACTCTGTGCATTACCATGGTAACAGAAGCACTTCAGATACCCGTCGCTGCTGCTGTGAAAATTACACACTGCGGATTTTAAATATAGAATATTTATTGAAACAAATACTATTGGAACGTGTATAACTTGTTAATACATTACTGATTAATATTATTAATAATAATAATAATAATAATAATAATAATAAATTATTAAAAAGATGGACTTATATTACATATAATACTTTTTTTTCAGATTTCTAGCCTATATAATTCTACATATTTCTTAATTAAATAAAGATTTGAATTATTGTGTCCTATTATTATGATTTTGTCCACAATAATAATGATTCTTTTTTTCGTTTTTCTTTCTCACGCTCGAGCGAGACACAATGACTTATGGGACATTTTTCGTTCCCTTTTCCGGTGAAGTGAAGACCTGTTTTCTACTCGTTCCCTACACCGTCCTCAGTTCCCTTTAAAGTGAGCAGTTTCGCTCCCTGCGGTTTGGAATCGCACTTAACACCCTGTGAAGTGTAACTTCGCAGGTTACTTCAGGCCGATCGGAACGCACCTTAGGCACAGCGTACCCGAGAACGGAGAACAAAAACAAATCAATTGTGCCCAGTGTGAAAACTCACAAAAAAAGGATGAACCAGATGAAATAATTCGAGGAAAAAACTAAGAAAAAAGGGTACAATGGTTCGAGTGCTTCCATGCGTGTGTGTGTGTGTTTACCTTTTGTGATAGATGCAGAGGCACGGCAGTCTGGCGATGGTGTCTCCCTGCTGCAGCTCCTCCAGACAGATTACACACTCGCCTGCATCTCTTGCCAGCACGTCATCTACACACACACACACACACAGGAGGATAAGATGAGCGCTTGTTCTGTACCCTGGTCAGTTTATTAACATGTCTGTGTCCTTTTCTTCGCCGTGTCGTTTCCTATCAGACGGAGGCCACAGAATAAACTCCTGCAGCGTGTGATAAACGTCCCTGCGAAAGGCCGCATTGGATCAATGTCGCATGTCCGAAACCCCGAGGCCCGTGTCCCACTGGAACCGCACGCGGCTGAGCGGATCAGCGTCCGGTGGAAAAAAGGTCAGCAAAAGGTCACCGCACCACCCTCTAGCCCTTTCATTACAAACGTCCTGATCAGATCATTTCATCACGATCCCTGTTAGAGACTGAAATGCAGCTGTGCTGACAGCAGGGGGCGGCGTCGAGAACACTCCTGCACTTGTGGTGAAGAGAGCGAGGAGTTCCTGCCCTCGGACGCGTGTTGAAACCTGCAGTTCTTTAGCTTTGAGCTGATAACCGAGGACGGGTGCTTCCACACACACACACACCAGATGCTGTCTCTATCACTACTGGTAAACATGTTTTTGCAAAGCCAGGAAACGTACAAGAGCAACGACCCATACCGCATACCAGACGTTCTCTGTGTAGGGACTCACCACTTCCCTTGGAAACACCTGTGTGGCTTTGTGTGTACGTGTGAGTGTGTGTGTGTGTGTACGTGTGTGTACGTGTATGTATTGACAGACCAGGTCAGAATTAGACTAATATCTAATGCAACCTAGAGGAATTCTATATTGGGAGGTTAAGTCACCAGCTAACAGTAAATGCCATCAGCACAGCTTTCAGAAACACACACACACACACACAAAAGAGACAAGGAAGGAGATACAAAGGGGAAACTGTAGAAGTTAACACGAAGACAGAGAAAGGGTGTGTGTGTGTGAGAGAGGAAGACAGACAGACAGAGAGAGAGAGAGAGAGAGAGCTTTGAATGTAAAGGATTAGGACAGACAGACAGACAGACAGACGCAGTAAAACACAATGCCATTATCTGTATCTGGTGCTAGAAATATCCCGGTCCTCATTAAAACCCTGAATGAGATTTCTGTCTGCCAACCATTAACTAGTCCAAAATCACACATTCCTAGAAAACCTTCAAACAGTTTTTTGTAAAATAAATGAATACATTAAATTAAATAAAGTAATGAATAAAAAAAAACATTTAAACTACTTGGCACATGCTACAAAAGTATTGATGTGAATCATCGATTAAAGTCGATGAGCAGTTAATTTCTTGTGCATTTCCACCGATTGATTAAAATCAATTATCATATTTTATAATCTTTAAAAAAAATCCTAAAAGACAGAAAGACGGAGAGACACACACAGACAGAGAGAGAGAGAGAGAGAGAGAGAGAGAGAAAGAAAGAGAAAAACAAATAAACAGCGATAGAGACAGCGAGAAAAGGACAGGGAGAGACCGAAATTGAGACAGAAAGAGGGAGAGGGACTGAGACAGATTGAGAGAGACAGGGAGAGACAGAAACAGAGATAGAGAGAGAAACTGAGACAGAGAGGGAGAGAGAGAGAAACTAAAAGAGAGAAACTGAGACAGTGAGCGAGAGGTAGAGACAGAGAGAGAAATACTGAGACAGAGTGAGAAAGAAGTAGAGACAGGCAGAGAGAGAGAGAGAGAGAGAGAGAGAGAGAGGCTGAGACAGACACAGAGAGACAGGGATTTAAAGCACTTTAAATGAATGTGGAAGAAGGTAGAGTCTTCAACATAGATGGGACAGAGATGAGAACTCCAGACTGACAGGGGCAGAGACCTGAGACCAACACACACGCACATGCTAAGTGTGTGTGTATCACTGTACATGTGTCAATAAAGACTAAACTAACTGTATGGTCAAAAAAAGTGACAGTGGGTCATGTGACACTCCTGGTCCAATCACAATGTTTTAAAGTGGCCCGGTTTCCCCCGGCAGCTCAGACTTCCTAAACCCGAAATTCTGTTGTAGTCACTAATGTCCAATAAACAAAAGACTTTAGTGAGAGCTGTACAGGTGAGGCGAGGCGAGGCGAGGCAGGAGGCAGATGGACAGCGGGAGAGATACACACTGTTTGAAAGACAACAACTACAATTCACCTGAGCAAACGATAAACATCCCCCCGAACACAAACCAAACCCTGTGTGTGTGTGTGTGTGTGTGTGTGTGTGTGTGTGTACAAGCTCACCAGTGCACTGTATCTCTTAAAAACATTCCTTACATTTAGCTATCAGAGAGAAAGAGAGAGAGAGATGAGGAGAAATTGCCACACAGATAGGGAGAATGATGAGAGATGAAGAGAGAGAGAGAGAGAGAGAGAGAGAGAGAGACTACGTGAGGACAAACAGACAGATAAAAAGAGACAGGGAAGAAACATCAAGTAAATGAGACCGAAACAGACTGGAAGAGAAACAGATATGTCGTTTATGAGAGATAGAGACACATGGAGAGCAATAAAAGTGTCTGAAACCAAATAAACAACCCTCATACGCTGCCTGCAGGGAAAGACACGTGTCACTGTTAAAGAAGAGTCGAATTATTGCTCTGCATCAAGTAAAGAAAACAACTAAGGAGATTTCAGATTTCTGGACCAGATTGGGACAAATGGCCATAAAGATACTGCTCGTTATTGAGACTAATCAGAAAAAAGGGGGAAAAAATTGGACTTTGGAGCGTGTCTTTTTTGAAAAAAAAAAATATATATATATATATATCAAATGGAATGTGTCAACCCAGCAAGAGAGTCAATTTAACCCACTGGTTGGGTCAGATGAACAACCTAGAATTTTGGGTTAAATGATTAAACCCAGCGAGTGTTCTGTCCAATAGCGGCTGGTTTATGGTTGTTGTTTTTTTTTGTTTTTTAACCCAGCAGTTTTTAGAGTGCAGGTTCAAACCCCAGCACCACATACATTAGTTGGCACTTTTGGGGCCCTTGATCGAGGCCCTTAAACCTTAACTGCTCAGATGTAGAATGAGATAAAAAGAAGTTCGCTCTGGATAAGGGCGTCGGCCAAATGCCGTAACGTCAATGTGAAATAAATCAAATTGAATGTGAATGACAATGTGTCATGATTCAAACCGTAACCACTACATCAGGACATGTGTTCATACTTATCCAGTATAAAGAGCAAATTAATGATATACACTGACGCCTAAAGATAAGAACTAAATTTGTGTTTAAAAACCACCCTGATACCTAAAAAAAAAAAAAAAAAAAAAAAAAACAGGCTTGGCTTCAGCTCTGTCGTTCTCTGATATCGGGATGTTTCATCAGGCGTCGTCTCGAGCCCGGAGCAGAGCTGATGAAAGCTGCGGCGTGCCTGGTTAGTGCTGCGCCGTGACCGCTGAGTGATGGTAATGAACTCTCTGCTCGGGTTAACTTTTCCACAGCGGCATAAAAGGAGAAGTGAGAATTTACTGGAGTGTGTCTGTACTCGTAGTTAACGGATGTTTCACGTACAAAGGGAGGACGTTTCTGAATTTACTGGATAGTGTGTGTGTGTGTGTGTGTGTGTGTGTGTGTGTGTGTGTGTGTGTGTGTGTGTGTGTGTGTGTGTGTGTTAGAGGGGACTAAAACGGAGCGTGTTAAGACCTGCTTCATTCCATCAACATCATCAATAAAGCCTGAGGTGTTAAACACACTCTCTCACACACAAACACACAACTTTAGGAGGATTTTCCATTGACTGCTGTCCCAAAACAGCGCCGCGGCCTCACATCCAGTCACTAAATGCTCGATACTAAACGCTCACATCGTTGGACGCATTTTAAAAGCGGTTTATTTGAATATGAACCCTGGAAGCGCTACACTCAGCGTCGGTCATGTCGTCTGCACCTTACTTCACGAGTGCCATGATTTGTTCTTGGAGGACAGCTGTCCTCGCGACGCTACGGACTTTATCTCAGGAGCAGGAAATAATAACCATCCGTCTAAACCTCGAGAGGATCTTACCTTCGGCATCAGGCGATAAATTCAGCTGTAATGCTAGGTCATCAGATTTTAGCCGAGCTCTCCGGCGTGAGCTGGAACTTTTTCTCGACTGTAAGCTGAAGGTGACTTGAGCACTCTGGTGATCCATCACTGGTGTGAAACGTTTCTACCTGGATCACGCTCGAGACTATGTATCGCTAAACAAGCTGTGCGTTTGCCCAACTTGGGTTTCCATGAAAGAGTTAAAGTTTTTTTTTTTTTTTAATTATGATTAGCTAACAAAACTGTTAGCTTGTATATTGATGCCTGGAGGAAAAACGATGACGATAAAAGTAATATTTTTTAGCCGATAAAAAAACAACGCCTGCCTGTTGAACAGCGCCTACTATCATTAATAAGTATTTAACTAGTCCTGGTCAAGCACAAAGAGCAGTTTTTAACCTTCAATTGGCTCCGTTTTTACGTTTACTTGCACGTCACTAAGCCCGGCTCTTTAACACGCTTTCACATGTTTGGACTTCATTTTTTTTAATTATTGTTATTTTTTTTTAAATGTGACCCATCTGTACTTGTTTATAATCATAATCATCATCATCATCATCATCATCTTTTCCTTGGTGTTTACCAGCAGTTGGCATCCACAATGTTGCATCAACGTTACTAATGTTGCATATCGCTCTCAAGAAACCCATCAACCATTCTCCAAAAGCACTCCCCACAATGCACTTCCTTCCAAATTTTCCCTCTGGTTCTCCCCTAAAGGTTGGGGGGTGGAGGTCTCTGTGTCCCAGCGGTGTCTCAATGGTCTTCAACTTCCATCATTAACACCAGCCAATCATTCAGTGCACGGTTATAGTCGAGATGTTGATGGGTAAATCACAATTAACAATATTTTGAAGGTTTTGCGTGCCGTTAGCTCAGCAATACTCTAGCCAGGATCCTAACATGCTTGCTGACACCTTATTTGAAGAGTCGAGTTCTGTGAAATACAGTTTACTTGCTGTTAAACCCTATGTTCATGAAGTCAACCAGATAGCATATTTTTTTAACAAACGTGACTATATACTAGGAGTAGTTAGCACTGTGGCGGCACGGTGGTGTAGTGGTTAGCACTGGCACCTCAAGGGTCCGGGTTCGATTCCCGGCTCTGTGTGCATGGAGTTTGAATTTTCTCCCCGTTCTTGGTGGTTTTCCGAGTGACCCACTGCATGAACTGCCATGCGCTTTCACAAGCGCTTCACGTGGACGGATGTGGAGGGGCGGGGCTTTTCACAGACAAGTCAGTGTGTTTGTGTGTCTGAAAATAAATATGTGGAGGTCAGTGTTGTGACTGTGTGTGAGGACACACTGGATTGTGCCACTTCAACTCTTTATGTTAAACTTTAAGTAAGGGGGAAACGTGTGTGTGTGTGTGTGTATTGTCAATTATTAATGACTTATCCATCATTAATCGTCAACGTGTTCGACTATTGGAGAAGACAAATGTGTAGAATTTGCAACTTTTACACACATACATTTTATATATATTTTATAATATCTGGCAACCTTTCTTAACTTTTGTTAACAATTTTTATACTATTATTATTTTCTTTTCTATGGGTATCTGATGGGGATAATTCCTTGCTTTGTGTTTTTTTTTAAATAAATAAATAAATAAATGTAACCAAAATGATAATTTCCTGTTTACAAAACCAGAACCGCACGCATCAATAACATTTTCGAATAGAATAAAGATAAATATCTGGATTTAAAAAAAAAAAAAGGCTTCACTTTAACTGGCTCTGTGTGAGAGACGAACAGCTTCATCATGCACTCATCTACACCAGGTGAGGTTCTCCATGTGGTCAGGACCGCAGTGCCCAGTACTACCAGTCCCTGTCTGTAATTCATAACTAAAGATCCTCAACGTGGAATCTGTTTCTTGGCGTGTTTGCTCTCAGACTTTCAACCACCATGCGCGTAATGTAATCTGTCAGTATGCAGGTAATTCACAAATAAGGTTTACTGGCACCAAAATCATCACAAGAGGAGGGGCAGATTTAGCAGAGTTTTTAAACCAAAGTAGGGTTTATAACTTACACTATTTACAAGATTTCGCCACAAAAACCAGAGAAAGTAAAAGATTGAGAGAGAGAGAGGGGAAGAAGACGAGAAGACTAAAACATGCCAATGATAAGCAGATTAAAATTAGTACTTATTTTGTAAAACTACACGTATGATGTAGTAAATATTAACAGTTAGACTGAAAAAAGGTGGAAATCTTCAAGTTGCTCATTATTTATTTATTATTATTATTATTATTTTTTTTTTTTTACAAAGAATGAATTGCTTTCAAAAGAAGCAAGAGTGTTTTGTGCTGTTATTCCAGAATATTTTGCATGTGGGTGTTAAAAAGCACAAATGCCACAAATTTTTTTTCATGTCAGAATTGTTCTGATTGTATGAGTGTGAGTTTTGAGGATTTTTTCCACCTCCCACAGTTTTCTCACAATGGATAAATCAGCCTGCGGTTGTGTTTGAGGCCCTGTACTGTAAATATACAATTTAGTACCAATAATTTGTGCTCCTTCTCTGGTGACTATACAGTACGAGGTGAAGCAGGGCTGGGTACTCGGCTTCGATATTTTTTTGGCCACGACCCAATTGCTTCGCCACTATCGAACAGTGCCTCATCATTCGGTACTAAATTTCGATCCATGAGGAGTGAATCTCATCAGCGTCAGTGATCCGGTGAGCGTGCAGTGTTTTAATTACAACGCCCGGGGGCTCACGAGTGTGTGTGTGTGTTTGTGTTCTGAGAGTACATCACGAAGTAGGTGTAAAAGGCTGTTTTTTTTTCAGATCAGATCAGATTCGCACGTCATGAAATTTATAATTACAAGTGACTTTTATCTGAGACTAATGTCACATACCTGTTTGGTCCCCTAAAAGCAGCCCTACTAGGACATTTACATTTACGGCATTTGGCAGACTTTTTTTTTTTCATCTCATTATACATCTGAGCAGTTGGTGGTGGTGGGGTTTGAACCGGGGACCTTACGGACTGTAGACCAATGCCATAACCAATGGCCTATCCCTGATAAAGAGTCACTTCTGATGAAGAACTGAAGACAGCAGTGCACTGGTTCTGCAGTGCACTGGTTCCATCATTAATCGTCAACGTGTTCGACTATTGGAGAAGACAAATGTGTAGAATTTGCAACTTTTACACACATACATTTTATATATATTTTATAATATCTGGCAACCTTTCTTAACTTTTGTTAACAATTTTTATACTATTATTATTTTCTTTTCTATGGGTATCTGATGGGGATAATTCCTTGCTTTGTGTTTTTTTTTAAATAAATAAATAAATAAATGTAACCAAAATGATAATTTCCTGTTTACAAAACCAGAACCGCACGCATCAATAACATTTTCGAATAGAATAAAGATAAATATCTGGATTTAAAAAAAAAAAAAGGCTTCACTTTAACTGGCTCTGTGTGAGAGACGAACAGCTTCATCATGCACTCATCTACACCAGGTGAGGTTCTCCATGTGGTCAGGACCGCAGTGCCCAGTACTACCAGTCCCTGTCTGTAATTCATAACTAAAGATCCTCAACGTGGAATCTGTTTCTTGGCGTGTTTGCTCTCAGACTTTCAACCACCATGCGCGTAATGTAATCTGTCAGTATGCAGGTAATTCACAAATAAGGTTTACTGGCACCAAAATCATCACAAGAGGAGGGGCAGATTTAGCAGAGTTTTTAAACCAAAGTAGGGTTTATAACTTACACTATTTACAAGATTTCGCCACAAAAACCAGAGAAAGTAAAAGATTGAGAGAGAGAGAGGGGAAGAAGACGAGAAGACTAAAACATGCCAATGATAAGCAGATTAAAATTAGTACTTATTTTGTAAAACTACACGTATGATGTAGTAAATATTAACAGTTAGACTGAAAAAAGGTGGAAATCTTCAAGTTGCTCATTATTTATTTATTATTATTATTATTATTTTTTTTTTTTTACAAAGAATGAATTGCTTTCAAAAGAAGCAAGAGTGTTTTGTGCTGTTATTCCAGAATATTTTGCATGTGGGTGTTAAAAAGCACAAATGCCACAAATTTTTTTTCATGTCAGAATTGTTCTGATTGTATGAGTGTGAGTTTTGAGGATTTTTTCCACCTCCCACAGTTTTCTCACAATGGATAAATCAGCCTGCGGTTGTGTTTGAGGCCCTGTACTGTAAATATACAATTTAGTACCAATAATTTGTGCTCCTTCTCTGGTGACTATACAGTACGAGGTGAAGCAGGGCTGGGTACTCGGCTTCGATATTTTTTTGGCCACGACCCAATTGCTTCGCCACTATCGAACAGTGCCTCATCATTCGGTACTAAATTTCGATCCATGAGGAGTGAATCTCATCAGCGTCAGTGATCCGGTGAGCGTGCAGTGTTTTAATTACAACGCCCGGGGGCTCACGAGTGTGTGTGTGTGTTTGTGTTCTGAGAGTACATCACGAAGTAGGTGTAAAAGGCTGTTTTTTTTTCAGATCAGATCAGATTCGCACGTCATGAAATTTATAATTACAAGTGACTTTTATCTGAGACTAATGTCACATACCTGTTTGGTCCCCTAAAAGCAGCCCTACTAGGACATTTACATTTACGGCATTTGGCAGACTTTTTTTTTTTCATCTCATTATACATCTGAGCAGTTGGTGGTGGTGGGGTTTGAACCGGGGACCTTACGGACTGTAGACCAATGCCATAACCAATGGCCTATCCCTGATAAAGAGTCACTTCTGATGAAGAACTGAAGACAGCAGTGCACTGGTTCTGCGAACATGGTTCGCAGCTCAGCCTAAAACATTTTTTAAGGAAGTAATACGAAAGCTTGTTCCCAGATGGACAAAGTGTATTGAAAAACAAGGAGATTAGGTTGAAAATGATGTACATGTGGTAATTAAAGTAAATTCTACAACCAGAGTGCAAGTAATTTTTGACTCACCTTCGTACATTAGGTGTCCTGGTTTAAACTTTAGAGTTTTCTGGTGAAATTGAAAAAGCTGAACTTGTATTGAATCAGAGACTCAGCTTGTCCGGTAATATGAAGGTTCCGAATTCGATTCTGGCTTTTACGCGGTTTTTGTTTATTGATATTAACAGACTGTGTTGTGCAGAAACTCGCTAAAGGTCAGTTTGTTACAAAAGAAAGTAAAAGTGAATGTCATTAACTTGGGCGGCAAAGGCTTTGTTTAAATTTTTCAAATTAAAATTTTATTTGTCACATACACCGTCATACATAGTACGTACGATGTGCAGTAAAATGCTTTTATAACGGCACCTTGACCTTAAAAAAAAAAAACAACAAAAAAAAAACAGTATTTAAATATTTAAATAAAAAATATGAAATAAGAATATAATAATAAAAAACAAAAATAGAGCATGAAAAAGCAAATATGTAAAAAATGATTATAATAATAAAATACTCTACAATCCAGAAAACTACGCACAAACGTATCTACGTGGATTTCAAACGTTTTCACTGTGATGTGTTGAAAAGAGAGGCGTGGCTTACCGTTGTAGGAGAGACGAGGCTTACTGAGACACATGATGAAGTGAACCTCCATTTCATTGGACGCCACCGACTTGGAGCAAACAGGACACTTGAAGCCTGAAAGACACAGACAGAAGTGTGTAGGAGCTAATCGCTAATAAGCCAGGGAATGATTACGTTTTGAGGTGACACTAGCAGAGATAATATGGCCAAGGAACAAGGAACACAGAGCTTGTACTACACGTTTAGTACTTGGAATAATAATACTGTAATATATTAACTAATTTAGAGAGAATTCTGGAACCAGTCCAGAGTACATGGCCATAACTTGGATGCATGGACCCAGACATCATGGACTGGACCGCAGGACCGTCGCAAGTAAATGTTCACAAAACACTCTGACACACTCGGTCACAAGTAAGGGCAATTTAAAGCAGCCAGGTGCTTCAACATGGAGAAAAGACCCCCTAATGTAGTATGATGCTTTTGTAAAAGTGATGTTTTTAGTTTGTTTTTTAGCTCTAAAATTTTGTTTTGCCCCTCTTTGGCCTATTATATATGAAACCACACATTTTTACCTCTCTTTTTCATTTGTCAAGTTTCTACCTACAGGTACTCCCTGACTTACGAACGAGACCCGTTCCTACAGTAGAGCACAAATCGGATTTGTTCTTAAGTCTGACAAAGTGAGTCTTTTACACCTTTGACCCGAATATACCAT
This sequence comes from Clarias gariepinus, assembly GCF_024256425.1. Classification (NCBI taxonomy): domain Eukaryota; kingdom Metazoa; phylum Chordata; class Actinopteri; order Siluriformes; family Clariidae; genus Clarias; species Clarias gariepinus. Next base: position 28,010,919 of record NC_071109.1, on the reverse strand, counting down.
CTAAAAGTTACCAAATCCACCTGGCTAAATCCACCCCCCACACACTGCCATCGTGTGGCCAAAAACCGTAACAGCACCTACAAAAATGTATCTCACAGGAAAATGTCAAATTTAACGATGTTGTCTCTGCGCCTTTAATCACGAGGGGAATCCCAGACACTATTTTTTCTTAGAGCTGTTTTCCACTGCATTGGACTGTAGTGAACTCTTTTGTTGAGGATTATTCACCCTCGGGACAGATTTACAAAACAGACATTTTCTATCTTATTTTCTAACGTATTTCTCTTATTACAGTATATTTTACTTTGTACAGCATATTTTACTAGTTAATTTTATTTTTAAAGTATTTCTTTTATTTCTTATTTTACTTTGTACAGCATATTTTACTAGTCAATTTTTTTTTTAAGTATTTCCTTCATTCCTATTATTTCTTATGTATAAGCTTTTACTTTATAATAAACTGTATAATTATTTTCCTTTATGGTCACTAGCAGTCGTATAAGCATTTCACTGCATATCGTACTGTGTATGACTGTGTATGTGACAAATAAAATTTGAATTTGATTTTATCATTGTGCTCCCAGACTCATTCATTGAAACCGGTCAGACTGACTCATTTCTCCCATATCCACATAAAACTGGATTTTAGACACTTAAACACTAAAAATATTGTATATAATTGTAAATATTGGTATCTGGTGCCCTGCAGTGTCTATTTTTTGTACAATACACCTGAGCTACTTCGTATCTGTGGAAATTCGTAACTTGAACTTGGTTGTTCCTTCATGGCACAGCTACTATGTAGAGGTTGCGATGGCTAACGTGAAGCCATCTTTGAGCTCACACACTGATTGACAAAAGAGAGGCCAATACCATCCCTCCCGCTCATACTGAGAACAGGATCAGTTGTTCTGTCTGGATCTCCTGGTTGTTGTGTCATCATCGAAATTCACGAATCTCCTGAGAATCGAGTGAACGGTGTGTTGCTGCACCGCTTAGTGAGTGTGTGCACATTTCATTTCTAGCCAAGCTGCTCCTTTGAGAATCGTTTCATTACTCTAACAGGGTGGCGCTGAGCTCTCAGTCAATAACACAGCCAATAATCACACCAAACCTTTTTTTTTTTTCACTCTGCACAGTCAATCGAATCAGAGAGCACAACCACAACATCAACAATCTGCAACAAAGCCCTTGTTTTTTTGTTTTTTTTTGTAAGGAAGTCTAAGAAATTACCCACAGTTGTCGTCTTCCATTTCGATACATTACATGCTAAAATAGGTTAACGTGCACGTTTTAAACGTCTCATCTCACTGACAGGAGCAGGAGTGCCGTGCTTTAGTAGGTTAAGTGTGTCGAGTGTGTCGACAGCTGTTCAAATGTGTCAACCTTGGTTTTTGTTCCGGCGGTGTAGTGAACCTGGAACACGCTGATATGACCGTCACCTGGAACATCAAACCCATCAACCGACATCGACTTTGTCACTCAGCGCTCAGGAAGTCAGGAACGGCTGCGTGACCTTGTGTGATCAACATTATATACAACAGCGGAAACTATTCATGTTCGTCGTAGATTAAGGCCCAGGATGCAGGATCGACTTTAGTCATCAATATGTTACAGAGTCACCAGTTTATTGTAACTCATCACACGGACGTTATGATTTTATTTACAGTATGATTTTATTTATTTCAGCCCAAAATATATATACACATTCGGGAAAAGAAAAATGTTATTGCTATACGTTTTATTTATTTATTTTTTCATATGACGCACATCATACTTCTTTTCTAATGTTTGTATATATAATCTTTTTGGCTGACTATGTATATAAAAATATAATACAATATATGATATAATATATATTATACATACACACACAAACATATGGTGCTAAAAGCCACGTGTTAGGAAGCCTTTTAACTTACTGACACAAATAAAAGCTTCTTAATTCAGCCTCAGCGCATCAGTTACACACTACTGGGAGCGCTCAAGGAACGCGGCTCATTCACAGTACATCAGTCAAGGGAGTCATAAAAAAATATCTTCTAAAAAAAAAAATGCTGTTGAGACGTGAAAAGTTTTCCCATAAAGATGTGTTAAGAGCGACTCGTTTTACTTCACAGTTAAGAATTATATCTTTATATATATATATAAGTTAATTTCTATAGAATTAAATTCCGGTTAAAAAAAAAAAGCCCTGACAAAATAAATAAATTGAAAATGAATAAACGATTATATATAAAAAAAACCTCTAGGGTCGAGGGTTCGAGTCCCGTCTCGGGTCTGAGAGGCATGTTCACCCTAGTGTGTTTTCTCCCACAGTCTAAAGACATATAGATTAGGCTAACTAGCATTTCCAAATTGCCTGTAGTGTGTGTGTGTGTGTGTGTGTGTGTGTGTGTGTGTGTGTGTGTGTCTGTGTGCGCGCGCCAGAAGCTTCAGGCCTCCTGCGGCCCTGTACGCGGAATAAGCGGTATAGAAGATGAACGAATGCATGAATGAATGAACAGCTCTGTGACATACGGCTGAAAAAAAAAAAAAAAAAATTTTAGGGTAAATGTACCAAAAAGTTTTATTTGAAATCACAATTCTAGTTTTTTTTTGTGAACTAATTTGTATGCCAGAAAAAAATGTAAAATAAAACGAAGGAATCTATTGAGGAAAAACATTTTGACCTTGACACAAAAGTCCCGGTTTGATTTGAACACCCCTTGTATATCATAGGAAATATAATGTTTAAAACGATTTCTCTGACAAAGCTAATCCGCCGTGGAGACGTGCTGAACCATAACGAGTATAAAGCAGTAAAACTCTGTGTGGCGGGGCTAGCGATATCAGGGTGGAGCTAACGTGAGCTATTAGGCTCAGATTAGCCACGCCCACTTTCTTTAAAAAGTCTCAGGAATAGCGTTCAGATTACGAAAAAGAAAACTGCAGATTTTTAGGAATTTTAAACAGCTAATTCTTTTTAAAATATATATAAATTTTTGTTTTTTTTTTTCCATTCTTTTAATTTTGAATACACCATGATATTAATATGAATTTAAGATAACATTTTCCAGTCTATTTGAAAAGTGTGTTTTGTGGATTTGGAGAAGGCATATGATCTGCGGGAGTATGGGGTGAGGGGGTCATTTCTCAGGGCCATCCAGTCCCTTTATGCTCAAAGTGAGAGATTCTCGGCAGTAAGTCAGACTTGTTTTCAGTGAGTGTTGGCCTCCGTCAGGGCTGTGCCCCGTCACCTCCTGATTGTGATTTTCATGGACAGGATATCGAGGCGCAGCCGTGGAGGAGAGGGTATCAAGTTTGGTGGGCTAAGGATTGCATCATTGCTTTTTGCAGATGATGTGGTCCTAATGTCATCATCAGGCTGCAAACCGATCCGCAGCGGTTGCTGGATCGATTTGCAGCCGAGTGTGACGGCAGGGATGAGGATCAGCACCTCGAAATCTGTGGCCATGGTTCTCAGCAGGAAACCGATAGATTGTCCACTCCAGGTAGGGAGCGAGTCATTACCCCAAATGAAGGAGTTTAAGTATCTCGGGGTCTTGTTTACGAGTGATGGAGCATTGGAAAATGAGGTTGGCCAGAGAATCGGAGCAGCGGGGGACGTCTTGCAGTCGCTTTACCGCACTGTTGTGATGAATAGAAAGAAAAGCTTTCAATCTACTGGTCGATCTTCGTTCCAACCCTCACCTATGGTCATGAGCGTTCGGTCACGACCGAAAGAACAAGATCGCCGAAATGGGTTTTCTCAGAAGGGTAGCTGGCTTTTCTCTTTGAGATAGGATGAGAAACTCGTAACAGCCACTACTCCTTTGCATGGAAAAGAGTCAGTTGAGATGGTTCGGGCATCTAGGGACGTGTTCTTGGCACGTCTAGCTGGAGGGAGACCACAGGGCGACCAAGGACTAGATGGAGAGATTATATGGCCTGGGAATGCCTCGGGATTCCCCAGTCAGAGTTAGCTGGGGTGGCTGGGGAAAGAGAAGTTTGGGGTTCCCTGCTGGAACTGTTACACCGGCAACATGACTTTGGATAAGCGGTTGAAGATGGATGGATGGACGGATCTTCCAGTCTGTGTTTCTGCATCTCTCAGTGCCATGGGTCTGCTAGGCATGAATACGGCATGGAAAAACGACCACACACACACACACACGACATCAGTGACAGAGCTGGAGGGTAAGAGTGTTATCGAGTCATACACACATGTAATCTAAACTGTGCCAGGCCGCATGGCTCTGCACCACACACACACAGCTATGTCACCCACAGACATACATCCAGACATGCCTAGTGGCACTCGCACTGTCCACTGACCCGCTATAGAACACACACACACACACACACACACACACACACACACACACGTCATGCACTGAAGCACTTACACAACTGTCAGTGCCAACACTAAAATGAAACTGATGTTTGGAAAAAAAAAGAAGAAGAAGAGGAAAAAGAAAAATGATTTAAAAAGTAATCAAATATGTATGCGTGTGTGTGTGTGTGTGTGTGTGTGTGTGTGTGTGTGTGTGTGTGTGCAAAAGAGAATCTAAAGTAGAAATAGATATAATGTTATACACCCTGGCTTTGCCAATCCGAGCAAAACGAGCAATTTGGGAACGTCAACTAGTCTAATCTGCATGTCTTTGGACTGTAGGAGGAAACTGGAGTACCCGGAGGAAACCCACCAAGCCCGGGGAGGACATGTAAACTCCACCTCACACAGACCCCGAGGCGGGACTGACGGAAATAACGTGCGAGTGAGTGTGTTCCGTTCAGCTCAGCTCAGTTCAGTTCAGTTCAGCCATGACTGTTCATGTGCAAAAAAAAAAAAAAAAAAAAAGACAAAATGTCCAACAGGAAGATGACCGTAAAGATTAGGAGCTGCTGAGGGAAACGACACGCTCAGGAGTGTTTTAAGTGAAAGTGAGGAGACGAGGAACAGAGGAGGGAGGAAGGGAAGAGTGACAGGAAAAAGGAAAAGGAAGGTTCAGCCCTTAATGAAGTGTGAAGTGACGATGCACAAAAACTTTAGAACACAATACACCGTTATATACAACACAACTCTCTCTGTTCTCTCTCGCTCTCTCACACACACACACAAATTTATCTTTTCATACAAAATTTTGCAGTTAATTTTGTCCTGGAATAACTTTTTGTTCCAGATTAATGACGGCTGTTTTTATAGTCAATATATTTTTAACAAATTTGTAAAAGAAAATTGAAGCATTATTCTCTCACTCGTTCTCTCTTTCCCCCTCTTTCCTTCGCTCATTTTCTTTCCCTTATTCTCTCTTTTTCTCTCGCTCCCCTCGTTTTCTCTCTCTTTTGCTTCTTCCCTCTTTCCTTTGGGTCTCTACCTCAAATCCCTCGTTCTCTCTCTCCTTCGTTCTTTTCCCATTTCTCTTTCTTATTCCCTCGCTCTCTCCCTCTCTTATTCCCTCGCTCTCTCCCTCTCTCTTTCGCCTATTCTCTCTCCCTCTCTTCTTTCACTTGTTTTCTTCCTCCTTTCGCTCATTTTCTCTCTCTCTCTCTCTCTCTCACACACACACACACACACACACACACAGCATGACTAAGCAGTTCTGAGGAGATGCGTTAATCTCATTGGTTTCAGCCCAGACACCATATGGGAATGTGAACAATTGATTTGGAGTATAATAAATGCTTGTGTGTGTGTGTGTGTGTGTGTGTGTGTGTGTTGGTTTTAAGCTCTTACAAGGAACAAATACCCTCATAATGATAGGAATACATAACAGGTCTGTCCTTGAGGAGACCTTTTGGCTTGTCCTTTTCAAGAAAACTGTGTGTGTGTGTGTGTGTGTGTGTGTGTGTGTGTGTGTGTGCGCGCGCGCGTTTCCATTATAAGTTTCCAGCAGAAGCTTTATATAATAAAGCTCAGATAAACTTTGGAATGCAGTTTTGCATGGGACGAGGGTTGTGGAATTTGACCCCGCTCACTTACATTGTGCTTAAATACCGGATGACAAACTTCACAGTCGGTGTGCAGAGAAGAAAAATCTAAAACAGCCTCTGAGATTAAAGTCAGAAATCTGAGAGAAAAGATTGAGAGAGAAAAAAAATCTGAATTCTGAGGAAAAATGATTTAAAAAGGAAAAATGCAGAATTCTGAGATTAAAGTCAGAAAAAAAAGATTTTGAAAAGAAAAAACTAAATTAAGATTAAAGTAAAAATTCTGAGGGGGAAAAAAATAAGATGAAAAATCTAAGTTCTGAGAATTATCTCAAATAATTCCGAGATAAAAGCAGAACTCAGAGGAGGAAAAAAAATCTGAATTCTGAGGAAAAAAGATTATGAAAGAAAAAATGCAGAATTCTAAAAAAAAAAATTTTTTGAGGAAAAAGTAAAAAATCTAAGATCAAATTTAGAATTCTGAGAAAAGATTTTGAGAAAAAAAAAGTCAGACGTCAAATTAGTTTTTTATGTTAACCAAGACCTACTGTAATGTACTTATATGAACCTTAATAGATAAAACCTCCCAAGAACTCCTTTAAAGCCAAAACACGTGGAAATGGCTTGGAGCGAGGTCAGGACTGTGCGGGGGGGGGTGGGGGGGGGGGGGGGGGGGGGGATGGTACAGTAGCGATAACTCCCAGCCCAGTTCCTGTAATGTGCAGTGAGAAGTATGAGCAAATGCATTGCCCTGCAAAAAACAAAAACAAACAAACAAACAAAACAAAAACAGAACGCCTCTGAAGATCGAATCAGGAGTTTCTGGAAGGCCGTGAAGCAGGCATTCTGATCATAGCTCCTAGCATACTGAGAAATCTTTCCACCATGATGGTGTTCTCCGAGCACTAATGAAATGCTGGGATTAGAACATTAGTGTACCAGGGGATTATATACTGCAGAGAAATAAAAGTTTACTCTCATACTGTACACGATCAAAAATCCTGGTCCGACCTTGTAAATGACTTAATGGTGCCTACTGACTTTTTATAATAATAAAAAAAAAAGGTACATTTTAATTTTGAAAAGAAAACATGCTGAGTGTTTTGTAAAGGTGGTGGCCTCACACTGAATTTTGTCAAACGAAAAACACCGATACTGAGATTCTCTTTTAAACTGCCTGTTTCTGGGCCACACAGGGGACAGTTTGTACACCTTATTTTATTCCGTCTTCAGTAGAAAGAATGAGGCTGATCAATATTATTATTATATCACAGTCTGTGAGAGCAGCAGAGGGAGGAACAGCCTTTGGGAGAGGAGATAAATATACATGTTAGTGGACGTATGCAGTGTGTTAAGTCTACTGAAAAGCCTTGAGGAAGGTAAAACCTCAGTCCTGTCCTCCCTCACCATTTAAACCTCCGGCCTGCTTCTAAGCACTGACACACACACACACATATATATATTCGTGCTCACGCTCGTCTCTTGTTCCTCCCCAACAAGTGACCCACTTTCCCCTGGCTGCTATTTTCAGCGTCTCCTTAAGGACACGACAAGAGACAGAGCGTGTATTAGCACTAGGAGAGAAATACATTAAATACATGAGTGGACAAATTAACATTAAAGACAGCTAATTCATGAACCAGGGGAAAAAAGTGATAGAAAGACAGAGACAGATAAAGACGTACTGTGAGATAAATGGTAGAAGGCACAAGAAAAGATTAGGACTAGGAAACAAGAAAAAAGGAAAGGAAAAGAAAATATATATATATATATAAAAAAAACAAGAGCAACATGTGATATGAGTATAGACATACACTTGAAGGATGAAATTCCTGAAGGAAAACTAATATTCATAAGTGTTAAAGGTTACATAAACCCAATTCACCTGAGGGGTAGAGGACACAGAAACATGACAACCGATTTCGCTACCGGTAAAGCTTAATTTCACACTTAATAATTAAGTTCATATAACTTTCACCTTGTAAATTTGCAAACGTTGGATGCTTAAGTCAGTTGAAAAAAATAATAAGATGCCGGTCTGTAACCTCTGACTTTTTTGGGGGACATAAAATAATGATGTTTGGACTATTAAAGGAAAAGTTGTGATATTTGTTGAGTCTATAAATTATAATAGATCTTCTGTTCTGACTGGGGCTGCATGATTATTAAAAAAAAAAAAAAAAAAAAAAAAGGCTAACAGCAAATGATAACACAAATGTATTATTATTACATAAAATCCTCCTCATCACTACAAAAATAATTACTGCTTAAATTCCTTTTTAGAAATTCTACATAAATAGAATGTGGTTTTATTTTTTTGATTAAATAACTGCACTGGTCCATATGACGACTTCGCACTTTCCGTTTAACAAAAACAAACAAAAAAAAAATTGTATGAGGTACAGTAGGGTCCATTAAAGGTTCCATACAGTAGTCTTTCTTTAACAAGTTACCACAGGTCTCAGAGGTAAACCACAGTGCATTGTTAACGCTCCAGCTGAAATCCCCCTCAGATAATGCATTTTTCATACCTCAAGCTTTCTTTATTTCCCTCCTCAATGGGGAACAATGGATTGTGCCACTAGAACTGTTTACACAAAACTTCGGGGTGGGGGGGACGTGCACCTGGTAGAAAGTTCTCTCAGAATGCCAGACCTGTGATCCTCATGGTACACCTTTAATGGCCAAAACATGTAACAATGGTTTGAGCGAGGACCCAGCCGAGTTCCTGTAATGTACTAGTGGTGTGGTGGGCTCGTGCATTGTCCTGAAAAAAATTAATTAAATAAAAAAAAAAAAAAACTTATTTGGAGATCAAATAAGGCTGTTTTCCATTAAACAAAAGGGCCGTTACAGGAGTCATAGGGAGGCCAGCGTTTCTGATGTGAAGCAGGCACCCCAAATCATGGCTCTGGCATACTGGGACTATTGAAACTAGTGAAATGATAACTGCCATTTCAGTGTCTATGTAAATAAGCTGCTCTTGAGGGGTCTTTTTTATACGAGGTCAGAAAAGCAAGAAATCTATTTATCTATTTATTTTATATATAAAAAAAAATTATAATTGGCAAATACAAAAATAGGAAAAGGAAAAACGACATGCACCCTGGACACTGATCCGAATGTCTAAATATTTACTAAAGACATAAATAGTATTAATGTGCATGATGGGCTTCCTTTAAGAGAAAAACAGATCGATATACTGACTGTTAGGAAGTGAAGAAGCCAAGAGATACTTGGGGCAAAAAACACCCGAGATTAAAGTCAGAATTCTGAGAAAAAAAGATTTTGAGAGAAAAAAGGGCAAAATTTTTAAATTTAAGTATTTCAATTCTAAAATAAAAAATTCTGACTGTAATCTTACAATTCCAAACTTTTCCTTTTAAAATCTTTTTTTCCACTCAGAATTCTTTTTCAGAATTCTGACTTTAATTTTAGAATAAAATAAATCTGAAATCTGAGATTAAAGAATTCTCTGAGAAAAAAGATTGGGAGAAAGATTCTAAAAAAATATCTAAATTCTAAAGAAAAGAAATTTAAAGAAACAGTTCAGAATTCTCAAAGAGAAAAAAAAATCTGAAAGGAAAAAGATTAAATTTTAAGATTAAACTCAGAATTCTGAGAAAAAAAAAAAGTCAAAATTCTGAGAGGAAAAAAAATCCTCTTCCGTACTTATTGTATCCAGCTACTGCTTACTTAAAAACATTCCCAAAGAAATTTTGCCAGGTCAGTTTAGATCGGATAACTAGCATGAGTGCTTGCAGTAAAACAAACATGAATATTTTTTAATATACACATATATATATATATATATCAGGTTATCTTATGTTAGTCAGACAGGTCGTGATGGGTAGCGTTAGCAGCAAAGTCAGGTTCTGTCAGACAACCTGTCAGGTTTGAACACTTACAGTACAGTAAGAGACAGAGAGAAAAAAGGCCCTGTTTTAAACATAATAATTTGTGAAGATAGAGTGTAATACAGATATAGTGACTTCCAGTATCGATAGAGGTCGAGGTCGCTTCAAAACACTCATCATTCTCGCCGATGTTGGCTGAAGTAGTGAGTGTGAGATTTGGGCAGCGTTGTCACTCTCCTGTCCCAATTAGGAGAGAAATTAAAGCACATTTCTTGTCTAAGCGTTCTTATTTTGGACAAGTTCAACAGGAATATCCTCCGTGCCCTTATTGGCGAGGACAATCTCATGATTCTGAAGTGTGTGACGCAAAACACAGAGCAACAGCAGAATGGCCTTAACGCAAACACACACAGGCTAATCAGCTAATTAGACATAAACTCATTAGTAAACGACCTCGGATGACCCTCTCACAGTATCCATGTGCATGTGTTCGAGAGCATTACTGACCAAACACAGTCAGCGGGGTAAGAGCGCGGGATCATATTCAGCCTGAAAATATCACTATTAATATTTAATAACGTACACAGTACAGCATGTAGCCACTTAACAATCTATGAAAGAGGATTCTTGTTAGCACAAAACAGATGTGCAGCAAGAGCAATGTAAGCTTGGAGGGTAAGCTTTGTTTTGATCTCTGTGTCGTTCCCTGGATTACAGCAGCAAAAAAAAAAAGGTCAGGAAAAGGGAAAAGATTGTGATTTTTTTCCTTTTTTTTTATGTTCAGCTTTAAACGCTGTGTTCATGTCTGGAGAGCGCAAAGAACCAGGAGAAAGAACGCTTCCCTGAGGGACTCCCAGAACATAACCGAACTTTAAAACATCTGTTTGATGAAAAAATTTGTAAATGAAAAAATGAAAGCGTTTCCTGATAAATCATGTCAAATTCAACATTCCAAACTTCCCTTTTGTCAGCATGTGTTTACAGCGAAAATTGTGAAATACAGCTGCAATGAAGGGTCCAAACACCGTTTGTAAAGTTTAGAGCTCAGATGCGTCTTATGTCCTATTCGCAGGGATTAGTATTACCTGGGGACCTGGAGTGATTTGTAATAATTGCGAAAGTTGTCTGTGAATTCCTCCGCAAATGACTGACCATATTCTGCTAAACACGAAGGTCCTGTGATAATATTAGTCCTGTGCGAATCGGCCATGTCTGTGATTTAGCCGGTATTTGATATTTCAAGGTTTTTGTTTCCTGCCCGCCTTTTTATCCATTGTCTGCGAAGAACGTTGGCTGCGTTGGAGTATTTTAAAAGTATTTTGGGTGCTGGGTCACATCGCTATACACCGCGCTGTACAACAACACAATATGCAAAAGGAGGAAGCTGAAAACCATCAGAAAAAGAGAGAAAGCTAAAAGAATGATAAGAAAGCGATGGATGACAAGTACTGTACATAGCAGGATGCGGTAAACATTAGAACTATAATGACGAAATTTTGATTTCCAAACAATAGCCGATCCAAAATAGTGCACAATTAAGGTCGAGGAGGTTCACGTCATAATTCGTGGTTAATGTGTTACAGATAAATCAAGTGTACAGCTCGGGCTATTAGATTTTAACCTGGTGAAATGTAAATGACGCACTTTAACTATTTTTGTTTCTGTTTTTAAATTCATCTAACCGGACATTCATAAATTCTTTCTCTGCCTCACACACAGTCTGCGGCGCACACAGTCTGCGCACACACACCTCCTTTTTTATCGCAGCACACTCTTAAGAGACACACACTTTGGGATACTGTATATCCGGGAAATAAGTCAGTAAATTCGAGTAAAATCGCAGGCTTCGCCCTCACGAAACTTGAATATGTGGGGGGGAATTAATTTCTAAATCACACAAGGTCCCCAGATGACACTTATCATGTGCGAATAGTACACTAGACTTTAGAAATAAATAAAAAGGAAAATAAATAAATAAAAATCACACAAACAAAACACTACTCTAATTATACAGCAATGATACAATATACAAATACGACCCAACATATTTATATTTAACACTTTTCAGTATTTACACTGCCTGGCTAAAATAAATAAATAAATAAATAAATAAATAAAAAAGTCACTACTTGGATTATAAGCAAATAGTTAAGAGCCTTCCATGGTGTAATCACTGCAGTGATGAATATGTTTCAGCAAGAAGTTATTTAACCCTTAGTGAGTAGCTTCTCATTTCTTAAACAACCCTATCATGGCAAAGATGTTACTCCTGTATGACGACCTGAATGTACTAAATGACCAGGATTTTCCATCAAGGGATTTTTTTTTCCAGGATGCCGATGATGGGATTGATCACACTCGAATTGTGAAAGAGTGGCTTTAGGGAGCATGTGACATCTTTTTCACACATGGATTGGCCAAACACAGAGTCCAGACCTTTTAACCCCAGTGAGAATTTTTGGGATGTGCTGGAGAAGAGGTTACACAGACTCTCACATCATCAGAACAAGGATGATGGAGAGAAATTAATATGACTACGGACTGAAGTAAGTTCTGTGATATTGCATTAGTTTATCAAAAAGGGGGTGGCACTTAGCGCTCTATATCAATCACGGCTCTACAGCCAATCATGGGCGGATATTGCTGTCCTCCGAGTGTGTCACGCCACCCCCATTGGAGCACGAGAGAGTAATTCAAAAGGATGTAGTCGGGTGTCGGCACATAGCTCGGAGGAAACACCTGATGGTCTTTATCATCCCTAACTAGTAGTAGTAGCCTTAATGTGGGAGCTACCTAGTGAGGGGGGTGATGGGATATGACTAAATTAGGGGGGAGGGGATTTCGATTGAAGATTCCAACTTAATTATTTACATGCATGGTGATGCTCAAAGCATTTAATCAGAATATAAACTTGTTTCACATGTGCAAAGTGTTTCTGCCTGCTTTTATTTATTTCACCAAGTTAATTCCAATTTCGACAAAGATTTCTATACCGAAAGGTAGTTCAAAACAACAAAACAAATAAATATGTTTTTAGGATTAAGTTTAGAATGCACGGCACATAATACTAAGCCCTTACTGAGGAATGAAATACAAGCTTGTGTGTGTTGCTCAATTGAAGCAGGGCTTATGGGGAAACTCCAGACTTTAATAGGCTCAAGCAAGGCAGGTCAGACAGGAGACACTAAGGGCTTTTTAGAGGGCTTTGAGAAAGTGTGTGTGCGTGTTTGTATATGATGCGTGTGTGACCTTAATCCCTGTGACTCACTTTAGGTGTCATGGAGGAACAGCTGTAGATCAGTGGGACACCACACAGAGCACGAACGCAGTAATGAACTGTGATGACTCAGCAGAACGCCAGGCTGACACCCAAGACACTGAGTAAAAGCATCAATGTGTGGAAGAAAAAAAAAAAAAAAAAAAACATAGCCAAGCCACTCTAGGTCAAAGGGAAATCACTTGGATGTCTATAATAATAATAATAATAATAATAATAATAACCACAATAATTATCAAAATGAAGATCAGAAAAATTATTGGGCTGAATCAACAACTAAGGAGGTCTGAAATTAATGCAATCTAGTGCATGGACTTTGGAGCGATGGGAAAAGGTCATGTGGTCTGATGAGTCCAGACTGACCCTCTTCCAGAGCGATGGGTACGTCAGGGTAAGAAGGGACGCTCATGAATTGATGCACCCATCATGCATAGCGCCCACTGTACCAGCCTCTGGAGGCGGGGTTATAACCTTGGGGTCGCTTCAGCTGGTCAGGTCTAGACTCAGCAACATCATGTGGCAATAAAATGAAGTCAGCTGACGACCTGGATGACCAGGGTATCACATCGATGGATGTTTACTTCCCTGATGGCTCGGGTGTTTTAAAGTTGTGAAAGTGTGCCGTTATTGAAATGAAGGAAGTTGATTGAAATAGAGCCAGGTTGTGTATTTACATTCATATCGTCTTACATTCTTATTTCCGACTTGTGTAGTCAACATAAAAGTGAACAACGGTATATAATATATAACTCATCTGGCCTCTTTAAAAGCTTGTTTATTGAGAACATTTGGCTGAGCAGACCAAGTGACAAAGTGTTATACAACCAGCTTGTTTAACGGTTTTCTTTTCTGATTTATAAAATCCTTCCGCTAAATGTTCAGCTAAATTCTTTCCTTCAGATCAAATCGCAGCATACCTGTGACGTGTCCAGATAACGTTCAGAAATATTCCTTTCACAATTCTAAAATTGTGAGATTGTGCGCTGTTTCACCACAGAGCAGAAATTGGTGCAACACCAATACCGCTTTGAATACCGCAGTGGGACAATGTCTTGAGATATCTCGTCCTCAGATTCAGCATCATATCTCTCACACACACACAACATGGTTGCGCGTCACAACACACACACAGCACATTCCATTAGCTAAGTAAGCATGCCAATTTTAGATCCCGATCCTCCGTTTATCATTTCATTAAAAGGTTAGATGATGCTTATTTATGGAAGGAGTCTCCAGTGTCAGTGCTGTATTAAAGTCAGAAGTAAAGCTGTGACCAAAGGACTATTGGAAAGAGAGACGCTGCAGCGCCGCGGCCATGACAGTGCAGTTTCTGCAAGAAGCAGCAAATGATTTTAAAGAAAATAATATCGCAAAGCTGACCTTTACTTTATTTCTGTCTGACATTACAAAACGAAAAATAAAAACAAACCCTATTTATATCACAACACACTCACCCCCCCCACAGTCAGACAGACAGAGACAAACAAATCGGACAGTCATCCTACTGCTATGTAGACGAGCCTCTACAGCCTGCTGCTGTCACACAGGACTTTTTTTTCCTCCACTTTCACGTCGCCTCCAGCTTGTCGACCTTTAGTCTCGTCTCCGAGGCTCAGGTCAATTTCATTTCGTTTGGTTTAATTTTAATTCGGCCGAGACTCTACCCGTACCTGACGTTCACTTTTAAACAATTTCCTGAAAGAGTTCGGCCGATCGCACACACGGCGCTGTCCGCTCCTACTGGTTGCATTGAGCTTAAAGCCGCGATTGATGCGAGAGCGCTAGGGTGCCTCCCTTCCCTGTCCCTCCCTCCCACTTAAGACAGCTCAGCCAATCAGCTGTCTCTAGGCTCCTGGCTGTGGGAGGCTACAGCATGACCTGGGATTCGAACTTGCAACCTGCAGATAATAGGGTGAGCTCAAGAATGCGACAGTCCTTAAGCTACATTTCAATGTGACAAACTGTCTGAGGACACCGGACGTCTCTCATCATCCACCATGTGACGCAGCCGCACTATTATAGCACTTGATAAATAAAGTGTGGTTGACACATCAAGTATATGATATGAATTTTACTTTATTTCTAAATGAATCCAAACATGCGCATGAGTTAGAACGGGAGTTAAACCCACAACGTACTTCTATGAGCTTCAGTCAGAGTGGAAACTAGCACGGTTTTATCACACTCTCATTGGAGCGAGTGCATCGATCTGTGTCTTTCTCTCTCTCTGTCCCTGGAGCGGACTAAAAGAATTCGCACTTCATAAACAAACCAAATGGCCAATCGCACAAGAGGATACACAGACGCCAGTGAGACATGATCTAGTGGGAGTGGGGGAAAACTAGGACGGCTTTCTTTTTTTTTTCCTAACAGCTGCTCATTTTGTATGGATCAATCCCTAGCAACGTGGATAAAGAAAAAAAAAAGATTTAAGATCTAACTAATTTGTTTACCTCGAGCAATTGTGCTGTTTCGCGACGTTGCTTGTTTATACGTCATAAAAGCAACAACAACAAAAAAAAAAACATTACTGGTCGGCAGAGTTAAGTAACTGTCTGTACTCATAACATCACAGTGCCTGCTGTAACCGCGGAACAGAGAAGGCTTTCATTAAATGACAGTAATTTGAGCGTTTCTGATCATTAAACTTAGCGAAAAAAAGTACACTGACCAAAAAAAAAAAAAAAAAAAAAATCACACGATTTTTTTTTTTTTTTTCATGGCTTTAATTACAGAACACAATGTAGTGTCCGGTTCATGTGTGGAAATGATTCCTTGTGCTTCCAGAACTATAACAGGAAGGAAAAACTGCATAGATGTGATACGATACCCTGGTCGTATCTATACATCCCTCGGTTTGGTCTCCTGAATCTGAAAGCAGACCTACGAGGGTTAAAGATTCACTTCTGACGAAGAAGTGAAGACAGCAGTGCACTCGTGGCTCGCAGCTCAGCTGAAAACATTCTTAATGCGGGAAAACAAATGCTTGTTAACAAATGGACAAAGTGTATTGAAAAGCGAGGAGATTATGTCGGAAATTATGTATTTGTCTTTTCTAAAAGCTAATTAAAATAAATTCTACAGTAGATCATTTTTTGCCATTTCCTCCATCATGTACACGCACATGTAAAAATCACCAGTAATTAATTTTTTATTCCTTTTTCTCCTCTCTGGTAAAGACTCTAATACCCGATAGCACAGTATCTTTAGTTTAAAACAGGAAGTTATTACCATTGACCCACTTTTCCTCCATTACGCTTTCTACAAATACTTCCCGTTGAGTTTTATTCTGGCCTCTAGTGAACGCTTTCATATTACATGAGCATACAGTACAATACCCCCTTAGGTGTTGCAGAAGTATAAACATTTCGCAGCTGTTTATCAGGTTGTAGTCTGCGTCTAGCGAAGCCTATTGTACGATAATTATAAAACGATCTACATCTGTATTGCGCAAGCTCTTACATGTATGAACTCACTTTCCGAGATTTGGTTTGATCAAAACTGGTGAAGCGACTGACCCAGGGCTGCAAAAGCGTACACAAACTAATAACAAGCAGCTCTTGTGGTTTCTTACTGACAGACCATGCACCGCTACAGGAAGAAGGCCAATTGTGAAACACACGAACAACAAGAAGATAAACAACTGAGAGATCTAGAGGTCTGTACTTCCTGCAGATCTGCAATAAGAAGCTTTTCTGACGCTGGTTGTTCTAAATGTTCTTTAGGTTTAATAATGCTGAGCATTTTTATATACATAAGGACAGGTCTTTTATTTTTCTACACAGTGAAGACATTTGGGTTTGAGACAGGGCTGTCACAGATACTTTATTATAACTGACTACTCTATGACAGGTACGGTGGAGGTCGTGTCAAGGTTTGGGCTTGGGCTTGGGCGGCTGCTTCAGGAACGAGCTCACTCGTCTTTATTGATGGTGCTGGTGGGAGCTGAATGGATTCAGCAGTCGACAGGAACATTCTGTTGGAAATGAATCGAATCTAATCCAATGCAGCGAGTTAATGACCTGAAACACAATGACAGGTTTCAGATCGGTCAAGTCCATCAGCAGGTGTTAACCCGAATGACGTGCATTTCTCCTCCATAATATGACGTTTTTGCAGTCTACCACCAAAGGTGCTAAAAGCTGTTTAACACATCTGAATGGAAATATCAATCTACGTTCACGGTTTAATGTCAAATATAAACGTCTTCTGTGGAAAATGAGTACTGCCGTTCCAATACTTTTGGAAAGCCACAAAAGATTCAGAAATAAACCATTCTTTATACCCATGGTGAGCAGAAAAGCATATCAAAAGAGTTTCAACATGAGTGGTCACTCCTTGAGTTATTAATCGCCAACTCTGCAAGCGAATTAGATCTCACAGACCCGTTCATTACACACACACACACTTACTCCAGTCTCAAAACACCACATGCGCTCGAAACACACAAGCATTAGAAGTTTCGAGATCTGGTGGGTGTTGAGACAGTAAAACTTTGCTGTTTCTTTATAATCCTACAGGTGGCGCACTATAAACTATTCTCACACATTTGAAGTTAAATGTTTAACTCTTGTTTTGAAGTCATTTTGTGTTGTTTAAACGCTGTGTTTGGTTTTAAAGAAAGAAAACAAATATACGTTATAAGAAACTGAACCGACTACATTTAATTAAATCATGCAAAGTTCAGGTGTAAATCTCTTGAATAAAGCGAAGTTACAAAACTTTTAAGTTAAGACAATTTTTGTATTATTATTTTAAAGGTTTAAGGTCTTAAACTTATAATAAAATTGGAAAAAAAGAATACTTAAGGAATCACAATAGTAAACGAATCGTCACCTATAGGTTTTGTGATATCGGTGGGTTACGGCTGATTCCCGTCCCTAATCTTTACTGCGAAATATTTTACTATGCAAATACAACGTGTAGGAAAATCATGTCTTGGTGGGTTGTCAGCTTAAAGCGTAGCATTTTTACGCAAAAAAAAAAAAAAAAAATTGAGTCATTATATAGACATTCTGATGGATCCCTAAAAAAAATATGTAAGGGAAGCAAAAAAACAAACAAACAAAAAAAACCCTCTTTGTACTTTTTTTATTGGCCAAGGTTTGAAGAAGCTGATTAAATTTTCTACCTAACGTGACATCATACAAGCGGATCCCTCCACCAGCTTGTTAATCAGCTCTGCTGTTCCCTGGAGGGGCGTGGCTCAGGAAAAGCTCTTTTATAGAGGTCCTTCTTTAGAGGAGGAATGACAACAAAGGAAGTTGAAGATTTTGAAAAAAAAAAAAAAGAAAAAAAAAGATCTGAGAGTTGGAGCTTTAACTGACACACACACACACACACACACACACACATAAGGACAGTCAAATGAGGACCTTTAAAGTTTCCCACCGTATATAAAGTGCTGACTTTGTGTTTTTAATTCCGGGATTTTAAAGAAACTGAGTATAAAAGAAGATCATGTTTTACACACACAAAAAAATATATATATCAATCAAAAGGTTTTTGTTTGGTCCCATCAATCAAAAAAAAAAAAAAGTGTCAGCACTGCTGAATCCGAGACTGTGTTTCAAGCTGTGTGTGATGCTCGTAACTGCGTGTGTGTGTGTGTGCATATGTCATGCTGAGATTGAATTTGGGATAGACAGCGTGACGCTTTATGTCGTGCTGTGTGTGATTTTGTGGGTGACGCCGTTGCGTTCTGGATCGCTCCCTTCCAGCCAATCATGTACTTGTCATGTAGCCCCGCCCACTTCTCAGACTGGAACAGCAAAATCACCCCAAACATGGATCTTCCCATGACATCACAGCAACCCCCTCCACTGCATCTTTTACCTCCAGCTGGAAAAGAACAGCTGTTTCCATGGCAACAGTCGGACGAGAGTGCGAGGTAATGACATGGAGAGGAAAAGCAGGGTGTGTGTGTATGTGTGTGAGAGTGTTAAGGGTGGGGGCTGGGTGACAATGGCAGCGGCGCACGGCCTCATTGTTTCTCCTCCATACGGGATGATGCCGCCGCCGCCGCTTGCCGTTTGTTGTTCAGCTCTCAGACAGAATCATAAACACAGGCGTCACAAAGGATTGTGGGAACGTTAAGATGCTGTAGCACGAAACAGCATCAGAGTCTTGTTCTGAGTGTGTGTGTGTCTAGATGCGTTATCTTTAGCTTTAGTCTCCATGAGCTCTATGGCAACAGTTGTCATGGCCTCTCGCTCAGAGCTCTGCTCGCCTAATTGGCCACTCGTTTGCAGTAACGGCGGGAAATCTGGCTGTCCTCACACACTTACACACACTCTCTCACGCTCACACACAGGAAGTTGTTCACTTTTACTCTTGCATCTTCATGTCTGTCTCTCCATCACCTCTGAGTGACACTTATCCTCCCTGATGTCTCTCATTCTTATTTCCAACTCGCTCACTTCTATCTGTCTCACATCTCCGTCTCTCTCGCTTTCATTGGTCTCTTACCCTAATCTCTAACCGTCCTTCACTTCCGTCTGTCTCACATGTGTCTCACACCCTCATTTCAACCGTTTCTCACTCCATCATCTCTCCTCATCTCAGTCACTCTTTTATCTCCAGCTTTCACTTTCATCTCAACTATCTCAGTCACTTTAATCTCTGGCTCATCCTCGTCTCAAAAGTCTCTATAACTTATCTCTCACTCATCTCAACCATCTGTCTTGCTTTTAATCTCTCATGCTTTCAGCTCCATCTCTCAATCTCATCTCAACCCTTTCTCTTGCTTTCCTCTCTCCCTCCCGTCATCTCAGCAGGCTCTCTTGCTTTCATCTCCGCCTCTCACCCTCATCTAAAGTCTCTCATGTTCATCTCTCTCGTCACTTCTACCTTCATCTCGACAGCCTCTCTCTCTGACTCACATGCATCACTTTCAACTCTCAATCTCTCATCATCTCAACCATCTCCTCCCACCTTCATCTCAACAGTCTCTCACTTTCTCCTCAGGCTTTCTCTCTGCCAGCACACTTATTTCCCTCATCTGTATTGTCCTGCATTTCTCTCCCTTGTTATTTCGCCTCACATGCCCAAACTCTTCAACATCTCAGACTTGTTTGTCCACGTAAGTCCTGCCTCCGATTTCCTCTCTCCTTACTCCACCTCACTCGTCTACCCGTCCTTTCCTTATTCATCTCTCTCCTTGCTTTTCTTTCTCCCTCTCAACTTATCATCCTGATTTCTATCTGCCCGTTTCTCTTTTCTCAGTCTCTCATTTTCCTCTCTTTCAGTTTTCTCTCTCGTCTCAGACTTCTTAGTACATCCCAGTTTCTCGTCCTACGTTTGTCTCACTTCACCCCCCCCAGCCTGACTGTCTCTTGTCCTCCTTGTCCCTCGTCTCTCACCTGTGCTCCATTTATCAGCCTATTTATACTTTGTTTTTATTTCAAACTCAATATCTCTCGTCTTTCCTCTCTGTTACTTCCACTCCTAATGTTTTCTGCCTGCTTCTCTCAGTCCTTCTCCATCCTCTTCCTCCCTCGTCTCCACAGCTTACAAGAGGATCTTAAATTTAATAAGAAAAGAGAGAGAGCGAGAGAGAGTGTACAAAAGGGAAGAGGGAGAACTCAAAAAATGTCTCTTTACATCTCTTTCTTCCCTTATCCCAGACTTGCATTTATTTTCTCTTTTCCGTCTGCACCTTTCTCGTCCTCCATCATCTCAGTCTGCAACTCCTCTTCCTCTGTGATCTATCTCTCTCTTTCCATTTCTCTTATTTTTTTTCCTCCATCTCTTCTCTTCCTCTTTTTTCCTTTCTGCGTCTACTCGGTCTCCGACTCTCTTCCTTCCTGAACTCAGGCCGTCTCTCCTTCTGCTTTTTTCCTTCTTTCAGTTCTCCCCCACCCTTTTGTACACTCTCTCTCGTCTCTCTCTTTTCTTATCCAATTTAAGATCCTCCTGTTTCTTTTCCCGTTTATTCTCAATCTGATCACCGCATGGATGCTAACGCAGGTTTAAGCATTTCAGGGAAAACAAAAAAAAAAAGTGAGGGGAAAAAAAAACAAACAAAAAAACCCACACGCCATAACAAGCGACGAGGTTGTCACAGCAACATCCGACCTTATTCGGTCCTGCAGCGGAGTGTGTGTGTCAGGAGTGTGTGTACAGTATGTGCATGTTTACAGGCTGTGCACATCATGTCCATGTGGACGTCTGTCTCTGCCTCTTAGACTTGTTGTGGATCCCGGCCTGCTTGAATGAGGGGATTTGCATAAATGTTTTACATATTCTGCTGTTCTTAAGGAAAAAAAAAGAAAGAGAGAGAGAGAGATGAAGAAAAAGTGAAGAGAAATGGTGAGCGACCTATATTTCTAAATTGTGCCGGCACAGCTCGGAGCAGTTGTCATTCTTGGTAAAAACAGAAAGGTGTGTCTGAAATTCTAGCTTAATTAACAGACATCAGGTGTATATCAGTGTGTGTATGATTCCTATTTTATTTTTTTGTTTGTTTGTTTTTTTTTCACCTCGTTTTCTTGTCGTGTGTCATTTAAAATGTGATTTTAAATCCCATGTCGGTCCCGAGCCGCCCTTTTCACTGAGGATGACTAAATCACATCACAAGTTAAAGCACATGTATCTCTTGCGATCGCTCGAGAAACCTTTAGCTCGAGTTACGCAACCTTCCACTGAGCCACGATATCGTTTGTTCCTCCATAGTAGTTGTTCCTCCATTGTTGGCTCGGTTACTCTGCACTGTCTCAAAAAAAAAAAAACTGCTGCAGTGTATTACGGAGTGTGTTGAGAGAACCTTCTCCTGAGAGAGAACCGAATTCCACCAGGTCACCGGGGTTCCTTCGTACTCCTCATGCTTTGCTTCGTGGCAATAGGTCCAATATTTTACTCTAACAAGTTAACACAGGTCTCAGAGCTCACTCCATATGTGTGTGTGTGTGTGTGTGTGTGTGTGTGAGAGAAAGAGAGTGAAATCTGTTGTGTAAATTTTCGGAAAATTGGTGTGTGTGTGTGTGTGTGTGTCCCTTCTCTCCCCTCTCTGGTCTAAATCACTTCAGCTATGATTCCTTTTAAAGGTAAAGTGCAGATTAATTAGTCTTATTTTTACTTTATATTTCGTATTAATCATTTTTATATGAATATTTTTGGGTTGTTGAACGAATCGTTGAAGTTTCTGTTATTTCTTATGGAGGAAATTCACTTTGATATACGAGTGTTTTGATATACAAGCACGCTTCTAAACGAATTATGCTCGCAATTAAAGGTTTAACTGTATCTGCCAAGTTTGTTTAGAAATAATAATAAGTATGGCGGATGACAAAACAAACATTAACAGTTAATACTTTTTTTTTTAGTTGATTAAATTCTCAACACCAAAAAAAAGACCTTTAAAGTCCCAAACATGTGGAGATGTCCACTGTACTCCAAGTCTTCAGTAAACGTCAATCGGTTTTAAATGCCATCGTTCATGATAAAATTTCCCCTTTTGACTTAAGTTTTAAAAAGCTACGCTGATTAACATGTTGCAACAATAAAAATAAAGAAAAAAAGAAAAGAAAAAAAAAAAAAAAAACACCACCGTGCTCACATTTTACTGTCTATTATCATGCTGATGGCTCTGTGGCCGCTGTGTGTTAATTAACTCTAGGCCGACCTTTTTCCAACACTCGCTGTAGACGTCTGGGGCGACTGTCCAGAACTGCAATTATCTCACCAGAAACCAGTCAGCCTGCTCATTCCCATTTGTTTCTCTGCTTTTTAAAATGCTACAATACTGGCTATGTGCAATTTCCCCTCATTGTTTCCTCATAAGGAAAAGAGAAAGAAAGGAAGGAGCGACTTGGGGTCCTTGGGGTTGGGTGAAACTGGTGGGTGACATGAGCATATTGCTAATTACACCTGACATGACCTGCTTCTGCTAAAGCCATGTCACTGGAAAACCCAGCACTGCTGTGGACAATTAAGCTATTTAGGAAAACAAGTGACTGAGGGCTGCGAGGGCATCTTTTTGGTCTGGTGTTACTAATGATTTGTATTTAAAACACACACACACACCTTAAAGTCTGGTAAATTTTTACTCGGAGTAAATCTTTCCGTGTGTTTCCGTGTTGCAAAATGCCCTGTTAAGCTTCCGATGTGCCAGTGGCAAAATGCAGTGGCAAAACAAACAAAAGAAATATATATTCTGCACCTCCAGATCTGGTGATACCCGCTACCCTGACAAAAAATAGAGGGGTTGTTCGAACCTAGTTTCCAGACCGTAAACGAACACTGCGGTCTTTACTGCGGCTCGTCATTTAAAAATACAGTGGGACCTCAGATTGTGAGCATAATTCGTTCCGAAAGCGTGTTGTATATCAAATGAATTTCCCCCATAAGAAATAATGGAAACTTAGATGATTCGTTCAACAACCCAAAAATATCTGTATATAAATAATTAATACCAGATATAAAAGTTAAAAATAAAACAAATTTACCAGCAAATTACCTTTGAAAAGAATCGTGACTTGTGTTAAACAATAGAAGAAGCGCTAATTTTTACTGTGTTATTCGTCTCAAGCCGCTATATTCCTTACATGTCTCAGTAGTATTTTATAAACCTTGACGTGGGGTTTAAATGTTATGTCTTATACAAAGTGATAATCTTTTGTTTTATGACGATCCTTGGCTCCACGCTCCAGTCCAGAAGGTGGCAGTATTACACCAACCACACAAACTCAAAAATAAGAAAAAGTACTGTACATCGTGATCACCGGAAATGACGCTCCGCTATTTTTTCCTCTGAGCGAAAAAAAGAAAGAATGTACATTTTCATAATAGCTTGAAGATCCATTCATTAGTAACAAAGTATCACGCAAGAGAACCAATCAAAAAGAAAAAGCAGGTGATGCTCAGGAAGCACGTGATGCTCTTCGCCTTCGTTGGTTGGTAATTGTTGCCTTGATGGGAAAGTGAGCTAACAGAGAGAAGGGTGGGAACTGGGTACAATTAAAGTAGGGATAAATTTAAAGAAAGAAAGAAAGAAAGAAAGAAAAAAGGAAAGAACCTGAGAGCTACCGAAAAAACCCTACAACGGTGTTTTTACTTACTGTAGAAAATCAAGAAAGGAAAGATCAAACAAAATTATATTCCAAAACCCACAGGGTAGGACTATGGAAAGGGCGTTTCCATGACAACAACATGAATAATACTGTGATGTTTAACAAATGTTTGAATTTTATTATGGCTGCACGATTACAACAAAATTTAAAGACACTATTTTGTAT
Source organism: Clarias gariepinus (assembly GCF_024256425.1). Lineage (NCBI taxonomy): Eukaryota > Metazoa > Chordata > Actinopteri > Siluriformes > Clariidae > Clarias > Clarias gariepinus. Next base: position 27,986,638 of record NC_071109.1, on the reverse strand, counting down.
TTAAACTTGTATGTCTCTACATATAATAAAACTGTAAAACTGGAGTGTCTGTACATTAAAGATATTTGTGGAATAAATCATTTGAGGGGGGATGCAAGATGAGTAACAGACCACATCAAGATGATTTGTGGAATTTTAGTCTGTTGGTGCACGCTGAATGAATTTTAGGGGTTTTCACAGGTGTATTTGGCCGAGCTTGAGGTAACACGTGTAGGCTTTGTTTCATTTCAATCGGCCCACAGGAAGAGTTTTGCTACTTTTAATACTCCATTTAAACGCAACACACCCTTTTATAAATTTTTTTTCATCACTTTATCTTAAAATTCAACAGATGGCACTACACATTTTTTAATATAGACGCAGTTGTACATTTTTTAAAAACGCGCTTATGAGTGTGCAATTAAATTCCACGCAAATAAACTCACGGGCATGGCTAGTATCAATTATTTTAACAAATGATTTTGTCACGGAAGGCCTGGGGTACACCCTGGACAGGATGCCCGTCCATTAAAAGGCACACAAGCACACACTCACTTACTCATACACTAAAAGCAACTTTTGGAAACACCAATTAATCTAATTTGCATGTCTTTGAACTGTGGGAGGAAACCGGATTTCCCGGAGGAAACCCACCAAGCATGGGGAGAACATGGAAACTTTGTGGGAATCGAACCACTGACTCTGGAGGTGCGAGGCCACAGTGCTAACCACTACGCCACCATGCCACCTCAACCCCAAAATAATTTACAAAAATAAACCAATACTAAAATTATTGACAAAAAATAAATAAATCTAGAAATTCCTGGCTAAGTTCAAATTACCTGAAGAGAATTGCAGCTTTTTCAGATGTAATAACCGCACAGCTCCATGATTTCATGCGACTAATTGTACAGCACTGGATTTTATTAACACCAGCTGTGTACATGAGCTTACTTTACACTTTAATCTTAATTATTCTAGCTCTTAATTGCATTCCTTCTGTTTTATTAAGTGATCATCTTTCCTCGTTTATTCCCATGAGGCAATACTGCTCTGCATCTCCACATCATCAGGACCTTAACACAACCTGATACACCGTGTACCGTGTGGTTGTTGCTAAGAAACATTAAGAACGGAGAGAAGACAATAATTCCTAACACCCTCTCCTAACCTGACCGTTTAAGCACTGTACATAAAAAAACAAAAATAAATAAATAAACCTGACGACTTAGACTCCAGACGAGCGAACTCGTCTCCACTATGATCGATAAGCTCCGACTCGGTGACCCAGACTGAGAGAGCCACATGTCGTCTCATTACTTACTGTCCTCATCAGTGCGCGATTACTCTGGTCTCGTGCAGGGAGAGTAATTAAAGAGACACAGGACAATCAGGTTCGTCTTTATTTGGTCCTCAGCTCTCACTAGCGTCCACAAGGGGAACATTACTGTCTGAAGTCAAACTCAACCTGGGGTACACTAAACATGTCAGAATACAGCGTGATGTCATACATTAATCCCTTTCTTTCAAATTTGAAAAAGGATAAATAAACGAAATCATACATCCCACCGCAGTACTCGCTCTATAAAGATCCCGTTTTATTCCCCTGTGGTATACTAAACTGATATCAGCGCACACGCATGTCCTTCTGGCTAGAATATATTTATATATGAATTTCTTGATATTTTTGATGTCGCTCTTTCTGTGGGACATCATATTTAATGACATCATGTTCAGTGACATCACACTGAGTGACATCATAGAGTGATGCTTTGTAGATGGAGGAGTAAGGATTAGTAGGTTGTATCTCTAAAATGTGAAATTAAAAGAAATACCACAGAACCGAATCTAAATATTGTGTTAAAGGTCATATGTATTTGTTGTATGTAGTTCCGCTGGCTAACACCGCAAGTACAGTACTTTTCAGACCTGTGGGAAACACGGATTAGTGTCCATGTAATCTCAGCGACTCGTAACGAGCTCTGGAACATACACTATCAACCCAAACAGCCACACACACATACACATAAACAGGCTACAAATGAAATTCCAGCTCCTGTGCTTTTTAGACTACACTTAACAAAAAAATAAATCAGTGCAATGAAAAGTGTAAATTAATAATAACCTGCATATCACATTACACAGTTTAAGGTTATTAAAAAGCTCTCGTGTGGATGATGGTGGAATTGAAGAGCGTGTCGACGCTAGCGTGCAGCATGGAGGCTCGGGTCTGTCAATACCAGTGTTCCTTTAATGTAACATATGATACCTTATCGAACAGGGAAGGAAATCATTAGGGACGACCCGATACGATATCATCACGATACCTGGGTATTGATTCGATGTTTATTGTGATTGTATAAATATTTATTTATATTTATTTGCCCCAACAGTATCACACTGTGTGAATAGATTAGAGGATTATAAAGGAACTACGACCTCTCACAAACATACATTTCCTTTTAACAATCACCTGGATCAAATAATTTATACAATTTATACAATCTAGAGCCGAGAAGCTGTAGAAGCTTGTATGGAGTTTATGAAAGAAAGAAAGAAAAACAGACAGAAAGGAAAAAACGAATGAAAGAACTGACATTTTGCCACCTCGAATGCACATGTATAAAAATTTATGATAAAAAAATAATACTTTGGAGTCAGTGTGCAGATACATGAATGGCCATATAAAATAATTATGTATAAATAATATACATATCTGAATATACATATTATATACATATAAATAATATACATATCTGAATATTTTTCCCCCCAGCAATAAGAATGTTATTCCAGGTTGAGTTAAACCTTCATGCCTGGCTTGGCCCTCGGTCAGCTCAGACGCACCAATGAAAGGCCCTAAACACAGAAACACGGGGACACCAGAGTAAAACTGGATACGCATGTGTCTGCCGCACCACAGCAGACTACTGACCAAATCAGCCGGGTGGTCTATACACGCCCAAGAGCCTTAACATCTCCAAACTCAGTGCTGTTCTGAAAACGACTTTCGCTAAATGACACCGGGACCTTTGGAGAACGCACCCACACTTTAGCTGCCTAAACGATTTCAGAATGAAACATGAGTTCATTACAGAAGTTCCAAGATTGCAGCTCAGGGACAAAAACTGAAAAAACAATGCCCCTGTGCTCTGGGCTGTGGTGTTCGTTCTCCCAAAATAAAAGCTGCCCTGTTCAGCAGGCAGGATAAAGTCGTGTTCCTTAAGGGTGCAGCTTTCTGAGAGTCAAGAGCAGGTTAACACACGCCAGAGAGGAAAAAAAAATGCATCTGTGATGTATTGGAGAGATGAAGTCGAGTTTTACCAAGCATGGTCACCGGCGAGACGCTGTTTACTCTGCACATGACTGAGGGGAACAGCGAGACGCCGGTTCGAGGCGGTGGCTTAACTTTACACTAGAGGGACTCTCAGGATCCGTACATACAGTAAAATGCGGAGGAGTACAGAACACGTGATCAAAAACGTAACAGTCACAGGGCATAGTGGAATTATACTGTATACACACACACACACACACCAGGATAATATTCTGTGATAATGCATTATATTACATTAGGAGTGGGTGATATACTGACTTGCGCACATACCGCTTTATCCTGTATTCAGGGTCGTGGGGACCAGAAGCCTATTCCAGGAGACTTGGGGCACGAGGGGGGTACACCCTGGACAGGGTGCCAATCCATCGCAGGGCTCACACATACTCATGCACACACTACGGGCAATTTGGGAACGGCAATTAGCCTAAACTGCATGCCTTTGGACTGTGAGAGGAAACCCACCAGGCACGGGGAGAACATGCAAACTCCATACACACAGAGACGGGATTCAAACCTGGCCGGGAATCAAACACGGATTCTGAAGGTGCCAGGCGACAGTGCTAACCGCTACACCACCATACACCACCATACACCACCATACACCACCATACACCACCATACACAAGCTGTTGTTCTTGAGTTCTTTGTTTAGTTTTTAAATAATTTTCTACATTCTACAACAATACTGGGAATTTCAAAACTATGAAATAACACATATGACATTTAATTAATTGTGTAAAAACAACATTTAGCTGTCCTTGGTATTTTAATGTTTATATCTCAACATTAACTGCTCAAAGAAGATCATTGCATATTTGGACGCATTCAGCATTGCTTTACCATGTAGAAAGAAAAACTGGAAAAAAAAAAAAAACATTAAACATGGAGTTAGAAAGTGATCCCAAACTGTTAAGTGGTAGTGTATACATGTCCAGCCCTAAGGTAAGTAGAGACGAGGGGGAAATTTTTTTTTAAATAAAAATCTATTTAGTTGTGAATAGAAATTCTTGCCATGACCTGACTGATCAGCCTTGGACATAAACGATTCTGTGCGCGTGATTGAGTGGTGCAACAGAAACACATTTTAATGCCATTAACTTAACAAACGTTGCACATTTTAAAAATCCTCCAATCTGCCCTCTGGTCCAAACTTTGCAAGCAAATTAGTTTCAAAACCCACTCATCACACACATTTACACCAGTCTCAAACACAGTATATTTTACAAAACACATAGTTATATTTTACAAAACAGGATATAGGATGAGACAATAAGCGTCGTCCATTCACGTTAGGCTGGAAACGCTAATACAGCCTGCAGCACACGTCTTAGGGTTGTAGATTGAGAGAAGACCAGAGTACCTGGAAGAAACCCACCAAGCACAAGGAGAACATTCAAACTCCACACACACACAGTTTCGAACCCCTAACCCTTGAGGTTAAACCCCTGCATACTGATGTAATGAAAGTTTTGTTTTACACTTAGACATTTTAATTTTAGTATTTTCATCTCCTGGATTTGATTCATTTATTTATTTATTTATTTATTTATTTTTTTGCTGAATCATCCTGCTCCCAGGCCATAAACAAACTCTTGCAGCTATGGCTTCACTCCAAAAAAAAAGGAAAAAAAAAATAAATCCAAAAACGTGTCCTTGTCATCTGGCGCACTTGTGTAAGAGGCGAAAATCAAAAGGTGGAAGTGAATTCTCCACACTTGGTTAACCCTCTTCGAACCATCAGCTAATTTCCAGACTTAGCAAGTGTGCACTTCTAACATAGCCTACAGCTAAATGTAGCGCTACTGTTCTGCTCTTCCAATTCATCATTTTCATACCTCGGCACATTTGATTTAATAAATATCCTAGCATGCTATTAATAACGAAGATCAATTTCCTGTATAGCCGAATTAACAAGATTATCTCTAGTGTTTCCCTGGTGTCTTAAACCAGTGGAGCGGACCGGCGTTACCCGGCAGCACAAAACCGCTCTACTACATACGCACAAAAACCAAACATATATGTCCTTCAAAACACATATTTTGAATTGTTTTGATTATATTTCTATTAATTTCACATTTTAGAGATTTAAACCTACAAACCCACCCCTCCATCTAACCACATGTGAAGAGTAAATCGAAGTAAAACAACTAACAACTCTTGTGTATAAAAGTAGCAATGTTTTTACGAGCACGTAGCCTTAAAAACCAGGGCAACAAAGCTGTTTACTTACCCCCAATTTTCAACAAATTTCAACAAAAAACTAATTTCTTTGTTTTTGTGATTCATTTTTTACATTCTACAACTGGGATTTAAAAACTATGAAATAACACATATGGAATTAGGCAATTATGTAACAACAAAACAAAAAGTCAGTTATTATTTTAAGACTTTGTTCCAGAGGTCAGCCTTTCTGGAACAGTTCTTGCAAGAACAGTATTGTTGATTGTATTTGCAAAACCCATCAAGCACCATGATGAAACTGGCTCTCATGAAGACCATCCCAGGAAAACAAGACCAAAACTTACCCCTGCTAAAGTTCATTTAGAGTCACCAGCCTCAGAAATCACCAATTAACAAACAGCACCTCAGATCAGATTGGAGCCGTTATGAAGGATTTACAGAGCATAAGTAGCAGATAAATCTCAACATCAACTGCTCAAATGAGATTATTGTATATTTTGGACGCCTTCAGCATTGTTCTACAGTGTAGAAATCTGAATAAATCAGGAATGACCATAGAGTTAGAAAGTGATCCCAAACTTTTAAGCGGTAGTGTGTATGGGGTCAGGATTGTGCAATATAGAGTGAAATATCCTTTTGTTTTCAGCACAGACCATGCAATATGATAAAAGGAATTTTATATTTTATTTTAACCAGCTATACAAACATGACTAAGCAAAAATAATAAAGAAAAAAATGGATCACATTGGCAAAGAAATAGCACAGATACACATGACCACATGTTTTCATACTTGTTTTTGTGACCAGAATATAATAATAATAATAATAAGAAGAAGAATCTGTGCATTTTGTGAGTTCTTCCCTTGTGTGACATCATTCCCATATTCAAGTAACAATAAAATTTGCACGTTTAAATATAAGGATAACTTTGCCTCTATATGACGTATCAGAAAACCCAAATGCACAGTTTGATGTCTGAAGTCAACCTCCGATGACGGCAGGACTTCTGTGTACGCGGTTGTTTTTTTTCTTCTTACTAAATCGATCATTCTCTGTATTGCTGTGTTGAGTTTTAAGCGTTAAACCCCTATTTTTTTTTTTTGTTTTTTTTAAAAAAGAAAAGCCTGTTTTACCCAGGAAACCTAAGTTTTTGATCAGAGCTTGTGCGACCATCAGTACATCCTTCCGACTGTTTTTACAGCAGCTGATGTCCGCTGTATTTACTGTCTCTCATTACATCGACCCTCAAGGTAGCAGAATGAACAGGTACAGGAGCAATAAGAGGGAACTGTCTGCTACTGGTTAATTGATCAAAGACAGCATTGTTCTCTTGGACGGATTTAGTGGTCAAACATGCTTGTGTGGGGAATCACTGACATGCAAAACTCATAAACTAAGCTTCTGATAAGATACAAATCCTCACACAACAGATAAAAGATGGCTTAATTTTAAACATATAATGCGGCAAACTGTGACCGGTCTGAGCCGAAATAAAGTCTGTATTTATAATTATACGTTCAGACGACTGAAGACAGGCAAGTCCCACAGAAACACAAAACAGACAAAAGACGACTCCGTTCCTTCCATAATTTGCATTCAAGTAAACACGAGCATCTTCCATGCCTGAGGCTCGAACTCCTCCCTTCTCACAGACATTGAACCCCAGCATTTAATCCTCATTAACCCCTTCAGAAAAGCTGCTCTAGACAAAAATACCCAACGTCGTCCTATACACCCTCATGGCCCATCTGCCTCACCTGCAGCTCCGTCTACACCTGACCACCTGAGCTCAGGCTCAAAAGCGTGACCGTTATTTCAGGGAAACAAACTCGGAGGACATGTTGACATCTGACTCGTGTCTCTCCTGAGAGCTAATTTGGGTTTCACTAACGAGCGCCAAAGGGACCCGTGGCTCGATTTGAGCCAGAGGAAACCCAGCGCTTCTCCAAGTTCATCCTGGTCTCCCTGCATGCTGCAGAGTTTTGGTGTTTTTCCTGTTTTAAACACACCTTAACCTCGAGGAAGACGTGCCGATGAACTGATGAAAAGCGTCAGGCGTGTTCGAGCAGGAAAGTGCTCGTATTTGCATGAGTGCAGGCGAACAGGAGGATTGAAATCCATTGAGTAGATGTTCGTTCCATCATGTGAGATTAAGCATAGGATAAGAACTCCTTCACTAACCCTCTTGCTCTCTAATGAAGTCAGTGTCTCCCAAGATTAATCCTTCAGTCTTCTTCTGCATTGTTTTTCACATTTTCTTGCAGAATCAAGTTTTAGCAGGTGTGTTAGAGTAGGAAAATCACCGATCATTGATGTTTTTTTTTTACATCTTTAGCACGCTCATTTTGACAATGAAAAAAAAAAAGACTGAGCGACAAGAAAAGATACACACAAACCACAACTTTGCAAAGTTCACTTGCCTTAAGTGCATTCGAAACTTACTTAATCTACGCTTTAGAAATTCAGTTGAGTTACTGTAAGTGTTATTTTTAAAGGATTTCTTCAGGATTAAAGGTTTACCCCCCACAACCACATCTTCAAGTCCGTTTATTCACTTTACTTTAATATCCATTTGATCTCCATCAGGGCGACCGTTTCTCTGGAGCTCATCCCAGGAACATGGAGCGCTGAGTGGTGGGAATACACTGACCTTTTGTACGTGACAAATTAAGGTTCCGCCTACTTCTGGACGACATCAGGGACGTTAGTGACCGGATGTTCGTGCCAAAGCAAACATACAAATAAAAAAATGTAAAGAAAAAAAAAAGGTCCCTGAAGTACTTTTAGCCTGATCATGTCATCTTAAACACTTTGTATTCTTGGAAACTGCCTCGAGGTTGTTCCGAAATGCCTCTGAACCGCAGTGTTGTCTTTCACGGCTAAGTTGCACACAGCATGAGCAACAATTGCATAAATAATATCTTCTCAAGACATACTACCTGCCTGTACAGGGGTATATACAGTACATAAATAGCACTTCTGTGTAACTGCAAGTGCTCCAGCTGCCCTTACTTCTGCTCATCGTGTGCGTTGTCACTGCAATTTGATCCAGGGTTTCAGTAAGTATGCGTTTGGCCTGAGGAACTCATTTTTGCAGATACTAACTAACTACGGATCTACAGACATACGTCGATCGAACAAATCACAAAGTGGCTCAGGTGTATTGTACAAAAAAATTTGAAAAAAAAAAAAAACAACACACACACACACACACTGCAGAGCATTAGATACCAATATTTACAATTATATACACATGATAGTTAAGAATACCGATTTCAGTAAATCCTTAACAAAAACAGAGTTTACATTTTAATATGGTGAGGAGAAAATTCTCCTCACAATTTAAAGTTGCAATCTTGCGATAGTATAAAGATAACTTTTATATAGTATAAAAACACTGAACCTGAGTGTTTTAGTTTTAATGCTTTCATTTGTATATTCTATAAGACTTACTCTGTCAGACTTATGAACAAATCTGACTTACAAATGTGAACTTGTTCATAAGTCAAGGACTTGTTAATTAGAAAGCTTGTGTTGTCAGTATTAGCTAACATTACCTTGCATATCATTTTATTAAGCACAGCATATTCCACAGAGCCTTGTCTCATTTGCAACTGAATGAGTTTATGTCAACCCTATCACGTTACCCAACCAAATATTTAGGCATTTGGCAGACGCTCTTATCCAGAGCGACTTACATTTTTATCATATTATACATCTGAGCTGTTAAGGAGTTAAGGGCCTTGCTCAAGGGCCCAACAGTGACAACTTGGTGGTTGTAGGGTTTGAACCTGGGATCTTCCGAACCATAGACCAATGCCTTAGCCACTGAGCTACCCCTGGATTCCATCAGGAATCACATATTTGCACACCGCCTGAATTATGATAAACCAAATTTAACATCCTTATTACTTTCTCCATTCATTTTCGCATGCTCGTTTCTTTTTTGAATTAGCTACGACATACTGTGTATAAAAATAATCAGCAGATGAGAAGCTATCAGTTGCTGGATTACTCTTTTTTCTCTGTGTGACAAAGCATCAGGTAATCCGGCAATCATCAGGGAATCTTCCTGTTATCTTTGGCTCGGAAATACTGCATGAAAATAATTATGGACAAAAATACAATCGGTTAACGGTGCTTCTGCCATGCGCTGTCGGGACTGACGTTGTAGTTGTCACGTGTCTGCTGAAGATCAATTAACTGTCCTGATTTTCCAAATCACACTGTAGCATGGTTCACATCTTTCCAGAAGGCTAGGATTACATCTTATATCTTTTATGGTCACTCTCCCACTTAGCATGCTAGCAACTAATTTTAGAAATTTATCGAGCAAGACTTTTGCCGTCTGTGGCTAATCTTGCTACTCTTTTGCTCGTCTGAGCCTCTGAAGTTGAAGCCAGGTGAAGGAATAGATAGAACAATGCCAATGTGCAATACAGATGAAAAAGAAACAAAGAAACAGTTGCATTTAACTCCAGGCTCGTTAGATGAGCTTCTTAGATTAGATGGTCTAATCACTGAACAATACTTAATAATAATAATAATAATACTTAATAATAATAATACGTTTTTCGAAGAAATCATGCTCAAAATCTTACTTGTGCTCACCTGCTTTTTGGATAATGAACAATATGGTTAATACAGATGCCGTGGTTCAATCGTCTAAGTCAGGATCGGGATTTGTTTGCTCTCTGCTCTTTCATGATTTACCAACAGAAAGAAAAGCAGGATGACAGGACTGGTTCTCACATGCATGGCAAATAAAGCAGGACGAATACTAAAAACATGGACTTAAGCAGCAAGCCATGTTCATCCACTTAAGTCCCACATGACTGTACGTCTGGTTGCCCAATCCCTGCCTCTTTATCCCCCCCGGCTGTTTTGACACCTAACTTTAACTGTTTATCAGGTTAGAACAGGAAAACCATTTCAGTGTGCAACGCAAAGGGCCTCAAGGACGAGCACCCGGAAACAGTGAATGACAGGAAGTGGGTTGCAATGCTGATCATCTGCTTTGTCTCAGATGAGATGACAGTATACACATGCTTGTGTTGCCCAATTCTGCTACTTTAGTAATTAGGTCCACATATTCCTTTTTTTTTCCTTTCTCTGGTATTGATTTTACTGATAATTACATCATAACTAAAAACTTTCATTAATTATAGTTCCTTTAGAACAATTTAGACACAATCTGAGGTCAGTTCTCACCGTCCTTTTTACTCTTGTTACGATGATAGAAATGGTCTTGGCTTTTAATCTAGCTGCATCATGTTAATTTTCCTTAGAATAAATAAATTAGTGAAATATTTTAGAAGTTACTTCATAATATTTTTTTTTTTAAGGAGGGGAAAAACTGCTTTTTTTCTGCAGTAGAGGTCCCAGTAGAGCTAAAGCCTGTTCTGACGAATCCTGAGGCTGGGCATGAGCCGGGAATACACCCTGGATGGGATGCCAGTCTATCTCAAGGCATTCCTCAACAGACACACACACATCCACCCCACCACTATGGATATTTCTGGTAAATGGAAGGAAAACAGAAAGCCAAGAAGAAAAGAGACCCTTGCAGATGTGCACGTCTGAGTCCTTGATTCAGAAACAGATGTTGATATGCAAATAAACAACTTGTTCCTGTTCGCAGTTTTATATATCACATTCACTCATCATCTATACTGTTGAGTATAGATGATGAGTGAATGTGTATATTTATCCTGTATACTGGGTTGCGAGGGTCTGGGGTGACTTATAGCATAAGGCGGGGTACAAAACCCTGGACCCTAGTGCCAATCCGTCACAGAGTGGGCTGGCACGCACACACACACACACACACACACAATGAACAATTTGAGAATGCCAGTTAGCCTAATCTGAATGTCTTTGAATTGTGGAAGGACACACCAAGCACGAGAATAACAGGCAAACTCCATGCACACAGACCTGAGATGGGAATCAAACCCAGACGCCGGGCCGCAGTGCTAACCACAAAGCCACCGTGCTACACACAGTTATTAAATCACCACACTGCTAATAGTCCTAACTCAATAGACAGGACAAACTGGAGGAATGCTTCAAATGTGATCCCAGTCACTTGTTTAGTGCTAACCTAGTTTAACACTCACTCATCATCTACACCTCTTTATCTCACATGGGGGCCCGGTGCCCATCCCAGGAGACTTAAAGCACGATTTGGGAACGCCAATTAGCCTAATCTGCATTCTTTAGACTGTGGGAGGAAACCGGACTACATGGAGAAAACCCACCAAGCATGGGGAGAACATGCAAACCCCCCACACACACACACAGACCCTGAGATGGGAATCGAACCCAGACCCTGGAGGTGCGGGGAGACAGTGCTAAACACTACGCCAGCAAATGAAAAGGCATTAAACAAAAATGATTGCGCTGGACATGTTAGCCTTCATCCTGGTCAGACAGACCCGAGTTAACATGTGAGCTCATGTCCAGGTGTGTGTGTGTGTGTGTGTGTGTGTGTGTGTGTGTGTAGGAAACATAAAGGGACTCAAACGAAAACACATTTAACAAAGATGGTGTATTTGACAGCCATGTTGTCCAAGCGTGCTGATGTTAATGATAATGATGATGATGATGATGATGGTGCATATTGCTTACCGCTGTGTGCGCTGAACCAGCGGGGCGCGATGTGCAGAGGCAGCGTGTCCGCCAGCGATCCCCGCGAGCCCAGGTACAGCACGCCGTCTGTGTGCCGCCCATCCCCGGCGGGCTCGCGGTAGCCGTGCGCGCGTACCGAGTCCGAGCCCGAGCCGGAGCCCTGTCCTGCCGCGGCCCGGTCCGACTCCGTGGCTCTGGGCGGGGCGGCCTGTGTGGCTGCGGTAGCGGTGGTGGTGCTGGTGTAGAAACCGAAGGGCACCGCGCCGTTATGCTCCATTCCCATACCCGCCACGGAGCTCACCGAGCGGCTGCGGAGCCCCATCGTGCCCGCCGTCCGGAAGTGGCCGAAGTGGGCCGACGGCGGCACCGCGCTGTCGTCTGTAGACACGCCGGGAAAAGGGGGCCGCGGCCGGGCCGCCGTGCTCTGCTTACCCCCCATATGGAAAAACCGGGGGTGGCGGAAATCAGAGGGAGGGGAGTGGTGGTCGAGTCACCCCTCGGATGAGGGGGATTTTTTTTTTCTCCGAGCTCAATCAAGCAACAACCAAAAAACAATCAGACTGAAGAAGAAAAAAAAAATCCGGGTTGTCAAGCAGCTGTGTCCGGGAGACGCGCGAGCCCGCTTTCCCGGTGTAGTCATGGAGAACACACACATCCAGACACACACATCCAGACACATACACACACCTCTCCGGTTCGGATTAATAAAGACAATAAAATGAAACAAAGACAGTGAGCCGGTTTAAGAGCAGAAACACCGACGCACGCCCTCGTCAACTGACTGACAGGACAGGCTGAGCGAAATCACGACAGACGCGATGACACAGCTCAGGGCGCTGAGGACCGAGCCGCGGCACACTGACAGCGCACTCCGCTCCGCTCTCGCTCATTTCACGTCGGAACATTAGGCCATGACATGTGGCAGCGCATGTCACACTCAGCCCGTGTGAGTGTATGAGCGTGTGTGTGTGTGTGTGGGTCCAGCGACGGTTATATGTCCAGGTGCGCTGCGCTGCGCGAGCTCTCCGCTGAGGCGCCGCTGTTGCTGGTAGACAATGGGAGACGGTTAGGGCGCATGCGCAGATTTACCAACCGCCAGTTTAGACTGATGACTTTCATTGAGCATGCGCGATTTTGGCAGCGTGGTTAGAAATTGGCGGCGTTAATGCGCATGCGTGAGTACAACTGGTCTGAAAAGTAGACAAGTTATAACTGTAGGATATATATAAAAAAAAACAATAATATATAATTAAATAAAAAGCAAAGAAACAACCTTTTTTTTCTGGTAACAATTTTTCAGATTTCATAATTTAGTATAATTATTTTTTATAATAATAATTTGATATTTTTTTAGTGGTTAGTGTAGTCGGCTCGCACCTCCAGTGACAAGGGTTAGATTCCTGCCTCAAGTTTGTGTGCATGGAGTTTGCATGTTTTCCCCAGGCTTGGTGGGTTTTCTCCGGGTACTCCGGTTTCCTCCCACAGTCCAAAAACATGCAGGCGTTCCCAAATTGCTAGTAGTGTGTAAATGAGTGTGTGATTAACTCTCATAAAATAGAAACAAATTCAATGGTCATCAGTGGCCTCCACAGTCCCTAGTGGGATTACAGACGTTTCTAGATGAATGGAGGGACGGACGGATGGAGGATGGATAATTATTCCACTCACTCATCGTTTATACAGCTTTTAAATACAACGATTTAGTAAAGTGCGTTTCGAGGCTTGTATTGTTTACTGCGAATGATGTCATGAATGAAGTTTGAAGCCTAGTTGCGAGTGGTGTTCCCAAATTATAGTGTAGTGTGAATGAGTGTGTGAGTGAGTGTATGTGTGTGTGCCCTGCGATGGATTAGCACCCTGTCCAGGGTGTACCCTGCCTTGTGCCCCAAGCCTCCTGGGATAGGCTCCAGGCAATTCACAGTGAGTGAGTGAATTTAATTAAATTGGTGTTCCCAAATTCTTAGTACACGGGGGTCTTGTCATGGAGCAGGTTTTGGACCTTTAAATTTTCAATAAATGACCCTGAATACAGGATAAAGTGGTATAGAAGATAAGTGAGAGAGTGAATTGAATTGAATTGAATTGGGTGGCGTGGTGGTGTAATGGTTAGCACTGTCCCCTGGAACCTCCAGATTTCGAGTCCTGGCCAGGCTTGATTCCTGTCTCTCTGTGCATGGAGTTTGCATGTTCTCCCTGTGCTTGGTGGGTTTTCTCTGGGTTCTCCGGTTTCCTCCCACAGTCCAAAGACATGCAGGTTAGACCACCTGGCGTTTCCAAATTGCCCGTAGTGTGTGAATGAGCGTGTGTGTGCCCTGCGATGAATTGGCACCCTGTCCAGAGAGTACCCCGCCTCGCGCCCTAAGCCTCCTGGGATAGGCTCCAGGCAATTCACAGTGAGTGCGTGAATTTAATTAAATTGGTGTTCCCAAATTCTTAGTACACAGGGGTCTTGTCATACTGGAGCAGGTTTTGGACCTTTAAATTTCCAATAAAAGGATTTGTGTGTGTGTGTGTGTGTGTGTGTGACAATATAGCATATTATGACAGCATACTTTGTGACCATAGTTTAGGCAAAATCCACACATGAACAGGTTAGTCAGGAGTGAATGAAAATATATGTGGAATACAAAAATGTGTAGGACAAAGGCTGAAAACATAAGGAATAACGTTATTAGCGACAATAAAAATAATCAAAACTAGCTTAACAAGAGCATTCTTATGAAAACGGCGACATCTGCTGGCCACAGCGTCCAATTACAGCGTTCAAGAAAATCTCTTTCTATCATTTCCAGTATAAATGCACGCGAAGAGTAACACTGTTAAGGAAATGCCATCATAAACACTAACTGTACAGCAAACCGTGATAAATTAAATGAAAACAGTATTAAGTGTGATAAGTTCTTGATTTTTTTTTAAATTAAAATTTTATTTATGAAATGAAATAAAATAAAATAAACAGCCATAATTTGTTACTTTGGAGATGTTGACTTCTTTAGCACTTCAGCTTTATTTATTTGAAATAAATGCACTTGCATAGATGATACCTACAGTAACAATAAAAGATTGAAACTTCTTCCTGGTGGTTAGCACTGTGGACTCCAGGGATTCCTGCCTCAGCTTCTGTGCACATGGCATTTGCATGTTCTCCCTGTGGTTGGTGGGTTTCCTCTGTTTCCTCTGTTTTTTCCCACAGTCCAAATACATGCAGATTAGACTAACTGGCATTCCCAAATTTCTTGTAGTGTGTGTGTGTTGCGATGGATTGTTACCCATCCAGCATGTACCTCCAAAGATGTGCTCCACAGACCTACAGATGATGACAATGAACATCTTCCTGTAAATGTATTTTATTTATTTTCTGGAAAAAATTTTTTTTTTTCTTTTTTTTTTTTTACTGACTCAATGATGGAGGAGTCATAAAAGAAACATAAAATTGAGTAAACTAAAAAAAGCTTGTGTGTGTTTTAATCTGTTTAAATCTAATACAAATTATGGCCTTATAATTTGCCTAATTATGTTTTATTATTTAATTTATTATATTTTTTATTGTCATTGTAATCCAGTTTTGTGGACTTATTCTGTGCCGTGGTTTAAATTACACTATAGCATCTATAGGATACTGCATAAATATTAACAAATCAACCTACAAAAGGGAAGCTGAGAATAACAGCAGAGGACATTTTTGCCTCGTATTCTGAACTGCAGACGAGAGTTGGGTGCTCTGCTATCGATTATCTCCGCCTGCCTGTCTGACTTCATGATCGATGTGATCGAGGATCGACTCTCTCTCCTGACAGTTCGAAGTCTCGCGCCAATCCTGTTTGCTTCCTTGTTGGTAGTTTTCTTACTTTACTGCCGCTGCGGTTATTTGTTTGTTTGTTTGTCTGTCTGTTTGTTTGTTTAATATTTATCCGACTGTCCCCCCTAATGGACACTCAGTCCTACATGCCTGTTGCCCCGGGGGTCGGGATGGAGGAGAACTTTTTATCCCTGGACGACATTTTGCTGTCTCACGAGCGGCTGCCCTGCAGGACCGACACCGCTTTCCCTAAACTCGGGTTTCTGGAAAAATCCGGCGACACACACGATATACCTGAGGTACTGACACACACCTGACCTGGAAGAGCTTGGAGGGGAAAATACTCTATATATCTCTTGTTATGCTACAAATTACATACAGTACAGTCTAATCAAATGGTGTATGTAATGTTTAAATAAATAAGTAAATAAATAAACACTTTCTTCCTCCCCAAAACAAGTAAACACGTATTAACAAATGACTGATGACAATAAGTAAACAATAAACACTAGGGACGATTCGATCCGATATTATCACGATAGCCAGGCACCGATTCGATTTGTATTGCGATTTCATAAATATTCAGATTCAATATCAGATTTTGTTACAATTCTAAACTGTGGACCGGTATGATTTGGTACCGGCCCGTACGGAAAGAGCGCGGAAATATATATGTGATTTTTATTTCCATTTTATTGTCTATTAAAGATCAGATCGCCCCATTAGTGATGAGAAGTTTGGATCTTTTTAGTGACTCGGTTCTTTAAATATCGTTCATTAAACTCCTTTAGTTTGTTTTGTTCTTTTTATCAGAAATAAAATAAAATGTTACGCTTTGATTAACCAGACCCCCAACTTATCTACATACACAACACTCGTTGGCTATAGTGCCAGTAGTGTCCCTAAGAACATATTATAATGAACAGAGGCCTTGAGCAGCTCACCTCTCATATCTTCTGCTATGCGAGTCACTTGACAAAAGAACGAACGATTCGGACCAGAAGACTCATGGGATGAGCTGCTCATTTCTGTTTCCTGCACATAATCTACAGAGGTTTTGCGATGCTTTGTGCATGCGCGCCCGGTAGAAAATTAACAAGTCACTCTCTGAGACTACTCGTTCTTCTGAGTCACGGTAAAGACTCGTTAAAAAAGAACGAGTCATTCATGAACCACCCATTACTAATTTCAATCTGCACATCGCGACGCTCCAGGCTTGCTCTGTATAATAAACGTCAGACATTAGATGTTTAAAGGAAGGCTGGTCTGGAAAAATTGACTTTATGAGGCCAGGAAGACGAGGGAGAATATCCCAGGAGACTTTAGGCCTGAGGCAGGGTACACCCTGAATAGGGTGCCAATCCATCACAGAACACACACACACAAACTCACCTAGTACAATTTGGAAACGCCAATTAATTGTAATCTGCATGTCTTTTGACTGTGGGAGGAAACCAGAGTACCTGGAGGGAACCCACCAAGGACAGGAAGAACATGCAAACTCCACACACAGACCCGAGACAGGAGTCAAACCCTCAACTCTGGAGGTGTGAGGCGGCAGTGCTAACCACTAAGCCACTGTGCCGATTATTGAGCAATTACTTTGTCCAAGTATCAGAAAAAACTATGTAAGTAAGGTCTCCTTCACACAGGATAAACGAACGCGCTCTGAACGTCCTAGACGTTTATGTTGCGTTTTGTAGTGGCGATTGATTGACTTCTACACCGGCGTTTGTTTGTCTCTGTCTAACGTCAGCCTGCAGCCCAAATTGCAGTGTGTTAACCTGTGGGGGCAGTGTCAGGAACTGGATATGAAAGCCCGCCACTACTGGGTTCACTCTCTGACTGCACAATGTCGGATTAAAGGAAGTTTTTTTGTGGTTTATAAAGAAATGAGAAAATTTCCGCGTATGTTTTTCAACAATTTATTTATTTTATTTTGCCTTTTTCCGCATTTCCCTATGTATAGCATGTAGGATCATGGGATATATCCGGTCCTCCAAAGCGTAAAATAAACGTGAAGAAAACGCACTAGAAGTGTTTTCCTTGCATTCGTTGGGTTTTGAACGGCAAGAAAAAGCAGCATGCAATGTTTTTTTGATGCCATATAAACACGCAGCCGGACAAACGCACGTCACCAAAGCCCGTGTGAACACTCTCATTGACTCCTATGTGTAGAAAACGCTCTGCGCTTGATCCGCGCTCACCGGACGCTACGAACGCAAGAAAAACATTCAGTTTTAACGCCTGTGTGAACAAGCCTAACATATAGCTGAATTTATTTGTTTTTTCCTCAGGTCTAATAAAAATTAAGGTTACTTGCAACTCTAATAATCTAAAAACTTTTTTTTGTTTTGTTTATGTCTTAGGGTACTAAGATGGAGATGCCTCTGTGGTTGGCGAAGGGTCTGTATGAGAGGAAGAGGCGTGTGATCTCAGTGGACTTGCCTAAAGTATATCGTGAGGGCTGGAGGACAGTGTTCAGCGCTGATGCCAACGTGGTGGACCTTCACAAGATGGGACCTTATTTCTACGGCCTGGGCTCGCAAATGCTGCACTTTGAGAACGCAGAGAACCCGGAAATCGCTCAGTCTATCCTACAGGTACAGTAGGTGCTTGGCTGCAATATGAAATGGAGTCAGACATAGAAGCTTCCCAGCATTTGGTGTGAAAGTTATAATGTTTTTGAGAGCATTGAGAACTTTCGCTATATAAGCATATCAGTAGGGATAAAAATAAATAAATGAAATTCTCAATCACAAGATCTATGATTTTAATTTAGTAAGTAGCCCGCATTTTCAGTGCCAGAGTCTCTCAGCTCTTTATAGAATTGGTTTACAGATTCCTGGCATGCGTGTGCGTGTCAGTTTGAATGTTAATCACCGCACACTGTAATATAGTGCATCGTTTTTATGCAGCATATTTTATTATTACCAATAGGCTAATACACCTTAAAGATTTCTTGTTTATGTAGCAACCTCATTTCCCCTCTCGTCTGTTTTAACCACTCAGCACTCATCATCACCAGTATACTAATCACCGACCTGATATATAAAAATATGTAACAGAAAGGCTCTCAAAAAATTAAGAAATAAGGCTGGGTGTTGTGTCAAGACTTTTGCACAGTACTGTTTATACCCTTAAATGTTTGCCAAGAATTACACATATTATTATTAGCTCCAGGCCACTTCCTTTTAACACACATGCGTTCAAGGAGGGCTATTAAAGCAGTCCAGTTGCCGAGCTCTGACCATATTGCTCCAGTTGCAGATTCTCCCATCATACACTTCTATTTGCTTTTCTTTCTATTGTGTCCAGACATTTATTGGGCGTTTCCGTCGCACCATGGATTCATCGCAGAATGCCTACAATGAGGACACATCTGCACTTCTGGAGCGTCTGGACTGCCTGGAGAGGGCGCTGTTCAGATCAGGTCAGAATGGCCTTAACGCCTTCCAGCTGTGGGAGAGAGGCCGGGCGTCACAGCTCACTGCCTCCAGCCTCGTCACTAACTACCGTAAGAGGAAGATCACTGAGCTGCAGTCCTGAGCAGTTGAGCTCGGAGCAGATCAGATCGTAACTATATATATATATGTATGTGTGAGGTGAGAGGGATGGACGGACAGACTAAGGAAGCCAGGAACAGAGACACTGATCAAAGATCAAGCATGGATATTGTGTATATGTGTGAGAGAACTTTGTCTTTAATGTACTTGTGAACTTTTAATAAAGTAAAGTCTTTACTCTTTTGTAAGAAGGTCTCAATTGTATAATGTCCTCTGTGCAGCTTTTGCATTAACTCAACTCCACTGTCGTCACGTTAGTGGCATTCAGGTTCGTCAGCACAGAGACCAGCCACTGCATACACCACCAACAAGCAGACCAACGTCAGGATTACCAAACACATCAGAATTGTCTCGATATGAAACCATTTAATGTGTCTCAGAGTGTAGTGTTCTTTACACAAGAGACCTGGCCTCTGTTCTGATCTCAGTAAGAAATCATTTGCTATAAATAAATAAAAGCATTACATCAGATTTCCTGACCAGTGTAACCAGACCTTTTAGACCATCTTTTGTTTTACTTTCTTCTCTGCTCTTTGCACCAATTTTTTTCTTGTCTTTTTCTTTCCGTTCCTTTTCTTTTTTTCTTTCTTTCCCTATCATCCATTCTTGTTTAATTTAATTCAATTTAATTTCTTCAGCAATTTCAGTTAGGAATAATAAAAATGTAAACAATTTTTCTACCTTCTTTCTTCCATTTTCCAGGCTTTTATTTTCTTTCATTATTTTTTTCTCCCCTAACATTCCCCCCTTTTTTTTCTTTGTCCATTCTTTTCCTCAATTCCCTTTCCCCTTTCACTCCATCTAATTTATTTCCTTTTTTTGTCTTCATTTTTCTTTTGTCCTCCTTTTTCTTTTTCCCCAATTCCCTTTTTCTTCCTTTTTCTATACTTCCCTTACTATTCTTCTTTCCTTTTTATTCCCGTTAAGTTCTTTTAATTTTGTTTTCTGTTTGCTTATCTCAGCTGGTCAATTTTTCTTATTTATTTTTATTTCTCCCTTTCCCTTTTTTCCACATTTTATCTTCCCTTTCTCCTACTTTCTTTATTTTCTTTTCCATCCTTTTCTTTTTTATGACTAACGTTTTTTTTCTATTTAATTCCTTTTTACTTCTTTTATATACTTCCCTTTTTTTCTTTTTTCTTTTCTAACCTTCACTTTTAATGTTTTCAGTTTCTTTTCATTCTACTTCTTTTTCTTTTTTTTCTAATTTCTCTTATTTACTTTTTTCAATTCTTTCTTCCTCTCCTTTTTTCTTCTCTTTATATTTGTTACCTTTTTAAATTCTTTTTTGTTTAATTACCTTTTGTTTTTCATTTCTTTTCTCGTTTGAATAGTTTGAGCCGTGTATCAGAATGTCCCTAAAATAGCGCCGTGTGTTTCGGCCAGCAGAGGGTGTGTTTATTGTGTCACCGTGTTTATGCTCCTGCAGAGGAGACAAGATAAAGGTCAGTTTAAACACTAAATTACACTGAACCATCTGTGTGTCAGCGGTAACATATACACTGTGTGTTGGTGTGTGTTCATTTAGGGAGAGCAGCGATATTTCAGCTGGGTTGTCTGAGCTTTGCCTATTAAAGGTGACATTTAGATTTTGCACTGTGGTACCAGGCTTGGAATGGATGTGCGTGTGTCTGTGTCTCAAAATTTTCATTTAGGTCAAACCAGACCAAACGTATTTACACGCCACTCTCTCGATCACTAGCATTAAACAGACATGTGAAATGGGGGTCAGCGCTGGGATTCCTGTAATGAAAGTTTTCGATGTTAGCCTCTGGCACATCAGTCATGCAATCACTGCAGACTATTTGAACTGCCTCAGCTTGTTGAACCAGGCGCATTTATCGACTTTTCCATAAAAAAAAAATATACAATCAATGAGTATCCCGGTTGTTGTGTTACGTAATGAGTTCATTTAATGTTCTGGTATATAATTTGTTTAGCCAGCCTGCCTCTCTCATATTCAGGGGTCTGTAAAATATAGCCTGGGGTTTGGTTAATTTAAAGCGATTTCATTCGTTCTTGGTTTGTTATTGTGATTAAGCTGTTTGACTGGTTAGTTAAGCTGAATGGGTTTTAATCCTAACTCTAAAGAAACTGCCTTCTGCGTGATTATCACCTTTTAACAACATTTGTTCTGTCAGTGGAAAGATCAGGAATTTAAAAAAAAGTTCCAAGCTAGGTATAACTAATTTATAGACAAAATACACGGCCTGACCAAAAGAGGAGGAAAAAAAGTCTGGATTTTAAAGGGGACAAATTACAGACATCCAAGTATTGAAAACAATTAAGAAGATTTGAAATTCCTGGAGTTGGGTTAAGAATTGTTCAACGCATTTCTAAAACCTATAAGGACTGTGCTGAACCTTCAACTTTGTAAATCAAAAGTGGATATAAAAAAACGATGCACTGTAAAAAAAAAATAAAAATCTGCTGTGTTTAATTGTGAAAATAAGAGCCTTTCCATACCATATGATTGAGACTAAACAGCTGTGTGGCCATAAGAAAAACACTCCAAAAAATCTGGATAAAACATTTAAATTTGCCAGGAGGTATAAATAATGAACTTATTTGGGTGATGGGTGTGTTAAGGTAAGAAGGGTGTGTCACCCATCATAGGTAGTGCCTACTGTACATGCCTCTGTTACAGTGTGTGTTATGATCTGGGGTTGCTACAGTTGATCAAGTCTGGCAGAAAAAAACTAAGTCAGCTAATGACCTGAATGTACTGAATGACCAGGTTATCATATCTATAGAGTTTTTCTTCTCTGATGGCACATGCATATTAAAGACTCATATTGTGAAAGAGTGGATCTTGGAGCATGAGGAATCATTTGCACAAATGAACTGGACACCACATTGTGTGCTGTAATCAATGCTAAAGGCGGGCTTGTGGTGTGCAACTTGACTACAAAACTGCATGAGAGCCACTGCTACGCAAATATATATTTCTGGTAATTATTTTAAATAGCCAAGAATGAAGTTCAGCTCCTTCGGTAGTCTTGGTAGAACTCCACCAGTTTAAGAGACGTGTAAGAAGAAGTGGTTTGCAGTAGAACTGTAGACGTGATACAAACCAGCAGACGTGGTTTTATGTCAGTATTACTATCTGATATGTTGATGCTTCTTTCTGGAGGATAGAAGCTGCTTTTAAAAGAGATGTTTTGAAAAGGCACGGTCTTCCAAACTCAAGAGAAATGAAAAGCTGTGTATCATATTAAGCGTCTCATGTAGACAGGCTTTGTTGAAGCAGTAGAAGGGTATAATGTGTCTAATGTGCTGGATAGGATGATCTGATTTCCCTCTGTGTGATCATAACAGCATGTGTCTGGCCTTTCTGTTTTAAAGTTCAGAGCTTCTTTAAGGATCCTGCAGTGCGCATAACCAGGGATGGTCCTGAATATCAGAAGGAATGTTGATGTGTGATGGGAATGTCTCTGTTTTCATTTATTCAATCTTCCCTTCTTCTCTCCCTGCCTCCCATTTTCTCCATTTATCTTTTCTTCCCCCTTTTGCCTTTTATTTCCTTCCATTAATTTTCCTTTCACCCTTTGATTTTCCCATTTGCTTTATTTACATTTCCTTTACTTTTAAGATATTTTTTCTACCTTTTCCTACTTTTTTGTTCTCTTGATTTTTGTTCTTTCTTTTCTTTTGTTTCCCCTTTCTTTTGACCCCTTTTTCTTCCCCTATCTTCCATTCCCTTTTTTCATTTTTATCCATTAATGTCCTTTTTCCTACTTTCCCTTTAAATTTTCTTTAAAAAAAATGTATACTCCTTTTTCCTTTTCTTTCCTTCTTTTTCTTCCATTCACTTCCCTTTTCTTAAATTTCCTTTAAAATTTCACCTTTCCTCTCTTCCTGTCCCCTTTATTTTCTTCAATTCTTTTTTCTTTTCTTTTTTTTCTTTCCCTTTCGTTACCCAACTTCTATTTTTTTTCGTCTCTTCTCTTCTCTTTTTCTCCTTCCATTTCTTCTCCTTTTAATTTTCCCTTTCTTCCTTTTCTTTTTTCTTCATCCTTTATTTCCCCCTTTTTTCTTTTCTTCTTTTCATTTTTACTTTCCCTTCTCTCCCTTCTTCTTTTCTTCCCTTTACTTCCCTTTTCTGTTTTTTTTTCCCCATTACTTTTCCTTTTGTTCCCTTCATTAGGATCAAGCATTCTCCATTAAAAAAACTGTAATGCGCGCTGAAGGTTGATGGCAAATGATGCTCCTTTGTTTTTGCTACCACTATTGAAGAATCAGCATGAGGAAAAGGTGGTTAATATTTAAGTGTGTGTATGTGTGTGTGTGAAAGAGAGAGAAAAAGAGAGAGCTTACACTCGACATTATTTCAGAAAGAACAGACAGTCCTAGAGGCAGTGAGAGAGAGAGAGAGAGAGAGGAAGAGGTGTGAGGATTAGACGGCTCTGTGCTCACACACCCACACTCGTCCTCCATTTGTTGATCTCTCTGCTCTTGTGCTGCTAACAATACACAGCATTTTTAATCAGGTGGGAGGCTTGGAGTACGTACTGTCTGTTTTCCATTTTCTCTTTCTTTGTCTTTTCCTGTCTTTATCTCTGTATATAGTACAGTATCTCTCAGCTCACTGTCTCTTGTATTTACATCTTCTCTAGCTCTTTTTTCCTACTCTCTCTAGTCTCATCCCCCCCCCCACCCCAATTTATCCACTGATCTATCCATCACCAACCCTCAATTGCCACAAGCAGAGTTTGAAGAACAAATTTGAAACCCCTGCCCAACCCCTTTCTCATGCAGAATGCATATTTAAAGAACATCGTTTTACAATTTGGGTAATTTCCCTACTTATTAGCTAGTCCTTCCTCATTAAACTGCAGCTATATTCCGGGTGGTGGTGGTGGTGGGTGGGAGGGGTTGAGGGTTACTCTGCCAAATGCCCTCTTCATATGAGCTCACAGATGCCCACGTTCCCCTAGTGTCACTCTGATTAGCAGAGAAGAGAGTGACACCATTCTTTTCACCCATAGAGCAAGGCCAGGTATGATCTCATGAATGCCTGTCGGCAGATGCGAATGACATCACCAGTTCAAAATCTTCAGACTATAGAGAAAAAGCCTTTGTTTTGCACAGTTTTGTGATTATTCATCACGTTGTTGAGTCTAGACCTGAGTAACTGAAGCAACCGAAGATCATAACACCGCCTCCAGAGGCTTGTACAATGGACCCTATGCATGATGGATGCATCGCTTCATACGCTTCTCTTCTTACCCTGACGCGCCCATCGCTCTGGTATCCAAACCACATGGTATCGGACCACATGACCTTTTTTCATTGCTCCAAAGTCTAATCTTTATGCTCCCTAGCAAACTGAAGCTTTTCCCCTGATTATTCTCACTATCAAGTAGTTTTCTTATGAACACAGCTGTTTATTCCCAATCCTTTCAGTTCTCATCCCATTATGTGTGTACGCAAATGCTCTTACTTTCGCCATTAAACATAGCTCTGATTTTTAGTGTTGATTTACCATGCAACTTCAAGTAAACTTTAAGTAATCTCCATTCATGATTTTTCTTTTTTTTTTTTCCTGATCACATTTCTTCCACAAAGTTGACAGTTCAGCTCTGTCCTTGCAGGTTGTTGAATAGCCAATAATTTCAGCCCAATAGTTTGACTCTCCAGAAATGCAACTTGATTCTTGAACAGGCAGTGATTTTTCTTTAAGTGGGTCAAGCGTTCAACTAAAGACTCTTGTGAATTGTCACAAACGCTTTTTTAATTTCCTGTTTAGAACATGCTGCAACACATAAAAATACAAAAGTGAAATAAACAGCCTATGTTAAATTAAAATGGGCCAATGTCTAAGAATGCTCCTTCAGTCGTTCCCAACAACCATAACAGAGTGATTAAAATAGAGCTAAATCCAACAATAATTATTTAAACATGACAAAAACAACAACATGCCATTGATTTGATGAAGTAGTTTTCCACTGAGGTAGACAGCAGAGCCTCTTGAGTTGTACTACACCGAGCCCTCACTAAGTGACTATCATTTACGTGTTATTTTTTCCACATCATTATGACTAAACATTCACTAGTTACATTTAATTTCAGTTTGGGGATGCAGAATGGGGATGTATGGTCAATGCTCGCTAGTCGAGGCACTGTTATTAGCCTGCAAATAACATGCAAATACACCAGAACATTGGAAGGATGTGTAGTGTTTCACAACGTGGCCTCAATTACCCCTTTTATACCAACAACCTCCTTTGTTTTTTCCATAGGGTGGAGAGTCACGTCAATATGTCACTGTATACGTCCATGTGTGTTGTGTCTACTTTTCCAGCAATGATAGCGGCAATGGTAACAGCAAACGCAAAAAACAACAACAACAACAACGGTAAACTTGGAAAATTGAATTCTGGCTTTATCATTACTAGAAAGCATTTGAGCGTCACATTGCATACTGAGTCCATCCTTTTAAAGATAAGCGGGTCTCTGTTCTGGCCCAGCAAAATGTTGGTGCCGTGATGGAACAGGTTTTTCTGCCTGCCTAGAAATTGGGCACCAACTCGAACTAGCTTGTAAACTGCCCTGGTGGAAAAGGGGTGAATGTGTATTATGTTTCTCCCTGGGGCTCGGCAGCGTGAACAAGGCTTGAAATGCGTTTTCTTTTGGGGCAGGAGACTTTTCAGGCAGTAAAGGCTTGACAACTGAGATTACAAGAACAGCACAAAGTTTAACACCCTTCTCATACTCACTATTGCACTGAACCTCCAGGGTCGGGGTTCGATCTCACCTCTGATCCAGTGTGCGTGGAGTTTGTACCTTTTTAGCCAGTCACACTGATCCTTTATCTGGACAAAAAGTTCACTTTTGTTCTTGTATGACTAATACATGATGCTGTTTGTGTTTTCAATGAACCCTTTTGTAGGGATGCTATCAGAGAGGCACAGGGGGAGTCAAGAAAATGGTAAAAAGCAAAATTACAGAGCTCTATGGTTCCTGCACAGTCCAGAGCTCAGTCTGTGTGGAGTTTTGCATGTTCTCTCCTTGTCTGCATGTGCTTCTTAATGGTTCTGGTTCTCCCAAGTAGACTAGCTGTATGAACACGTGATGCCCTGTGATTGATTGGCATTCTCAACTTGTGCTCCCAACTTGCATCTCATGTTACCAGAACTGGCTCCATACTCACCACTAGTCAGTCATACGCGTCTGCGTTTTATTCCTCCCGTCTTATGGTAAATGTGTTTAAACAGCTTTTATCTCAGAGGAAGAACGTGATAGCCCTTACCTTCCCCGGAAAAGTCATATAACCTTATGCAGGTTTGGAGAAATTGTGAAGGTTATTTAACAACCCATGTTTTATTATATAAATTGTTTTTATTTCAATTTTTTTTCAACATATGAGAATGATTTTCATTAGTGTAATAGCAAGTAAATCACTCTTTCCTTTTATCTGTCTGTCTGACTCTCTCTATCTCTCGTCTCTATCTCTCTTTCACACCACCTGAGTAGGGTAATTTTAGCACCTCAGTTGGAATCTAATACTGGCACAGGTGGGTGCTGTGAAAGAGTGTGTCAGAGGCAGTATGCAGGGTGCTGATGGTGCTAATGGCACTCAATTATTAGGTTTGTTTGGTCTAAATAGTGCTGAGTGGGTGATGGAAGAAAAAAAAATCATATTATGCAATATTCTGAATTTATTGCTGGAGAACAACTAGAAAGAATCAAAATTTTTGTATGAAAATTATTCAACTATATGTTTAAATATAGCAATACATTATATATATATATATATATATATATATATATATATATATATATATATATATATATATATATAAATAAAACCAAGGTTTTGTCTGTACATTAGTCAGAACTTCTGATGATGTTTTTATGTTTTATACATCGGACCCGAAACCAGTCTCGGAAAAATTTCCAACTGTGGGCGCGTCTTAAATCGAGCGCTAACCAGAATTTAATAAAACTTTTGATCTACTTAGATCACTGTCTGAAGTTTAACCTGCACCTTAAGTCAAATCAAAATGTTAAGCAATATTATAAACAGTTATGTCCTGGATTTAATAATCTACTTTAAATAAGCTACTAATAAGCTACTTGCTCAATTTAAACACCTCCATCAATAAATATACATTAGAAAAACTCAATATTTTTATTGGCATTATGCAATATTTTCTACCACTAAAATAACAACAGCGCTGGTGGCATAAGTGAATGATGTCCATGTATCCAAACAGATGGCCATGTATCTATGTTTAATGGACGAATGAGAGTTTTCCGTGTCTCCAGACCAGAGGGCATGGCCAGTTTTGCTCTCCTAAATCGCAAATTCATGACGTAAGAGCAACTCCAGCCTGGGAGCTCTGCTTATTATTACTTCACACTAAGCTAATACCTCAAGCATGTTGAAATAACACAGCGACTCTGACACGCAAACGCCTGATAACTCCGACTGCCGGTCGTGTTTCACTTATCTCCCATCACCCCTTTTTCTGCCAACATCTCTGACCACACATCCTTCAGAATCGCTACACAAAGATTGCTTATATTAAATGTCTTTGTTTTGGATGGAAATTAAAGCTTAGGCAAAGGTTTTAGTGCTGCTGAACTCTCATTCTATCATTGATAATGGAAGAATTGGAACTATGCAAAAAAAAAAAAAGTTGTTTCAGAAGGGTCAAATTATTGGCATGCATCAAGTAAAGAAAACATTAAAGTTGCTGGAATTTCTCGTGAGAGAAGTGTGGTTGGGAAAAAAAACATGAAGGATCATGATCGGAGAGCACTTAAACACTTGAAATTTTTTTTACCAAGAAGAAATCAGAGTGTAATAGTGAAAAGTAGAGCATTTCCACAAACACACACACACACCCACTGTGACTAGAATTCACAGGATTGAGAATGAACAGCTGTGTGTCCATAAGAAAATCACTTGTTTCACACATGCACATGTTTGTTCACCAACAAATTGCAGACCATTTTAAAAGTTTTGAGACTAGTTTTGTATCATGACAACAGATGGAAGCATAAGTCTGAACACACAGTCACGGGGAGCAACGACCTTCATTAATCAGTGTGCCAAAAGACATTGTCCTTTTTTACATCGGAAGAGATCGGGAAGACCTTTAACGAGCTCAAACCTTTCGGCAACTTGTGCATGATGATCGTCAGTGAACAATCCACAACATTGCTGCCATTGTCAGTGTTTCGTACAGGACAGTCCAGGCAATCCTCTGTGCCGTGCTGCTGCCAAGTTCATCCTTAGGCTGCTGACCCAGAAGCAGAAGGAAAATTGAGTCAAAGTCTGCCAAGAAGTCCATCAGCATGTCGTGGATGACCCGTCCTTCATATCGGTGACTAAACTGGGTGTGTGGTTAACAGTCTTCACAGTGAAAGAGTTCATCATCTCGACGACTGAAAAAGGAGAGGCAGGTCCGCAGCTCCACCAAGTGCATGCTCATCGTCCTTTTTGACATTAGCGCCATTGTGCGTCAAGAATTTGTCCTCAGGGGCCAGACCGTCAATAGCGAATTCTACCGGCAGGTTTTAAGGCATCTTAGGGAGAACATATGTTAGTAATTCCCAGGGTTCCTTGTCATTTGATGTCTGCACCTGTTGGTGAGAATCTTTTGGGAAATCTTTGCTGTATGATGGTGTGTACAATACCTGAAGTGTAGCCACATTTTGTGCCTTCGTGTTGCTGCTACACAACTGGCGGACTGGACAATTGCATGCATTAGAAGGTGTTACTAATAAAGCGGTCCGCATACATCACAGTTGAAAATCTACATTTACATGTAATTTTATTACATTAGCAGGAAAATCTTTAACAGAACTGCATGAGACAAGTTTAATATAACACAGGAGCACTCACCGTTTCTCATGTCCTGGAAATCAAATGAGGACACATTGATTAGCTGTGATTCATCATGATGTTTGCTGAGGAGAGCTCCAGCTAACAGGGAAGGTAAGGCAAATATCATGACGCTTATCATCACATTCATGAATGTCCCACTAAACAGTACCTTACGGAACATCATTTACAATTTTGAATGATTTTAGTGTTAAACAAGTGTAACAGTATACAAGCTGATTGACATTTGAAGATTTCAAGCACAGTGCGGCGATTAGATTCTGAGCCGCAGTAAAGCATTTGAATGGTGCAAAGAGCCAGACGTCTATGAACGTCACTGCTGACTATTTCCACATGTTTGGGGCATTAAAGGAGTTCCTGGGTGGTCAGTGTTTTAGACATGAAGCAGGCAGTCCGATCATGGCTCCGTAAGTAAGGCTTCCATTACTTGATATCTAAACTTACCTTGTCGCTTCAGTGCAGAAGTGTGACAAAGTAAACTTCGAACATCAAACATGTCTTGCCTAATCAGCAAAAAAATAACATAAATATTTTTTTATTTTTTTTGCCAAGCCATTCCTTTTAAAAGAGATGACAGTGATGCGAGAAGTGCAAATATTTTCACTAAAACATGTTTTATGCCAAATGCTCATTTTACTTTATATTCATAATGCAGCATGTGAGTCATGGAAAGTCATCCCAGATGTAAGAATCGAAGATCGAAGGCAAACCGTACTATGGGGGAAACAATAGGCATGATTTATAGGGATTTATAAGGTTCTTACCAAAGCACTATATCTGTAAAATTCAATGCTGAGCATCAAAAAGCACGAAAATTATGAAAACTACAAAAATATGAGGAACAGACCAGAAAAATTGTCTGTAACAATTGCTGATTTAATTATTTCATAGTTATCATCATCATCTCATCATCTGTACCTCATTATCCTGTGTACAGGGTCACAGGGGGCTTGGAGCCTATCCCAGGGGACGAGGTGGGGTACACCCTGGACAGGGTGCCAACCTATCACAGGGCACACACACACACAATCACTCACACACTACAGGCAATTTGGGGTCACCAATTAACTTAATCTGCATATGTTTGGACTGTGGGAGGAAACTGGAGAACCCGGAGGAAACCCACCACGCACGGAAAGAACATGCAAACTCCATGCACGCAGACCCGAGGCAGGAGTCGAACCCGGAACCTAGAGGTGCGAGGCAACATGGCTAACCACTAAAGCCAGAGTGCAGCTCTTAGGGCATAGTTGGTTGTTTCAAGTTTAAATTCACAGTTTAATGTTTTCACATAGTTTATAGAGGCCTGATTCAGACATGTCACATCCATCACACCAGTTTATCCAAAATCTTTTATTTCAAAACTGTATTTCAGTTTTAGGTATAAGTACAAAAACAATGTTCTTTCTCAACACATAGTGGTTGGGGTTATTCATTCAGTAGAACAAATCTGCTTATCTTTTTTTACGGTTAAATATATATTTACTATGCTTGGTAACACGGTTGACAATTTCCTTATTTTGACCCATAATTTCAGTGCTAGGACTCGCCCGACTCGCTGAGCACTTCTCATTTAAATAATTACATTCAAATCATAAATAGTCTGTGAACCATCTTTTATACTGCTTAACCAGCACAGGGTCACGAGATCCCCGGAGTTCATACATGCACACACTCATTCGTATACTACTGAAAATTGGGAAATCCTAGTAAGCCTAATCTGCAGGTTTTTGGGAGAAATCTGGAGTACCCAGAGGAAACCCACCGAGCACAGGGAGTACAAGCACACACAATAACAGACAGACCTGAGGCAGGCCTCGAACCCTCGACCCTGGAGGCGCGAGGCCACAGTGCTATCCACGACTCCACTGTGCCGCTATGACAATGAGCTCTTATAGATAAAATATTTCAAAACATGAGAGAACACTTACCACATTGTGTTCAAAATGTGCGCCACAGAGAATGACATCATTTACAGTTACGAGACTTCTTCAGGAGTTCTGGTGGTAACTTAGATGATAGAAGTTCTGCGGGCGTTAAAAGTGTATATATTTGAATTATTTAAATAAGAAAATTAATTTTAATTTAATTTTTTTTTGTATTTTGACTTGGTGACATGGTGGTGTTGTGGTTAGCACTGCCATCTTGCACCTTCAGGGTACAGGTTCGATTCCTTTCTCTGTGTGCATGGAGTTTTCATGTTCTCCCGCATGCTTGGTGGGTTTCCTCCTGGTTCTCCAGTTTTCTCCAGTCTGTGTGAATGAGTATGTGTATGACCTGCAATGGAGTAGTACCCCATGTCCAGGGTGTATACCAATCCATACCCATGGAAACTCCTGGGATAGGCCCTCATGACCTACAGAATAAAGTGATATAGGCGATAAGTAAGTAATTTGACTTTTGAAAGAATGCATTAAAGTGAAACCATCCATCCATCTAGGAACCTCAGTCATCCAACTAAGGACCGTGGAGGCCAATGGTGACTATTGTACAGTATTTATTCCCATTTTTAGGACTCACGCACATTCCCAAACTACGGGCAATTTGGGAATGCCAATGAACCTAATCTGCATGTCTTTGGACTTTGGGAGGAAACTCAACAAGCCACCTGCCAAAAACATCTCGATAGCCGAACTGGCCTATTTTAAGTGTAATTAAGTGGCTGACTGGTGTCCTGTGCCCTGTGATGGACTGGGATCTCATCCAGTGTGTATTCCTGCCTCATATCCAGTGTTCCCAGTGATCCACTTTAATCCTGACCAGGATAAAGTGATTACTGAAGATCAATGAAGGAATCCCATTTACTCTTAGGAGAGGCATATTTGAAATGTTCCTACTGAGTTTGGGTTTCATCAGCCACTGGGGTATTTCTGTCTCACAGACTTTAGTAGTCCTCCATAATGAAGGTAGTATCTTCGTCTTTGTTTCGATGTTCATATTGTATTTTCCATCCTTTAATCATTTTCCAATTCCTTAGTTTCTTCCTTCCTTCCTTCCTTCCTTCCATCCTGCCCTCTCTCTCTCTCTCTATTTCTCCCTGTCTGTCTGTCTCTCTAGCTGATTGTGAGCTTATGCTGCATCATCCAGAACGACACGTGCTCTCTGTTTATTACCATGCAGTGTGGGAGGGGGCAAGAAGGACGGGAAAGAGGGCGGGAGAGCGGGAGCGAGAGAGAGAGAGAGAGAGAGAGAGACAGAGAAAAAGAGGTTCCGAAAGCGGAGCCCTCATAGGGTAGCAGCATCTCAACCAAACCCACACACAGACACACACACGCACGCTCACAGAAGGAGCAGAAAAACAAAGAAGCCAAACCCTCTGAAATCATCTCAGCAGAAGAAGCACGATAAGACACATACGCCTAAAGGTAGGACCTTTAGATCTGTGTTTGTTTATCTATTTATTCAATGTGTCCTGTATTTGTGTAATATGTGTAAGTGCGCGTGTTGTAAGCCTGTGCTGACTTTCTGTTGGTGTATATATATATATATATATATATGTGTGTGTGTGTGTGTGTTTGTATATCAAAGAGCTACGTTTTGGAGGACGCTGAGAAAGAGATAGCAGATTAAGGCCCCTTTAATGACCTTTACAAACACTCGGCACACTCCTACGCACACATCAGGCTCGCGGCGTGTGAACGATGAGCTTCTCGTGCTTTTTTCCAACACGTCTGGCTGAGGAAGGAAGGTCATTACGTTAGATTTATTAACCTGCAAAAGAGCTGCGTCAGATGCCAGAAGGGGACGGTGCTGAAAATCAATCCGGACACACCTTAAGCTTTAACAGGTGGCACTCTGGGATCCATCCGGCCTCTGCTATGTGCTGGGGATATATTTGGAGGCTGCGTACTGACCGATAACAATGGCTGCCTGGTCTCGACCTAATCATCAGCCACACTTCATATAATATTTGACGCCTGGGTAGCTGGTGAGGAGCCAGCCTGCAGCGCCGAGCTGGAACTTTCCCCTGCTGGTATGGTCCCAAACTGGGGCTCGTTTTTTTTTTTTTTTTTTTTTTTTAACGTCGGTTGTAATTGGTCACAGCTTTTGGAAATCAGGTTTTGAAGCCACTGGCCCCTCCCAGCATTCCCTCGCACTGGCTCGGATTTGTGAAACAGACACAGCAACAGGGACTGGTTTGTATCAAGGTTGGATGCCAGTTGAATCAGTGCAGAACTAGATGCCAAAGCAATCAAGCGTATTCAGTTCACGGTTTGGGATGGGTTACAATAAGAGCAGCTGTGAATACTATAACAAACATCATTCGTTCTGGCATCAGTATTTCATTACGTTTCTGTTAAATTATTTGTATAACCACAAGCCTAAGGATAAATTCCCTGGTCTAGTCTATTGCATTGTATTTACTGGGAGAGATATTTCCAATAGTTGCACGGTGTGGCGTGTGCTATAAAGTACCCACTGTGCGTGTACACACCTTTGTGCACATCCTGTTTACGCGAGCGTGATCTGGCCGAGGTTCAAGCATGTCATATTGACGATGAACAGCAAGCTTTTTGCATTACGCACATTAAGACTCGGCTGGCAAATCCTGGCTCCCGGGATGCCCTTAAAGCCGAACCATTATCATAGTTTTGTTCATGACTTGATGATGATGACTTTACTTGACATTAACTGGGATAAAATCAATAGCGTAGTTAAGAAAACTACCATCTGTGGGATCCATTGGACACAACTGAGAATGCTCACATGCAGTGCCTGCTCCATGTTACATAACGATGCAACACACACTGTCTTGCCAACTTTCTTCCTGCCTGGGTTATATATCTCATGGACTTGAATCTTCTCTGTTAGTTCTGGATTGCAAATGTTTGTCTTTTGTGTCTAGAATCATACTGCAAAGTTGTTTTCAACAGGTTCTTTTTTTTTTTCCTCTCCTTTTTTTAATGGACCTTAGACTTATAGTATGTGTAAAGGCTCCTCTTCTTTACGAGGTCTGCTCTTCTTTAAACATCCCAGAGCTTTGCTTCACTTTGTTTTTTTCACACCCTCAACCATGAATGATGCCGATATCACCGGATGCTCATTTTGCATCCCCAGTACAATACAACAAAAACAATATATATACTTTTTTCAATGCTCTTTTAATGTGTATAGTGCAAACTTCAAAAATGGTTCTTGTTTTGTACTGCTAGATGGGGCCCGGATTGTTCTGGAACTTCCCCTCCAAGACTAGCTGCACGGTTTCACAGACCCTGCTGCAGACGATGTACGTAGTTCTGCTTGTAACTGTAGCTCGTAGACTTTTTTTCTCTCTTTTTTTTTTTTCGTTCTGGCATTCAGATCATCCCTTTATTTCTTTTTGTCCGTCTTTTATTTTTGACATGAATTCCATCGACCCGACAATCGTAACGTCTGCCCATGTCACCTTCAGAGGCGTGCATCTTCAGATCTGTGTTGCATGCAAGCAACCAATTATTGCACAGCATGGGGGTACATTCATAGACTGCAGGTTAATAGGAATAGATTGTCTGAGTTACTTTTTCTCACTGCTCAAAAATAAAAAAAATATTAACTTGGAAGAAAAAATCTTGTATAAACGGCCATAATCCATGTGTTTCTTTTGGCAGTTAAACAAGGTGCATTAGTCAACTCGCAGACGATGCGCTTGCTTGTGGGCCTCACATTCATATAGGCCTACTCAGGACTCTCATGAAGATGAAGATTTGTTACAGTTTTTTGACCCTAAGATCAGGAGCTGTTGAAGAGATTGTCTTTTCATTGGTCCCTGATCTTCTCGACCTCACCAACCAGGGCTATTCCCTTGCTGTCACGTCTTTTCAAACTGCTGCTCACGCACAGTTAGGGTACAGCATAACAGTCGGAGGAAAGCTCGAACCCATCCAACCACCTCCATATGCATGAAATCACAGATGCCCGTAATTGGCTAGTGTCACTCTGATTTATGTGGAGGTGCAAGTACGCCTCCCCTCCTGAGAGCACAACCACGGCCAGCTGTGGCATCATCAGGATTCGAGTTCATCACATACAGATGAAACACAACGCTAAGTAATAGTGAATGATTTTCTGTTGCACCATCAGGAGCCATTCAACTTCGTTTTGGCATCCTGCAAAGTGTAGGTAACTAAGAAAGAAATGTGGAGTGTCTTGATGCTGGGTTTGATCTTAAAAGGGCCCCTTTGTTTGGCTTATCACGTAGAAGACTGCACGTTGCTTTACCATCTGCCAGCCTGGCGCTGTCCCTTGGCCTTTAAGTCGTCATGGCAGAAATCTGTGTTACGGGGAGCTGGAAGCATAAATTCCTCCAGAGGCACATGACGTATCTGACGCTACAGCTTGAGAGCCAGATAGACGCACTGTGCTTGTGGGCCGTAACCCAAACTCCTACCAGAGGTGTAAAGTGAGCAGCCTTACCCTTGAGTTCACTGTTTTTAATGTTTCTATCAACAGTTTGGGTGCCGAAAGTGCAGGGAATCTTTGAGGTCAAGAAAATGTCTGAACATGAAGCAAGATGACAAAATAGTTGGAGGTCTACTGCTTGCTTGGGTGCCACCAATCTTGGTCTGCCCAGGGGGTATAATGAATTGAGCAAAGTCTTATATGTATGCAATCTACAATCTACAACATGGGCATGCTGTGTTTCTGATTTCTGATCATTAGTGATCTTTCTAACAGGATCGTTGTCGAAACCTGGCCATTTTTGTATATGTCAATGAACAGGAATTTGCTAAAGGAAATTAGTTAAAGAAAAAAAAAAAAGCCTTTATCTGCTTATTTCGAGTGCTACTTCAAAAATAAAAGGAGATTTTAGACATGGCAACCAATACTCTGTTAAGGCCATTTTACACTGTATAGTACTTTTTTTTTTGCATATAAGGACATATAAGTACACTGGTACTTGCTTTTGGTACTTTCCGCTCTGCACACTGACTATAAAGACTGTCTCCTGGAACGGGAGAACGCTGTAAGCAATAGAGGCCAAATTCCACAACCATCGTTCTGTGCAAAGACACATTCCAAAGTTGAGACGCATATAAAGCTTCTTCAGGCCCACTGAGCTAAAGTGAGTTGGTATCTTTCAAAGTTGTAGTGACCATGTGGTCTCTTCCATGGCTAGTCCGGGAGATAAAATGGATAGTTCAGGTTTTTATGACATGAATAAAACATGGTAATGGACCAAAAATAACATTATTAATTTAAGCTTGATGGTTCTACATATGCGCCTCCATGTTCTCCACAATCTCAGCTCGCACTTATTGGTTATGTAAGCAGAATATGGTTCTTTAGTCATAGGTCTGTCTTTGGAAGATTCTTACCAGGAAAAACAAATGCACATGAAAGGCAAGATTTTAGCGATATCATCTCATGCACCGTGATAAGCAATGATCTTAAAAAGTCAAACCAGATCCTATTTGGGTGAGCTCCCTCTGGTGGCTGATCGTGTAAAAGCACCAATTCACCAAAGGAAGTGAGATATACTTACTCTATTTTTTTTAGGATGATCCAGTTCTGTGTGACTCCAGTGCTTGGTGTAATGGAAGAACATAAGCCATCTTCTGAACATGCTAAAGATCAGGGCTGTTCGTCCCCTGCAGGGGGTGGTGGCTCAGGCGGCTAAAGCTCTAGGTTGTTGATTTGAGGATCTGTGGATCCAGGTTTGAGCTCCACTGTTGGTGGGTTGCCACACCCAACACTACCCAAACACTACATGCAGTGCTGGCCCCAAGCCTGGAGAGAAACATGAGAGGATTGAATTAAGAAGGGCAACCGGTGTAAAACCTGTGCCAAGTTGTGTGTGGAATGGACGGTCCCCTGTGGCGAGCCCTTGATGGGAGCAGCTGAAAAAAAAGTTAGTCCTATAGATTGACTGCCTTACTCAGGTCTGAGGATATGTCGAAAATCTATCTGGACAGCCAGGTAGACTTGAGAACGCCGTAGAAGCGTTCGACTTAAGCTAGGGCAAAGTTAGCATAAAAACGGACTCCTTCTGGTTTCTGTCTATTATCGTTCCTCATTGACATGCTCGTTATCATATCATTAGCTCTATGGTTAAATAATCCAATTTTTTGGTTTAACCAGTGGGAATTTTCTGTGCATGAGAATACTTTCCAATGTTCTTCTGCATACAGTGCCCATTATCAGTAGCATTGTCACTAATGTGACTGTAGATTGAAGTCTGGCATATTAGAAAGCCAGCGTAATAATAAACAGACCAGGCCAGATGACAGGAAGGATGCTGTTTTGTGGCATTATTGGTTTGTCTTGACTGGGAAAGAGGCAATATTTTGTCCCTGAATGTTGCCAGGTTATTGAGCCAAATGCTGATGCTCCTGACAGCCAGACACTGTTATTAGAATTCAGTCTGCTGGCCCATATACACAACTGCACCAGATTTCATTCTTGCAAGGACCTTTTTAATGCTGCTGATTAATGCTGTCTAGACCGGAACCTCACTCTAACCTGGACCTCGGAGATTAGGAGCTGAAATGAAAGCAGTTGTTTTTTGTGGTGTTCAGCCACATGTTCCCATCATCGGATGTTCCTATCTATGTGAAAACATTTGCTCCCTGCCCAAACACCACACACATACTCACACACAGCCCATTTTCTGGGACTTGATATACTAGGTCAGACTTATAGTCACTTAGAGTCACCCACATTTCTTCATATTTTGCTTCCAAAAAGCCAGACTCGATGTAGTCTTGAGGAATAGCTCGCCAGGCTTCCTGAAGGACTGTTTTTTTTTTTTGCTCTCATATTCAGGCAGTCCCTATACCTGAGCAATTCCTAAGAGTTTTTTTTTTTTTTTGTGCGTTTGTTAAGCCACACGGTGACATTTAAGTAAAATTTAAAATAAAATACCCAGTGAAAAACAGGTACAGATGATCAGGTCATTATACTGGTATACTGGTGATGCTGAATGCTAAGTGGTTAAAACAGACGAGACAGGAAATGAGGACGCTGCTGTGGTTGTTAAGTAAACAACCCATTTTTTTTTTTTTTATTGTATCTTTAGGCACTTTGCAGTAAAACAATTGTTCCCATTTATTTAACTTAATTCGCACAGTTTAATTTAGTTTATTATGAAGAAACGACCGGCTCAAGTTCGTTGCACATTGCAGTATTTTTTTGCCATAGTTCTTCAACTTTCAGTCCATTTTCACCATGTTTAGTCATTCCTAAATCCCACCAGTTAGCTAGTTTTCCCTCTATCACATGATATAACTAAACTGAAGAACTCACCCAGCATCTGCATCTTCTCAAACTGATACACATGAAATGTCATAAGCAACCCTATTTAAAGCTCCCATATTTTACTATTTATTTAAAGAGTTAAGACAAGGCTCAGAGCTCATCCAAAGTGTGCCTGTTAATGCTTCAGCTGAAAAAAAAAATTCAGATAATACACTTCTGAAGGTATTCTTGTAATCCATTACGACTCTCACACTTCCAGAGAACTGTAGAGCTGAGTAGCTACCCAGGGGAGGGGATCTTCTAATATGAGGTCACAATAGGGGCGAAACATAGAATTGTCTTGTTTCAGCATCGACCAATACAAACATAGGAAAAGCAGGGATTTCTCCTTAAGCTGCATTACACCACCCTGTCTTGGATTGTTTTTTTTTCTAATAGCATGCTGCTTGTGTTTTGTTCCTGCAAAAAACATGTAATTTATCATTATTGCTGTCAGTTCCCCGGCGCTGCATTCAGTAGGAGGTTGCCTAGGAAGGCAGTGTTTGTCCTCCTGAGACAAAGTCAGACCCTGTGTAAATTCACGGTGAGAGCCTGATGGGGATTTGTCTCAGGCTGTCCCATGATCAGATGAAAAAAGTATAGAAACAGAACTTAGGCGCTAAAAATGTGAAAGGTTAGTTTGACCATTCGGACGTATTTTGCGAAATAGCTTAAAAGCTTAAAATGGCACTTTAAACACTATGCATATTGAAAGGGGCAAGTGTGGATGCAGAAATAACAGAACAGCGCAGCAGGGTTTGCCAGTGCTGCTTGACGTTGCCATAGCAACACTGGCATGGGTGCAGATCCCAATAAAAAGCTTGTGTAAGTCATCGTGGTTTGATGTGGTAGAGGTACTATTCTGGGGTTAGAAACAAATATGAGACAAAAAAAAAACAGTTGTTGGATGTTTAGTTTCAGGAGCTGAGAACGACCTGAGAATGAACATCTGGGAGTCATTATTAATGGAATGTTGGTTTATGAATTTGGCCAGAGGAGGGTCTGTAAAGGAAGCCGGATCAGGTCTGATGAGCATTTAGGCTGTCACCCATTAGGAAGTTTTTTATATGAAATGGGAAAGCCTATTTATGTTATTAAAAAAAAAACCACACACACACACACAAAACTATGCAACTGGATTTAAGTTGATGAATAATGTAACAGGTTTAGTGGGACTTGGTCCGGAGTGAAAGAGCTTCTTGTTTTCAGGCCTCTTCATTAACACATTTTAGAAAGAGCTCGAATGCATGCTGGTCGCTGTTGTCACAGTTACCCAACACTTTGGCTGTGATTGTGTGATTTTTTTTTTTTTTTTTTTTTTGCCTGCTGTTATGCAACCAAACTAATCAACCCCTCAAGAGCTGCTGAATCATTCTCACACCATCACAGTCAAATGGTTGACTGCCAATAAATTACTGAACAAAACACGACATTACATCTCGAACCATATTGAATGCTTATTCAGAAGGATAAGATAATCTTATTGATCACCAACAGGAAACACATTTGTTGCAGAATAAAGGGGGAAAAAAGGAAAACAGCAACAACAACAGCAAGAAAATAGAAACTTAAATGACAACAAAGACGCAGTTGCCACTTTATGATGGTTTATCTATTGCATACTGTACCTACTCTTACAGATTCTTTGATGCAAATTCTAAAATATTATCTGTGCACATTTTAGGCAGATCTAGATTGTAGGTCATCTTTTTTTTTTGCACAGCTCCTGTCAATTTAGTTCATATTAAAGTGCAAGAGACATAGTCGTAGTTCTGCACAATGCATTTATACCACAAGAACCACAGAAGCTGAAAAGTGTTGTTCTCTAAGCAGAAAGAAAGAAAGAAAGAAAAAAGGTAGCATCATGATTTAATTATATTCCCATAGCAATAATAATAAAAATATATATAACCATAAAGTTCCAAAATACTTTTTAAATTCTTTACTTACAGTATACTTGTGTTTTTTTTGTGTTTAGATTTATTTTATATTTGCCGAGTTTCACAGCAAAATCAGAACAGTTTTAGAGATTTTTATTATTATTATTTTTTTTTCATATGATGCAAGATGGAATCCATGCTGATGGACAATATTTTGCACGTCTTTTCTCTAAGTCAAAAAGTTGCTTTTTAAGTATTAAAAAGCACCAAAATATTTTGTCGACATTTTTTGGATAATAAGAGTGTGGATTTTGTGTGATTGTGTAAAAAGCTATAATTCCATTACCCGCTGTTTTTATTACAATGGATAAATCAGCCTATAGGTGTGTTTATTTATTCTATTTTATTATTTATTTAAGTATGCAATTTAGTATTAATAATACATTGTTTGAGTTTTAATGAAAAGAATATCAAACTTTGATTGTGATTTTGTATCGAGTCAAGCTGAAAACTTTGAAAAATAGATCAAAGAAAAGGTGTTTAGTTTTGTTGCACACAAAACCTTTTCAAGGATCGTGAGAAACATTCTAAACAATATAAAAACCTCAATTTACAACATCCACCTCTACCAGGTTCACGTCAATACATGACGACAGCTTATGATCAAAGGTACAGGTATCCACCGTTTAACCAACAGCTTCGCATCTCATTTCTTTTGTACACAAGTCACCTGTGCCTACAGTATGTAAACTTTCTTTCCTTGGCTTCAACATTCTCCAAAAAACAATTAAACCCATTCAAATGACTTTCTGCAGCCACTGCATCCTCGCATCACTGATCACATGACAGAAAGATGGGATACAGTATAATGGTATCAACACGACGTGTCAGCTTCTGCTTGAAAATCTGCCAGCAGTTATCATGCTTTGCTTAAAGCATGGACATTTTAAGCTTCAAAAAAGAAAAAAAATATATAATTATAATATATTAATTATTTATATATAATTATTGGCTATCGGCTGTGATGTGGTCAAAACGCACGAGGGTGCAGCGAATATCACCGCAGTGCTGATATTCAGTACAACAGCACAACCTCCAGTGTGATATTGATTTTATACAACAGTTCTGTAGACACCATTTATTATCAACTGATTATGATGTGTTTGCTCATTTAAGTAGCAGTTTTGCTCCGGCAACACATCATCCTTCTATGACTGGCGGAGCTGGTGACTGATGTTTAGCGAAATAAAAGGGGTCAAAGTAGTTCACTTTATACTTCCTTTTATTCCGCTTTAGAACATCAGCTCTGTTCCCAAATAGTGTTAAATGGAAAGCTAGTGTGCTAGGGTGTACTGTATACTCACTAGTACACACTTAGTAGCGCCCTTAATTAGGGGTTATAGAAGGATTTGAAAATACTACGATTATATTTTTTGCCTCATGTACTTTACAGCACAATAAAATGATTTTTTGCATATTTTAGTTAGGAAGTTGAGATCAGAGCACAGGGTCAGCCAGGATACCAGCAACAGTGGAGCAGGTAGGGTTTAGGGCTTTGCTGAAGAGCTCAACAGAACAACTTGGCATTTGAGCCACCACTAATATTAATTATTAGAACATCTGTGATGAGGAAAGATACAAATCCCAGTGCTGTTACTGTCTTTTTCCTCCGATCGTGGAATGTCTCTCAGCCAATCAGATGATTCGGTCAGAAATATATTGTATAGCGGTTTCCAAATGAAACAGATTGTTATAGGTAACCTTGTGAGTCAGAGAATAATAATTTTCCAGGAATCGAATAATAAAAGGCTGGAAATGGCGAGTAATATGTTTTACTGTCAAACTGTTCATTTATTCAGTTCATAGTTTCCAGGTTGAAAAAAGGAGTAATTTTCCTAGAAAGCCTTCATTAGACTTGCATTAGCAGACCCTGTGATCTATATGAATGTGTATGTTTTTAACATTAAATGCATCATTATGATAGCAGTTTTGACAGCCTTAGTATAGAAGGAAGTACTTTCTAGTGAGTTAAATATTCACAAGTCTGTTAATGACGGTTGAGTCCTGTGCTGGTTTGTTTCACACCACTGCTGTCTGTTAGAAATCATTTTATGCAATGTTTTAGTCATGACCACTTAAGAATACGAGTGTTTATCTTGTGTGTGTGTGTGTGTGTGTGTGTTGGAGCATGGTGAAACACCACAATGCTAATCTTTGGTTGTGTGAATCAGTGAAATGACCTGCAATGAATCACACCCTGTTGAGTCCATTCAACTCGGCTGATTAGCATTAGCAGGCTGGGTTGTTGTGGTTTTCTATTGAATAGGCTTTCTGCTAAGTTATGAAGCTGTTCAGGCCTGCATAACACACACACACACACACACACACACACACACACACAAATACTTAGTTTATCCATGTTCTCTTAATATGGTGTAAATTGTATAACTAAAATGCATTGTGTGTGCAACATCTTGCTTTTGGATGCTGAGAGATAAATATGATGTTGGATCCGGATGCTTCCTTAACAATTACAGGTATTTGTCGGTTGCTATGGTGATTTCAGGTTGCTCTCCAAGATGGCTGGCATGAAAGAACAGCAATTCATCGAGGAGAAGCCGTTACTTCCAGAAACCCGAGGCCAGGAGACAGAAATGGTGAGTGTGTCTGCATATATATATATGTGTGTGTGTGTGTGTGTGTGTGTGTGTGTTCATCTGTCTAAATATAGTGGATGAAGTAGAGATTTGGGTGTCCTCATTTTGGAGGATTTTGTTTCCCTGTGAACCCACATAAGTGTTTGAGTTTCAGCATATAGAGGTTACTAACACGATCTGAAAAGCATGAAATGCGGGAGTGAGAACAATGTCGCCTAATATATAATGGTCTTGAAAAATAACACTTTTGTTAAAAGCCTGTTTTTACGGCTTGGAACATTCTGTTACTTCAGCACATAAACTGTGTTTGATTCCCAGCCATAGACAGTGAATGGCAATAATAAGCATAAAAAAGCATAAAAAAAAACATTTGTAGTATGATTAAAAAATTTCCATGCAATGGGTCTTTCTGTAATGTTTTGTTGTTGTTTTAGATTTCTGTAAATTTACAAATACAAATACTATACGGAATATGATGATTAGCTATAAGATAGTTAAAAAATGTTCATAGATTCCTGTCCATCATCATATAAACTGCAGGTCTGAATCACCACTTTAAATTTATACTGCAGACCTAAAGTATAAGCAACAAGTATTAAAACCAAAAAGACTAAAAACTAGGCTTGATCCGAACAAAGAATCAGCATAGACAATAGAATATAAACTTCTATAGACCATTTAGATTATTTCTAGTGTAAAAAAAAAACTTTTATTTTTGTATTTTTACTTTATACCAACTGCTTCAAGTGATACATTGAATTGATGCATGTGCTATCTGTGGTGGTCTGGGAAAACCTATCAAAATGTTGATGTGGCTGAATTCTAG
The DNA here is from genome assembly GCF_024256425.1 of Clarias gariepinus. NCBI lineage: Eukaryota > Metazoa > Chordata > Actinopteri > Siluriformes > Clariidae > Clarias > Clarias gariepinus. The sequence continues at coordinate 27,942,714 of NC_071109.1, read as the reverse complement.
CACAATTTTTTTCTTTCTTCAATCAGCTCTAAATTGCTAGACAACAATCAATACTAAGTATGAAGTTGTTCATTCTTCCAAACTGGCTGGACCCGGCTGGACACACAGTCAAAACATCTGTAGTACTCTGGTGTTACTCGCAGAGGCGAACACCCTGGATGTAATCTGCAAGTGTTGTTTATGAATAATCGTGTGTACAGTACAGTCCACACCGACAGATGCGTCTCTACCGCAAGTTGATGATAACTTGCTATCCATCTATTTGCAAGGATCAGACGTCCTACTCGCTGCATGTTAACGGGAAAGACTGCACAGCCACCTCGCCGCGGGTCGTCATTAACAGATGTACAGCCCTGGTTAAAACCTTCGCACCAGCCAGATGTTTCATTGCGGCTAAGAGTCTTATCAACCATACTGTTGTCTGTAAATGTAAATCAGTTTTACACCTACATTCATCAAAGATAATTTATCACGGTCCCGGTTTGACTTGAACGCCCCTTGTATAATACATGCCTTATACTGGGTTGTCTTTTAGCGAGTACTGTAAATGTATATAAGTGGAAATTATATCCTTAAGTTAAATATGTTCATATATGAGTTTTGCTTTCAGTGTAAGCAAGTAAACATAAGTACGTATATTTCATCAAAAGGATGCAGAAATATTTTTTTTACAGAACGCTCCGCAGCTTCATCACATGAAGGGTATTCCCAGACTGCCCCAGCTATTTGTTTGTGGGTTTTTCTTTGCTGAATTTTTTCAACAACTTCAAGATGGTTAAGAGAGCTTGATGCTAAAGTAGCACTTAGTCAGGCAAGGTGAAATCTGTATACAGTATAGGACATATAGTCATAGTCCGCACATATACAAGTCGCTGTGTGTTTTCCCTGTAACACGTGTTTATGTGTAATGAGGCAGGCAAAGGCAGCGTGTGTGAACGCAGGACCCTGCCCCCAGCCAGCACGCCCTGCCCGCAAGTGGCATGAGATCGCTCGCCATTGGCTCGGTGTGACACGCCGCCACCGGACCAGCGGGGGGTGCATCCCGGTAACAAATGCACAGGCCACGCCCACTTCGTCCAACAGTAGATTCAAAGTGAATGAGCTTTTCAGAAAGAAACTCTCCACTCTTGAAGGATCACAACACTGCAGAGTTTAGTGTTTTCCATGATCGACAACTGACAGAGGCTTTTATCCGATCCCAAATGGTACAGCACCATGGCCGAGTGTTCGACCCTGGTTCTCTGTCTGACCTGGCGTTTGAACCTTAACCACTGAACGAATAAAGCGATGGAGTAGTGCTTCAGTCATTCAGTCTATACTTCTGTTTTTGAAAGCTGGAAGAGAAAACTGTATCCTATTAAACACTGCTGTAAATGTATTTTGCCATTGCAATGTCCTCCTGTGATGTCAGCAAAGGAGACAACCTCTGACTTCTCACTGAAATAACAAAAATACAGCACTGACCAATGAATCAGCACCAGAAACATTACGATTATTTCAGTATAAACATATTTAGTGTGGTGGAGTTTTCCCACTAGGTCTTGTGGTTAAGGTCAAATCCCAAACCTTATACCTGTGCCCAGGATTCGTGGATTGGATTCTGCCTCACTCAGGCCTTTTGTCTAAAAGCATCAACATAATGAAGGAATCAATACTAAACTCTGCAGTGATCCAAGACTATGAAGACAGAATAATCAGGCCAACAAAATCCTGATTCTGAACTAAATTTCTCTCAGTCTTTACAGTCATGATAGATTCAAATGTTCTTCATAGAGAAACTGGAGCAGAAATCAAAATAGAACCTGAAAGCTCTTTTTTTAATTTATGGGTAACACCTTACTCTAAGGTCCACAACTAAGCAACAAAATAATACATGACTAATAATAATAATAATGAATTGATATACATGAACTAATCTTTATCACATAAGGAAATAATGAAGTGTATACATTACCAGGCGTCTGAGTCATTGGTGAGATTCACCCATTTGTAAATCAACTAGGGACCATGAAGGCCAATGGTGACCATTGTATTTATTCCCATTTTATGACCGTGGTAGGACCTCCAGTTAACATTCACACACATTCCGGGCAATTTGGGAACGCCAGTTAGCTTAATCTGCAGGTCTTTAGACTGTGGGAGGAAACCAGAGTCCCCGGAGGAAACCCACCAAGCACGGGGAGAACATGGAAACTCCATGCACACAGACCCAACATGGGAATAAAACCTGGGACCTGGAGGTACAAGGCCACAGTGCTAACCACTACACCACAGTGCTGCCCATTTGTGCCAAGACATTAATAATAGTAATAAATAAGCAGTAAGGATAATTAAGGAATAAGTAGAATATTGTTAACTCATTCTGTTAATAAGTATAATGTTGTTGTTGTTGTTTTTAAAAAAAATAAACTTATTTACATTGTGAAAAGGAAAGGTTTGAAAGCATTTTGAACAGGTTTGCTACCACTGCCAGTTCTAAACTAAATCTTAGCATAGGAATTATAATATTGTATTGTAATTTGGCGGTATGTACAATTTTATTAGTACATCCTACAGTTATTTCCGTGGCTCATCCTAGTGTAAAACCATCATCGTCAATGCCAATTTATACCATCACACACACACAAAAACAAGATTTAATTTGAATCAGGTCATCTCTTGTTGGCGGCTTTGCCCTGTGAATTATAAATTAAATAGCTCAAAATGTTGCCTGATTAACTAACAGAATGAGTTAATTATATATTAATAAAAATGACTAGCTCTAGTTAGCCAGATCGCTATTTCTGGGAAAAGAAAACTTTTACATTTGCACTAATTACACCTTAACTTTAAAAGATACCAATTGGATTTTGCTCAGTATAACAGGAGAAGCTTCGTATGAGTCTCAGCTGAACTTTGAAATGCATTTTTGCACGGAACGATGGTTGTGGAATTCGGCCCGATCAATTACATTGTACTCGCGCTCTGAGTGACAGAATTCAAATTCGGTGTGCAGAGCATAAAAATTTATAACAACTAAGACGTACTGTAGTGTTCTTGTATTCATCTTAATTTTGATTTAGAGACTAAACAAAACAGAATTGCACTGATGAGATTTCAAGTTTTTGTGATCATTTCAGATCTTTTTCCATCTTTACTGATCAATATCAACCAACAAAGCTCAAGTGGAGAACAAATAATAGTATTTTATAAGTAAAAAGAGTAAAAGAAAATCACAGTTGCAAAAGTATACACACCCCTTAACTAGCACTTAGCATTACAGTACACAGTCTTTTGGGGTACGAGTCTAGCACATCTTTGGCATCCCCTTCCCCCAATCTTCCTTGCAGGATTGCTTCAGTGTGCAGCCCTCTAAGAGACAAGTTTTCAATAGGACTTACAGATGTGCTTAGCCTGGGCCATTCCACAATGTTTTGTTGTTGTTCTTTTTCTTCTTTTGAAGCCATTCCTTTGTTGATTCATGGTTTGGAATATGCTTAACAAACAGGATATTTTTTTCCTTATCTTAAGCTGACTTACAGACACCATCAGGTTTTATTTTGCAATAATAGATAGCTCCATTCCCAGCTAAGAAAAAAATTCAGTCTCACAGCACGATGCTGCCACCACCATATGTCACCCTGGGAATGGTATTGTGACCCGCTGCAAAGTGCCTACAGATACAAATATTATTCTTTTAAAATAAACTATAAAAATCAATTGAAACCAAAAAGATCAAAGAAGGCTAAAAGATCAAAAATAGCTTCTCTTAATTTGAGGTTAATCATAATCACGATTTTTGTATGATAATTTATTTTGGACATGAATTTAACATAATTGGTTCATTTTAAACACATTCACATGAACAATTATAAAGGGTGTGCCCAGGGATAAAAAAAAAAATTGATTTGTTTTAAATTAGAAATTTGTTGGTTGTGATATCACAATAAAAGTGGAAAAAGATCTAACATAATATGTATTTAGTTTATATCTTACATCAAAAGCCTGCAATTTTATCAGGAAGTGTAAACTTTTTACATCCACTGTATGACTCAGTCAGCTGTTAACATTTGCACGTATTATTTCCTAATGTGCTACGGTTTGTGTGTGTATTTATTCATCAGTATTAATATATTATTACTTGTGGATCTTATAGTAAAGCCTTGCCAATTAATAAATATGTCTTTTGTCAGATATTAGGTATTAAGTTACTGTATGGTATTGTTAATTACATAGATTGATCAAGATTATGTAATTGCTGCTTGAAGGCAAAAAAAATAAATAACTTCAGTGCACAGGTTTGTAAACCATCGCTTCTGTCAGTTTATCATAATACATTTCTAAATCACTTCAATCATGTTAAGCTTTAGACAGGAAAAGATGATCAAGGATTTTTCACACGTGTGCAGTGCCCCAGCATTCCAGTACTGTGTGTAATGTGTTCTTGTCGACTTCCTAACATAATTCCCTTTCGAGAGAAAAACATTTCTTATTTTATTTTATGGTCTGTTCCAATACCAAGCATAAATGAAATACAGTATAGATAAATAAAAAAAAAATCTTTTCAGAATAGAAAGGAGGTACAAAAGACAGCTTACATTTTTTTTACTCCAATTAAAATATTAAAATATAAAGCCTTAAATATCTTAATATACAAGAACTATTCACAAAAAGGCATCTCACGTTGAGTTAAGTTAAAGAGAGCAAATTTAACAACATCGGTAATGTAAACAACATCCTCTGATGTCTGCTAGCATGAGAATAACTTGCTAAACGCTGCTAGCTAGCTTTGACAATACAAATTGTGGTACTAAACACAAAGTGTACTGTACATAGCAGCAGGAGGATTTTAGTGATGAGTATTTGTTATGGATTTTAATTAACTTATTGATTCTTTTTATGCCAAAATGTTGACATTTTTATATCATTATAGAGGAATGTTGTGATGTTTGAAAGTACAAAGCAGAAAGCAGTAGGTTTTTCTTCACAGTTTATACAGTTATTAGATGCATGAAAAAATATATAATTAAATCAACTTTAAAACTACTTTATATAAGCATGAAACAAAGAAAAATTACAAGAAAAAGTAATAGCTGTTTTAAAATGTAGCTAATCATTTCATTCAGTATTTGATACAGTACTGAGCACGATAATAGAAGGCAGTGGCGGCGGGTCAATAAGGGGGCGCTGAGGTGCCGCCCCTTAAAGTTAGGCAGAGAAGAATGCTACTTTAACATAATAATTATTAATTTTAATAATGAAATAAAGTCATTTAGTCACAATATTCCCCTGTATTTCTTAATCTAATTTATTAACAATAAAAAAAAATCGAAACAGGTATTACGTTAATTTGTGTTCATGTACGCGGGGCGCCGGACTAACGAGTGTCTATGTAGACACGTACATTTTTTAAAAGCATTTGATTTGAGGCTGAGCTCTAATTGGATCTTTTAAAATCATCCCCTACTACTATTGTTCTTAGCGAATCAATATTTTTTTTAAATATTTGGACTCATGTGATTGGACCATTCTCAACAAATCTTATTAACGGTCAGCAGATTGTTAGTTAATGTATTGAATAGTGATTGACGTGGAAGCCAGCTAAATATGAGAGAAAATTCTATAAATCTAATCTATCTAATCTAAATATAATTCTATATAGAAAAAAAGTTGAAGCGCTTGAACCAGGTCGACCTGATCTTCTAATTATGCAGCAGTCAAGTGATCGTGGCCGAGCTTACACTCTTATGGCTATTTACAGGCGTTTATTAAAAGTTTCATTTAAATTTTGTTTGCACCCCCCCAAAAACATTTTGCACCAGCTGCCACTGATAGAAGGGGAAAAAATATGAAAGACATAACAGGAGAGAAAAAAATGCAAAACAGAAAGGAACATTTTTAACATTTACGTTTACATTTAGGCATTTGGCATGTGTTTTTATCCAGAGTAACTTACAAAAGTGCTTAAAAGTGGGTCATTGCTAGACAAATGCTCTTTTTTTGTTAAAGTACATTCCAAATATAATTAAAACACAAAGAATTGCGAAACTGTTAGCAAGCCTCTGTGTGAGATCGAAAAATCCTGCCTTCTGTGTTATGATTGGTTAGATGACATTGGTCTTGTCTACGATTGGTTAGAAACCTATAGAATGAAGGCGGGACTTAAATTGTTACGTTTTTTTAGTCCAGTTTTGCAGAATATTTTTTAATTGTTAAATCTTAGTGTTAGTCTAAGCCAATTTTTTTGTATAATTAAGCAATTAATAAATAATGATGATAATTATTAAAATAATAATAATAATAAAAAATTACTTTTACAAAAATGTTAGCCAATCCCTGTTAGCATGCGTGTGAGAGTTTAGGAAATGTCTAGATTGATTAGAAACCTACAGTTCGAATGTGGGACTTCCCTGGGATCAGGGTTCGGACTTTTAGTTTCCTCACTAGGTAGTAAACACTTCATGAGTCATGAAGGGAAGTCGACGAGGGCGTATTAAAACACTATTGGAACGAGGCGCTTGACTCACATCAGCGTGTCCGTTAGCACACATTTTGCAGATGACTGATCACCCTGTGTGTCATTGGGTTTGTTCACGCTCAGTGTTGTGGCTTGTACTAAGTGCTTTGTCAGTGGTGGCATTAAATCTGCATCATGTTTAACCACAGACTAAAGTGGCCCATAATCACATAACGATAGTCCCAGGTTTTATTTTGGTGAATCCCTGAAACCCGCTAATCTGAATGCAACTGCAAGCTCTCGTTTGTCTCTTTATCCCTCACAAGCCAGATTGGCTCACTCTCCCAACATACACACTGTGTCCAAAATGATGTTAAGCCAAGAGTTGGTAAGTTTATATTTCCAGAGCTTGCTTTTAATCTTGCAATAGCTGTGGTGATAATATTACTAATACATTACTAACACATCTCTCTTAACTGTTTAGCAGGGAGAGTATCTATGTTCCCAGGGCCACATGTTCCACAATTCTCTGATTAATTGGAGGAATTTTGTAGATCTTGAAATAAAGTTAAACTCCATCATCTGATACATGATTTTGAATGCAATTTTAAAGATACACCAAGCCCTGGGGATATAGTGTTATCTCGATTCAGTATTACTGAATCAGCTTGACATAGATGGGAGATGACTTCTGACTACTGATTCAAGACGGGTGGACGGGTGACCCTTCCTTCAAACACTTCACTTGCATACGTGTTTAATCTATTATTTATCATTGACTTGATAAATAATCCCATGCATATCATTATGTAGTGGTTTAAACTACATTCATATGCATGCTTAGCCATGTTCTTTGTACTGTTTCTTTATTTAATTGTAATTGTATTATATTTTCAGCATCTTTGCAGTTTCAAATAACATTCTTTGCTTTTGAATTCTTGCAAGATTCTGAGACACAGTTGGCTGTATTCAGAGTTGCTAACGGAACTCCAACATTTACGTCAATATTTAAGCAGGGAAATTTACACATATTTAGAGTTTGGTTATATAGACACTTAAGAAATTTTTTGGGGCTCCCCACTGAGATTATGCAAATAGTAGAAGCACACATGATGTTTTCTTTTTTTCTTTTTCATTAGTGCCTAGTCGAATTCCTTTGAATACAATTACTTGCCTTATATCGTGCCTTGATGAAGGAAAGAGGTCTAGAAGAAATCGTCCCTTCTTTGCTAATAAATGTACTATGATGTAATACTCAATTTTACCCAAATTCAAAAGAAAAAAAGACAAAACACTAATATGATGATATATATATATATATATATATATATATATATATATATATATATATATGGCATTATGGCAGGCATGAGAATAAATCAAATGGCAGAATGCAGATGGACTATTGCTTGACTAGTCCTTGTTCTAGTAATTAAACATTAACGACTAAATAATAATTCGGTTTAATCTAATGTGGCTTATAGTCATTAATGGGCGTAGTATAAACCAGTTGATAAAACAAAAATTGATTTTGGCCTTTGTGTAGCTTTTATCTATTAATTATATTAATTATATATTATTAAAATAAATGATGTTTGGAATTGTACTTTAATCTATTTAATTTTAGTTTAACCTAAGCACACCATCATTTATTATTGTGTAGTTTTTAAACTTTGTTTTAATTTTAACTGGGCAAAAATTACTTTTTAATTTGCTTTTAATTAAAATAGAATTCTGACTTTAAGCCCCAAATTCTGACTTTTTCTTAGAATTCTGACTTTAAACTCTGAATTCTGACTTTAAACCCATAATTCTGACTTTAATTTCGGAATTGAACCTAAATTCTGAAATAGGTTAAATTCTGAAATTAAAGACGCTGAAATTCTGCGATGAAAAATTATGATGATTCGAGAAATAAAATTTAGAACTAAAATATGGTATTAATAATTAATGGTGCCCCTTACTCGTACCTAACATATATCATGCAATGCCATGTTAATGCCAAATTAGTTTTCGTGATAAGTAATTACTTCTCTGATACAGTATCATTTGTGGGAAATGGAAGAAAAAACTGTTTGGACAATTGTAATAATTCATTAACAGTGTTCTATTCGTAAGTCTTAAATAACATTTCATAGGTTTTGATTGTATTTCTATAGACCAAAAACAAAAAAAATGTTTTGTTAGAAAATTTATAACATTTTTAAAAATTCCTTTATGAGAAAATTCGCACTTGATTGAATATTAATCCTTGTTCGAGGCGATATCAGGCAAAAAAAAAAAAGCTAGTCTGCCCATACCTTGTGTATAGTCTGAGGTCTGAGTACTAATGTGTACAATTCTATACGTCTAAACTGTCACTACACGCATAACTCAGCTCTGAGTACGGCACTGTGCATAATTTGATGTCTACACCTAAGCTAACCCCTTTTCACTTGTGCCATGTGTTGTTTAAGGACGTCCACTTACACACACACACACACACTAACCTCTCTGCTTCTCTACTCTACTGGTGTTCAGGAATTGATCCATGATCCACCTGAGGAATGAAAACAGATGAGAACTGGGTATCATGATCTGTACTGTATAATGCTAGCCGGTTCCTGTTTTCATTCTGTTCTCTTTCGCCTCTTTAGTCATCTGTATTACAGCGTATTCGAGAGAAGCAAAACAGTCCTGTGCATCTGAGATCAGCCGGAAAGGAGAATATTTAACAGTGATCATAGCTGATAAATTAGTGCTCTTTCAAGCAGCTCCAGTTATGCAAACTGTGTACTGTTGTGTAGTTATTCTAGTGGTGGTGACTGTGTATATGTTCATGTGTTGCAGGAGAACTGTGAGAGCTTCATGCCCGTAGGAGACTGGAAGGTAAAATTTCATTAAATTGTCATTCCTAAAGAAAAACTAGCAATAATATTTTTTATAATAAGTAATCCACACACTAAGTGTGTGTGTGTGTGTGTGTGTGCTTACTGACCAGTTAGCACAGTAATAATGAGACGGTAATGGAGTGTGCATGGGTGGTGAAAACGCCTCCAGTTTATGGGTCTCAGACTGAAAATGGAGACCTGATGCTCTGTGGCCGGGACCATCGATTGAGATAGAGGTTGAACTTGGAGCTCGGATCTATTAATTATGCATGGATGCATAAGAGTAGTTTTCTCTCATGTGATTTGTGTATGAAGCAAAGAAATAAAGCAAAGCTGAGATGAGTCAAGGTCGGATTGTCTCGTCTGTCAATCCATAAACGCACGGCAGGATCAGGTATCAAGCCTTTTAGGATGACGGCGATACATCAACCTAAAGCTCAGTGTCGTCCATCGGAACGATCAGCATTGGAGGTTGTAGCATCATGTAAATAACATAAGACATATCATACCAGATGCACGTACACTGAAAACACTGGTGTGACATTTTAACTTTGAAAATAAATGGTTTCAATCTAAACAGGAAAAAGGAAATGAAATAGCAAAATAAGATGTGAGATGGAATGAATGTCACATCAGCTAAGGACAGAGTAGCATGCCGTCTACAGAACTGCAAGAGTGATAGACAGGTCTAGAGAGCCTTCTAGTGGTTAAAGGAAATACAGTACAAGAATCACGTTCTATGACAGATAGGTCAATACATCCGTCTATGGGTCAACACCATAGAATATCTCACAGTTAATATTATTCAAAATATTCCTCAGGATTTCGTATTGTATGTATTTATTATGTTTGTTTCAGTATATAAAGTATGTTCAGTATATTGTGGGGCGTTCAATTCAAACCGAGACTTTTTTCTTGTAAATGAAGGCATTTAGTCTAAGTGGACATTTAGAGAAAACTTGAATGAGGATGAGACTCTTGGAAAAGCTTGAAAAAAAAAGAGAAGCTTTGTAAAGGAAGGATTTAGTTTTAAAACTAGCTGCTTGAGAGATAACAACACCTTGCTTTCGAAAACTACAAACTGTAAATAGATGACAGTTGAAGTACCAGAGGTGTTCAAGTCAAACTGGGACATGTGATTAAAACTTTCACGGATGAAGGCAGTAAACCGTTTGAACGGTGCAAACATTTTAAGGAAGGTCGTGCCTCCGTGAATGACGATCCCAGCCGAGGTGGCTCTGAGCCTCCTGCTCAGATGGATGGATCCATACTACATACTTGATGGATGACTTGTCTGTGGGAACTATACACACAATCATTCACCAACACCACTCGCACATTACAGGAACACAGCTGGAAGTTTTTGCCCCATCCCTCATACAGTCCTGACTTTACTCCGAAGCATTTCCACATGTTTGGGCCAATAAGGAGCTCTTGGAGGGCCAGTGTTTCAGACGTGAAGCAGGAAGTCTGATCATGGTTCATGGTGTACAGAAAAAACTTTCTACCTTAATGGAATCCAGGCAGGATTTTACACTTAAAACAGTTTCCTGTTACTCTGTACGCTCCAAAGTCCGGGTTTGACTTGAACCTTCCTCTGTTTGTATGACTGACTAAAGTGCAGTAGTTCACTTCTATTCGGAGGATCCTCTAACACTTGGACCGTGCACCACTGAGATAGAACAAGATCACTGAGATAATCAAGACATTTAGCGCGAGAGTGGCCGCTGGTTGAGTGCACTACCATACAGGGTATAGCTCTCAAATAGCTCTTTGAAGAAACGATGTATACTACTGTATGATTAATTATCCAACACTGGTACTGTAGCTTGGTGATACTGAGAGCTTTGAACTTACAAAACTGAGATCAGCAGCTTAAAACCTTAACCAACAGAATACCACTGTCATTATATTCACGCCCGCTCTCATTTACCCCTCCTCTACCATCTGGCGGCTTTTTACCCCTGCTGTGAACATTACCCATTATTCATAATTGCCCCCCAATAAACACATCAGCACATGCATCCCTGCCTCTCTCTCTCTCTCTCTCTCTCTCTCTTTTTCTCTTTTTCTCACCCTCTCTCTTCAGAGACACATTGAGAGGAAAAAAGTCATTCCTATTTATTTGCAGCGTTTAATTAAAACACTGAGAAAAAGTGAACTGGCTTTGTTCTCCATGTTAGAGAGGCTTTTCAGTACAATAAAAAAACAAGCTCAAGGTTTCAAAGATGTATACTGTATATAAAAAACGCATACTGTACAGTGGTGGCCAAAAGTGTAAAGACAACATGTTCTATGTATTATAGTTCTCCCTGTGCATAAAACAAGTGATGTCATTAATTATCACTTGCTGAACAGTTGGCTATGTGACAATGCTGTTCAGCTTGTGGAGCCATGGGTCATCTCCAGACCTACAGTAATCGCATTAGAAAACTGTTAGACAGTGGTGAAGAAGGCAGGAGAAGTCGAGAAACTGTCTCCTGTACATGATCTTCACGTTGCATTGTGACTGATTCTCAGCACTTCTGTACATATAAACAGTTAGCACAATAAGCAACATTATATTAAAATGTTAATTGATAATGCTTTAAAGTCTTGTGAGAAGATCATGGTGGTGAGTGAATTAACTAATTGTGCAATGGATGATGGCATACGGGGACAAATTTGAGTTTGGTCTCAGCCATGTGTGCCAAATCATTTTGTTAAAAGAAGGTCGATTTAGGAAATGCTTATTGAGAACATGCAACAGTCTTGAGCCAACCCTCAATTGTCTCCCAAAGAGGCAGACCTTCTTTTATTTATTTGATGTGGTCTTGAGGAATAGTTCTCCACACTTCCTGAAGGATTGAGTTGCCTCTCATTTTCAGTCTAGTTCCTGTACAGATTAATGATTGTTGTTGGTGAAGCCACACCGTGACCTACTGTATGAATCATTTAAGCAAAAAACATCTTAACTTAAGGCACAAACCAATAAAAAGCAGGTGCAGATGATCAGGCCGGTGATTAGTTTACTGGTGATGCTGAATGCTGAGTGGTCGGAACAGACGGGAGGGGAAATGAGGCTGCTGCTGAGATTGTTACATAAACAAACGTTTTTTAAAAAAAAATTGTATCTTTAAGAACTTTGCAGCTCGTGGCAGTAAAACATTTGTTCCAATTTCTTGAATTTAATCAACATAATTTAATAAAGTGTTATTTAATATGTAGAAATGAGGGGTGGATCAAGACTTTTGCACAGTACTGTACATACACCTGTCAAATCTTCTGTCCACAACTCTGATTGCTGTTTATTTTGTTTTGCTTCGATCAGATATTTGCAATTAATTATAGTAAGTGCTACATTTTTATGAAGGCTAAAATTTTTAAAAAATGTTACATTAATGCAGAAAATCAGTTGGATTTTCTCCAACAGTTATAATGTGCATTGCATTTATTGTACAAATAACTGAATATATTGGCAAGTCTTTTATTGTACAAGTCATGAACTAGATAGTGTAGTGATTTATATACAAATTTGATTAATATCTTATAATTAAATGCATTGATAACATCCACATCTACACTATTTGGTATCAGTGTCTTGGCTGGTGTGTTCTACATCATGCTGCTGTTATGGTCATGTGTGGAGCGAATTGGGACCAGATTGCACCGGATCAGAAGGGACCCGGGCGGTAAAAAAAAAGGGGGGGAGGGACTGAGAGGAAGGGGGGGGGGATGGTGAATTAGTATAAGACCACGTTCACCATGCATGACCCAGAAATGCTGCAGAGGAGAAAATGTAGGATGACAACACAGTTTCCTGAACGACAGAATAAACAGCCAATCATATAGCACTGAGAGCCAATAGGAGGCTGAAGTGTACTATAAAGGCGGGGCGGGGGAAGATGCGAGCAGGAGCTAGGAGGAAAGGAGGGGAAGAGAAAAGCACCGTAGCAACAGAAACATCTCTGCATCCTCTCGCTGTCTGGATCCTACAGAAGAAACCTTCATTCTTCTGAGTCATCTTAAATCAGACTCTTCCTCTTCTGCATCCTCATCCTCCTCTTTAGCAGCCATGCCTGAGTGTTGGGATGGGGTGAGTGCTGTTAGACTGACTGATGGATGGCAGTTATTTGAATATCGAATATCTTTGTGGTTTTGCTGTTTGGAATTAGAAGAAAATGTCGTATTTATGTTAACAGTGAGCGTATAAAAGCATTATTTAAAAAACATGACTAGATATGGATGGTGCATAAGTGGTATATACTATACCGTATAGTTATATTTTTAGAAATACCTCTGTTGAAATATATAAGAATATGTAATACTGCTTCCATAATGGTATTAATAAGTAATAAAGTAACTCAGTAGTTGCGTTTCACTGTAGCGTGACATCACATCATGTCTACTAATGTACAATACAGCTGAAAAAAAAAAGATAATCTTTATTTATTATTTTTTACTCTATTCCGTTTACACCACTATGGTCTGTATATGCACTATGGTATGTGATGTTTGCTGGGGATAAGGGTATCTTCTGTGGCATGCTTCTAAGGTGGCAGTGCAGGTGCAGAGTCATTCCTACAGCACACACACACACACACACACACACACACATTCACGTATACATCATCTGATGGTATGCGCCAGGGAGTGTTCAGTGATCGAGGATGCATGGCTGTTTATCTTTGTATTTACTCAGTCATTTTTTTTCTTAAAGGAAAAAAAAATATGTCCATGTGTTTCGAAGGTGTGTGGAATGAGGTGTTTATAAATGTACGCTCAGAGACAGATCTGTGACCTTGAACGAGCTGTGAAAAACGGTTAGCTTCAGGAAGTGTAAGAAAAAAAAATACAGTATGGATGAGGAAATAAGAAGACTTGAACCTTTATAAATAAACATTTTATGGCATGGCATTCTGTTTATAAGCACACACACATTATTTATTGGTATTATATACTGTATATACTGTATATGGTTGTTTCAATAAGTAGATATTTTACATTTGATTATATACACTTTGTGGTCATTAATGTGTGTGTGTGTGTGGTTCTGTTAGGAACATGACATTGAGACTCCCCATGGTATGCTGCATGTGGTGATCCGTGGGGCTCCAAAGGGCAACAAGCCTGCAATCCTCACCTACCATGATGTAGGACTCAATCGTAAGTATTGTAAAAAAAATCCGCATTTATGATTGATCATTCTGTTTTTCATTTTTTGTGACTAATAAGAACTATGTGGTTGGTACAATACATCTTACACTCATAGATTTTCACAGATTGGATCACATACACTATATGGACAAAAGTATTCGGCCAAACCTGCAGTGACATTATATTCAAATACATACACTTCAATATGGAGTTGGTCCACTTTTTACAGCTACAACAGCTTTCGCTCTTCTTGGAAGAGTGTTTCTGGTAGAATTCATGTCCATTTATTCTGTAGAGCATTTACTGATACTGGACGAGACGGCCTGGCTCGGAATCTCCGTTCCAGTTCATCCCCAAAGGTGCTCAGCATTGTTGAGGTCAGGGCTCTGTGTTAGGGCCGGTCAAGTTCTTCCACACCAAACACATTAAACCATATCTATATGTCCAGGATTTCTTGGTAAGGTTGAAGCATTTAGATTTGCCCTTCACTAGGGATAAGGGGCCTGATTGAAACACCTGAATTGAATAATTAACAGGATTGAACAAATCCTTTTGACTCTTCATCCGTCTGCCCATCCATTCAATAGACACTTTGAAATGGCTTTCAAACATGTGCAGTAAAATATACAATCTCTTTTATTGTTAATGTCAAAAAGGAGTTATGAAATAATAACCAGAAATCATGATGAAATCCTTGTTGTCTTTATTAAAGTTAGGATTATTGATGAGAATAGATTTCTGAGTAGTCTGATTTGCAAGGCGTGTCACTTCCACTGTGTTTATTATCACACAACAATAAAACACACTTTCTTAACCATGATTTAAACCTAAAGGTCATTCGTTCGCGCTCTCCTCTGTCTGTATTGGGGATTAGGGGTGGGGACAGGACAAAAAAACAGTCAGCTGTGCAATGCTAAATGCCACGGTAGCATCCATCTGTTCAAGAGAATCCATTTCCTGTTTCCATTCAACTACAGAGAGAGGCAGAGAGGGGGGAGGAGGGGAGGAGGGGAGGAAAAAGGGAGTGATGCTGCAGAATCCATACACGATCTTATCCCTCCATTTTATTATCCGTCCCCTCACTCAGTAGCAAGCCTAAGCTCGGCGTCCGTATTTCCCCTGTTGGCTAGGAATGATGAGACAGAGAAACTGAAGTGATTGTTTTTATTCATTCTCGCTCCACTCTATTCTCCATGCATCTCTCTCCTCCTTCATCACTCCATCCATCTGACCTTGCTTACTCATTAGTATGCACAGTGACTCCTGAAACCAGACTAGCCTCCGACCGAGACAGAGACAGAAAGGTCACGAAACAGAGTAGAGACGGAGATAAGGAAAGGGAGGAGGAGAAGGAGGAGGAGGGGAGAGAAAGTGCAGAGGAAGGTGAATGATGGATAAAGAGAGAATCAGGTCAGGAAGAGGAGCAGAAAGGTGACTCAGAGGATGATTTTAGGAGTACTCGACTCCCCAGGCGGTGTGTGTCGCAGATAAGGTGAAAGGAAGAGACGTGTCCGTGTGAAGTCTGTTCTGGGGTTATGTATGGTTTGTTATGTGCTGCTTAAAAATGTGTGTCGGTGTGTTTAAATGTGGAACAAGGTTCTGTGTTACACTGCAAAAGAAGTAGAAATATCTTGAATCTCTAGAAATTTACCTATAATTTCATTATATACTGTATTACAATAAGAAAACAAACCAGATATAAGATTATTAAGCCTATTTCTAGATAAAGTTTATTAATTTTTTAAAAACATACATTTTTTGTTCTATTGGCATATAATTTGGCCATTTGTTTAAAACTAGAAAAATGATCTAACAATAAAGCAATAAGGTTATATTTTAAAAAGATACAGTCTGGACATAGGCTTAATAATTTTAGATTTGATTTGTCAAATTGTATATGAAATTTATAAAATACACACATAAAATAATCTCTCCAAAACGGCTGAAATTTTTAAGGAAGCAAGATTGGACACTTCCACGTTGCATAAAGCCTACATCCAGAAGTAGCTTCTTTGGCACACACATTTTATTTATAACCTAATTTTTTTTTTAAACAGCACCATTACTGATTTGGTCCATAGTTAAGTGGCGTTACTTATCTCCATTATCTCACCGCTCATGTAACACCTCCCATCCAATCAGATTGCTCGGTCAGAACTAACTGTTGTATAATACTGTACATGGCATATGTTGTGTTAATACTTTAGGCCAGCACTGTACATAAACATACAGTACAATAACACACATTTTGGCAATATTCAAGTTTTTAAAGGACACCTAAGGTCACTCTGTCTCTTTCGGACTAGTAATTAAATAATTTATAATTCCATACATTCCTTTTTTCTTTCAGATAAGCTGTGCTTCAACACTTTATTTCATAA
Source organism: Clarias gariepinus (assembly GCF_024256425.1). Taxonomy (NCBI): domain Eukaryota; kingdom Metazoa; phylum Chordata; class Actinopteri; order Siluriformes; family Clariidae; genus Clarias; species Clarias gariepinus. The sequence continues at coordinate 27,925,891 of NC_071109.1, read as the reverse complement.
TGAGGACATGCAGGAAATCACTAAACACTTTGTGGTCTGCCATGTCGATGCTCCCGGCCAACAAGTCGGAGCCCCTCAGATGCCAGCGGGGTAACATACTAATATACTGATACATTATACATTATTTGATTAATAATAAATAAATAATATAATAATAAATACAGTTTATTCACAAACATAGGTGCGAAATTCCCACAGAAATTAATCCATAAATCCATCGGTATAAACAGTACACACATACTGTACAGTACACACACACATATTATTCCCTCCATTCTGATTTCCTTTGCCTGTCTATTTGAAGGTACCAATACCCCACCATGGACCAACTAGCAGGTATGCTACCCAGCGTGGTGGAACACTTTGGGTAAGTATGGTTAAAATGGCTTTATTTAAAAGGGAAGAGTGTGGTTAATTACTGATTGATTCAGTGGTTCAGCATGATTCGTTTAGTATTCGAATGGGTTAGGATGGTTAGATTGATATTATTAGAGAAAGTGAGTATAATTAGATTGGTATTTACAGTGAGATCATGCTGATTGTATTCATTTAGTTTAGTAAGTGCTGGTATTGTTACATTGGTATAAGGTACCATAGTGGTATAGTGGGTAGCACTGTGGTCTTGCACCTCCCAGGTTGAAGGTTCTATTCTCGCCTGTGGGTGTGTGTATGAGGAGTTTGCATGTTCTCCCCAATTGGTGGGTTTCCTCTGGGTGCTCCCATTTCAAAACAATTTCATGCAAAGTAGGCTATTTGGCATTTCTAGTGTATAAGTGGATTGTCCAGGGTGTATCACACCTACTGTAGAGCGCCAGGTCCCCTAGTATAGGCTCACGGTCTCCTGCAACCCTGTATAGGATAAACTGTATAGAGAATTAATGAGTGAGAGAATGATTTAGACCGATATTGGTTATAGTGTGGGATTATTGTTAGCTTGGTGTAGTATGATTAGATTAATGTTGCTTATAATAGGTACAGTAAAGACAGTATGTTTAGACTGGTATAGTTTAGGAATAGTGTTACTAGTACTGTATGGCTGTACTATGTTCAAGTCTTATTTTGTGTTATTAATTATTATTATTATTGTTGTTATTATTATTATTATTCATCTCCAGATTTAAGAGCATTGTGGGAATTGGAGTAGGAGCTGGTGCATACATCCTTGCCAAGTTCGCTGTGAGTGTCACTTCCTTCCTCTACTTCTCTCTCAATCTCTCCCACCTGACTCACATTTTCCTAAACCACCAAGGCAGTTATTCATTTATAGTGTGCAAACTCATTGAAATCATCATCGTTGTCGTCGTCGTCATCATCTCAATTCTCTCCTTCTCTCTAGCTGATCTTCCCTGACCTCGTCGAGGGTTTGGTTCTACTCAACATTGACCCCAATGGGAAAGGCTGGATCGACTGGGCTGCTTCCAAACTATCTGGATTGACCAGCGCACTGCCTGACACGGTCCTACCTCACCTCTTCAGCCAGGTGGAAACACACACACACTGAAAATATCCTAACCTTTTTGGAAATGTGCTGATTGAGTTGATTTAAACGTTACAGTATTCAATAATGTCATTGAGCAACATCTGCAGGACAAAGTCGCCAAAGGAAAATCCGACAAAAGCACAGCTTTTGAAGGCATCTAGTATGTAATTACAAAAGAAAAAAAGGATTCAATAAAATACTAGACTTTTACAGCCTGTTAAAGGGCATACATTCCAGCTACAGCGGTAGCTCAGACGCTTCAATGTTAAGATTAATGTCTTGAACACAGGCAGTGATGGTTTCCTGTTTGCACAGACCGATTAATCCATTCGGCATGCGGTCGAATATAAAAGAGCTGACGTGCTGGTTTGCAAAGTGTCTCATGCCATGGTGATTGTTGCTTGTATCACTAATGTGGCGCCTCTGGAACTGCAGGCAAAGTGGTCACATAAATCCTATGGACAACGCTTTAAGCAATGCGAGACAGTGGAGAGTTGTAGGTGTAGCTGGTGCACTCTTGGAATGTTAAACATTTAAAAGTTGGATCAAATATCCAAATATCTTGACAAATTCAACAGAATGCACTTTAATACTGATTGATTCACCATGGTTCAGTAAACTGAATAGAATCAGTGATGGAAAAGAGACACTGGCTGTATTGGGTGTTTTAAAAGCTATAGTGAAAATACAGGACTGATTTAAATATAATATAATGATAAGGAGGCGGCATAGGGCTTAGTGGTTAGCACTAGCGCCTTGCACCTCCAGGGTCTGGTTTTCCCAAATTGCCTGTAGTGTGTGCATGTGTGTGCCCTGTGATGGATTGGCACACCGTCCAGGGTGAACCCTCTTCAGGCCTCCCACTACTCTGTATACAGGATATGATGAGTGAGATAATGATGATGAGTGAACTTCTAAATCTGTCCGCTGTGCATATACAGTATATGCTTGCCGATCTGGTGTCTGAATGTTATCTGGTTTATTTACAGGACAGAGAGGTATGTAACAGATATAAGCCGTTTCCTACAGTAGAAGTAAATGCAAAATACAATAAGTGCTACATCCATCAGTTACTACATCAAAGTGTACGAGCCATTAACATGTTTGTACTATAGGAATCTGTGGCGATAAGCCATAGGTACTGGAACAAAGAGAGACAGGGTAGCATGGGAAAGGGAAAATGTCAGAAAGCATTAATAATAACGTACTGTAGGCCAAGACAATCATGAAGTAAACTAAAAGCAGAATGCATACCTCGAAGAATGTGTTTTTAAACTAAGACATTACTTACTGCCCCTTTAATCTGCAGGAGGAGCTGATGAACAACAGCGAGCTGGTGCAGAGCTACCGACAGCAGATCAACAACACCATCAACCAGTTCAACCTGCAGCTCTTCTGGAATATGTACAACAGGTAACCAGCATAAGATATTCATTTGCAAATCAGACACCATGTTTTATCAGATACCTAGATTTTATTAGATGATGTTAGTGTTAATCAGCCCCCAGTCACTACTGTACTGTAATCATTTATATATAAAACACAGACTAATGTTCTAGACAAACGTCTTGAGTCACTCCTCATTTCTTCATATTAAATAAAATGAAATTAAATGATGTAGACTAAATGAAAGAAATAGGGACAAGCGCTTTACTGTGACAGGCTTCAAAGTGCCTAAAGTGCCCATGTTAATGATGTCTCATGGACAGAATCAGTTTATATATACAGTATATATATATGTGTGTGTGTGTGTGTGTATATGTACAGTAACATAAGAAAATCCAAGTTGCATTTTATGCAGGACTTGAAGTCAAGTCAAGTAGGCCTTTATTATCTTTTCAACCATATACAGTTCAATTTACAGGGAAATGTAACAACGTTCCTCCTGAACCAAAGTGTTAGAGTACATAGATATAACATAAATGAACACTATTTATTAATAAAACTTACTAGCTAACTAAGGCACCTAATTAGCTGAGACAAAACAAATTAACACTATAAATGAACAAAACTAAGTTCTATATAAAAGACAGCGAACGACAACATAAATCGAACATGTTCAAGCAAGAGCAACAACAAGACAAGATCGACAAAAACACGACACAATGCACTAATTTCAAAGGATCTAACGGATCAGATCATATTCATTCATGTGAATTGTCTGTGTGTTTGTTTCAAAGCCGTAGAGATCTGGAGATGAATCGCAGCGGGACTGTTCTCAATGCCAAGACACTCAGGTGTGTTTTTCTACATCCCTTTGCATCTTTCTCCACCACTGCCTTTGCATTACAGTACTTACGTTTCTTTTTTTTCTGTACAATTCTGTATGCACTGTGGATAATCTCTCTCTGTGCTATCTTCATCTTTCAGATGCCCAGTGATGCTGGTGGTTGGAGATAACGCTCCAGCAGAGGAGGGTGTAGTAAGTGCTTTTCCTTTCTTCTGTCCATACAGCTGAGACCAAAAGCCTGTCCTGATGGCATTAGTAGACAAACACTAATACTAAACTAGGCTTAGTTGATCTTAACTATTTAATTCTTTCAAACATGTGTCTTCATATTATCTTCATTAGGTTTTTGATAGAAGGTTGAAAGGAAGCATAATGCAGGAGGGAGTCGACTACCAAAACGCTTCTTTTTCCTATTGCTAAATCTTTACCTTCTACACATTCTTGTGTCCCTTTGGGTTCTGTAGTTTCTCCCATCCTGTGCTCTGAGACAGATGGTAGAGGATTTAGGTCAGTCTTTTGGATTTTGTAGGAAACAAACATTTTTTCTATTTTATATAGAACTGTATAAATCCCAGGTCACTGAACCATCACATCACATCAAGCCACTAGTGTGTGAGAGAGAGAGAAAGAGAGAGAGAGAGTAAATTATGGAAAGATAAGGAACAAATACTGTAAAGAAATGCTGTGGGATTGGAGGCAAAAAAAATAAAAATAAGAAAAAGCGCATAACAAAAAAAAAGGGACAATATGAAGTGTGGAAGAGTTCAACAGAGATGGACAAACATCAATTCCTATATTCTTAATTATATATATATATATATTATTATTATTTTTTTTAATTCGAATCTTTTGTATATTATTCTAAAATGCTAAATTTCAGCCTAAACCAATTTTAATATCAATATTTATATAGAGATATGGCCATTTTTAAACAACTTGAAATTTTCAGTGGAGCAAGATCACTTCCATGTTGCACAAACTTTAGACGGAGCTTTTTCTCACACACATTTTCATTATTATATGTATAGCATAAATAAATAAATCACCACTAATACTGTGTTTTGGTTGTAGGCATTTTTTTAAATAAAAAAAGGGAAAATAAAAGTAAATAAACAGTTTACAGATTCTTTTAAACGTATAATATATGGAATGACATTTGGGACATATTACTGTTGCGTTACTAGTGTGCCGTGTGTATGCATGCTTTTGTGTGTTTGGGTGCATAAATCTGACGCTTTAGGGAATTACAGTTGTGTAGCCACTTCTGAAGTGACTCATGTAGAACTGAAATATCTGGGTCAACACACACATATTTATACATTTACACACACACACACAAACTAGGACAAACCGCAGAAAAAATAAGACATTTAAACACACTTGATTTTCTAGCATTTTCATATAAAAGAAACACAAACTACTTAGGCTAATTGACTATATAGACAACGTTTAATCTGAAATTATTGTAAATGTTCCACAAAATCATATCGTTAACAAAATCATATCTTTAAACATAAGTTGATATAAAAACTTATAGATTAGATTTACAGCTGGTTAATTTAATTAATTCATTTATCTTCCACAGTATATCACTTATCCTAACAGGTAATACAGGGCACACACACTTTGGAAACACCAATTAACACCAATTAACTATATATATATAATTCTTTTTTAATACTTTAGAAGTCATTAATATTGCATTAACTGTTTAAAAGATGTGACATCATATAATTTGTTGGCGCGGTTGCGTAGTTGGTGCTGTAATAGTGTGGAGGTTTGATTCCCACCCCAGGTTTGTGCACATGAGGTTTACAGTACATGTTCTCCCCGTGCTTGGTGGGTTTCCTCTGGGGTTCCTCGGTGAGTTTCCTCCCATAGTTCAAAGACATGCAGATTAGGTTAATGCCGTTCCCAAATTCAATGTGTGTGATTGTGTGTGACCCAGATATTCCTTTATTTTTTTAAGTAGCATTGAGGAACAGTTCTCTATGTTCCTAGAAAGACTTTTGGCTCTAATTTTCAGTCCAGTCCCTGTACCTGACCAGTGAACTATGAATAATTTAGGCAACAAAAAAACAAACATCCAACTTAAGGCATGAACCAGTGAGACACAGGTGCAGATGATGACAGATGATCAGTGATTAGTGTACTAATGAGTGCTGAGTGGTTGGAACAGACGAGAGGGGAAATGAGGTCGCTACTGAGGCTGTTACATAAACAAGCAATTTTTGAATTGTAAAACTGTTCTACATAATTACATTTAATTTAATTTCATACGAAGAAATGCTCAAAATTAGAGTACAGTGTATATAAAATATAGAATTTCATCGCTCTCGGTGATCTGAAAATATGCACAAAGTATGAATATGATTTTCCAAAAATATATAAATCTTTATTTTAAATGTTTCATTTCTTTTCTCATTTTTTTTCATCTACAGGTTGAGTGCAACTCCAAACTGGACCCGACCAACACCACTTTCCTGAAGGTAGTTGTCTGTCAATAGTCAATATAAAGTAGATTACTGCTTTGTAAACCATTATATGCAGTCTGTCACTCCGAAGGTTTAAAGACCTGTGTGCTTTGTTTCAGATGGCTGACTCGGGTGGACTGCCTCAGATCACACAGGTCAGAATACTGATCCAGGATCAGCATGTGCTATAATCTGTTTGTGTAAAACTTTCACAGTGGCACTTCGTGTAGTAGGAGCAAAGTATTTGCCAAGTGTTTTTAGAACTGTAACAATCAGATTTTTTCTTTTTCTGAATATATATATATATATTTTTTTTTTTTCTAAAACCTTGATACTTGTAGAATCGCAGTACAAACTAATTCGACACTAGGTATCGTGATAATATCGTATTGTGTGGTCCCTGGTGATTCCCATACCTGCAGTTATTAGGGCAGTAATGGGTATTTTTTTATCCTAGTCCCTGACATTCGAAAGTTTAAACCCAAGCACCAACACACTTTTATTCACCCAAAACAGTGTGCTATTTAAAGGTTGCTTCTTTATTTTTATATTTAAGCTCGTGGGCTAATGTAACCCAGTTTTGTGATGTGTAAAATGTATGAGCTCTGTAAACAGGTTCATTTTTTAAAAAAATTCCACCATTTCACCACCCAGTTTGGTCATCCTCCAATTCCCACCAACTGACTTAGAAAAAATGTAATAATCTGAAACAAGATGAATAATCCCATATTTGAGCTGAAATCATAAATATAATCATTTAACTCGAAAGTCACACGCAAATCTGATATTAATGTGGAATGATACCAAACCAAACTATTCAGAAGAAAGTAATTTTCAGCATCAATTCTGCATCATCAAAGCTACTTAATCAAACATTGGACACCAAAGCTAATTGATATTTTGTTCAGAGATTGTATCTGAAGGAGGTGCGGTGGTTTAATGGTTAGCACTATCACCTTGCACCTCCAGGGTCTGGGTTTGATTCCTGCCTAGGGTCTGTGTGCATGGAATTTGCATGTTTTCCCCGTGTTAGGTGGGTTGTCTCTGGGTACTCTAGAGTCCAAAGACAAGCAGATTAGGCTAATTATGCATAGTGTGTAAAAAAAAATGTGCATGTGCATAGGCTCCAGTCCCGTGTGACCCTGTATACAGGATAAAACTATATAAATGATGAATGAGTGAGATTATATCTGCAAAAACAGATAAAAATTGAGTATGCTTCATTTTTGTACTGATTATGTATCGTGATCAGGATGTTGTGAGTTCATTAACCCTTAACTGTTTTTGCCTCAGCCTGGAAAACTGACAGAGGCCTTTAAGTACTTCCTGCAGGGAATGGGCTACAGTAAGTGTTATTAATGATTATCATTATTATTATTATTTTTATTTTTTATTTTTTTATTAGAACGATATTAGTCTATATTCACAGATTTCATTCGAGAAGTGCATTTCTAAATCTCATCCTAATTACATCCAGTCAGTCTGTTTAACATTATCAGATAGTCATCTTGGGTGAAAATGTAGGAAGGTAGGAAAAGATGTATGTGCTTCTGTGTGAGTGTGTGTGTGTGTGCGTGTGCGTGTGCGTGTGCGTGTTGGTTCTTCTTGTGTGTGCAAGAACGCAGAGTTTTGTTGTAACCTTTCCTTTTGTGTTTTGTGTGCGTTTTCCTGTCCTCTCTCAGTCGCGTCTATAAAGGATCGGAGGATGAGTGGAGGACCAGGTACTTCCTGTTTCCTCTCCTGCCTCCTCCATCTGAAACGAATCGATCTGTATTTTTCACTCTGTTGGATCTTGCCATCCCTCCTTTCTTTCGTTGTCCCCGTGTAAATGTGCGATTTCTGTTGGGTTGTTGTCATTTTGCAGACCAGCCATCAAACGTCCCATCATCCTCTTTGCATGGCCGACTACGGTGGCTCCGGCCAAGAAGAGAGATGCTTGTGAAATAGGTTTAATGTTTAAAACTGCACGCCAGATATGTAAAATCCTGCGACGTCGAAGAGAGCTTGTCAAGCTGCTTGAGAATGTTTTTATGAGAATATTGTATGACCTGAGGAGCTGAGAAAGGGAAATGGGAAATGAGACCCCAGCTGTAAAACTCATGCATCGTTCCAATGCTGTTTCTGAAGCGGCCTTGTTACCTTCTCATATCCGTTTTGAAATATACAGAACAGCGAGTCCATTCAGCAGGACCTACCAAACAGGATATGAGAGGTTTTAACATTGCAAACTTGTTTATACTAGGATTTATTTGTCGATTCAGAATAGTCAAATGATATAAAAAAATTATATATATATATATATATATATATATATATATATATATATATATATATATATATATAACCTTGACTCACTCAGTCATGCACTTTCAGCAAGTGCTTTATCTTGTTTACGGTCAATATGGAAGATGTAAATTACTACACAGTGATCAGGTGAAGTGGACAAGGGCCTGATAAGAACCGTATTGGAACGCAGGACTGGATTTGCCATTCAGTAATTGCATGAAAGTGTTTCTTACAGCGCTGTGATAAAAGTAATTGCCCCTTCAATTTTTTAAAAATATTTTTATGCATATTTGTCACACTTAACGATTCAGATCGTTAAACAAATTTTTAAGATTATACAGAGATAAATACAAATTGCAGTTTTTAACCTTTGTGTTGTGTTCATATTTTGGTTATTCAGCCAGTGTTTGTGGGTCTGATTTAACTCAACACAATTGATCGATTTTTGGTTAAAAATACTCAACAGGTGTTTACTTCAAGAAATATAAAACAGGATATGTTAATAGGGTAATATTTTACCTTTGTTTGATCACTATTATGAATTACACAATGCAGTTTTTAAATGCTGACTTTATTTATTAAGGGAAAACAGCTGTCCAAACCTGTCTGGCCTCTAATGCCTTAACCGAGGTGGCAGTAATCAAGCCTGGTTGTGGCAAGTGGGGAAAAAATGTGGCTAATCACAATTCATTCATGATTTTACAAGGGGGGCAATTACTTTTTCACATAGGGCCAGGAAGTTTTTCAGCTTTTTATCTTTTAATAAATAAAATCATCACTTAAAAAACTAAATTACTTTGGGTATTTTTGTACAATATTAAAATTAGTTTGATGATCTGAATCATTTAAGTGTGAGAAATATGCAAAAAAAAAAATTAAATCAGGAAGGGGCAAATACTTTTTCACAGCACTGTTTACTCTGATGCTCACTCTTGAATTCAGGTCGATGAGCTACTGTAAGGAATTCCAGCATGCCATCCTAACCACCCTCCTCGCTTCATAGCATGCAGAACAACTAATTTGTACTACTGTTGAACCTCTCTCTCTCTCTCTCTCTCTGTCTCTGTCTCTCTGTGTGTGTCTCTCTCTCTATGTGTCTCTCTGTGTCTCTTTCCCAGTGCCCTCGGCCAGTATGACTCGGCTGGCGCGCTCTCGCACTGCTTCTCTGACCAGCGGCGGCTCAGTGGACGGCACCCGCAACCGAGCGTGCACACACTCAGACAGCACCGAGGGTGTGGGTCAAGTCAGCCACACCATGGAGGTGTCCTGTTGAGCTCAGCTTACACACACACACACACACACATACATACACACACACAAACACACACACAACACACATGTGTAGATGGAGGGCATGAAACAGATAGCAGTAGGGACTGAGTTGAAGGAAAGGGCAGAGATTTGTTCCTCTGTGCGTTTCTGTTCTGTAAATCGACACACTGCGCCGCTCTCCTCTTCTGCTTGTTTCATGACTTCTGTTGTTGCGCAAAGTGTATTCGTGTTTTTTCGCTTCAGTGTCCTCCTCTGTCCTTCCAACATCACGCCAGCCTCGACACCGACTCCCATGATCCTGTGCTCTCATGTCCTATCACGGTCTCCTGGAGTGACTGGTGGCTTTGATGAAGGCGCAGATGAATTTTGAGTAAAAATAAATAAATAAATAAAAAGAAAACAACAACAACAACAAAAATGATAAGGGGTGTTCTTGCACCTCCAGGCTCCGGGTTCGATTCCTGTCTCCGGGTCTGTGTGCATTGAGTTTGCTTGCTCTCTCTGTGCTTGGCAGGTTTTCTCCAGGTACTCCGGTTTCCTCCCACAGTCCAAAGACATGCAGATAAGTTGGACTACAGAGGTTCCTAGATGGATGAATGGAATTTGTTTAGTTAGCTAGCGAGCTAATCTTGTAGCTTGTAACCCAGCTACATGCTCTTGGGCCTGGTTGATATACCGGAGACCTACATTTGTGCATGGATTTCACCATCGTAGGGTTTATTATCCAGAAGGCAGGTTGAGGGACGTCCAGTGGCTGTCTTGGCCATGAGCAAAAGAGATGTGAAGATGTCAGTTCTTAGCCAAACACTGCAGCTCATGTGTGTTGCGAAATCCTTCTGCTGAATAGCTCGAAATAGCCCGTTTTTCTATCAAATCAGTTAAACAATCGTATTTGGTAAGTAATCTTGTTGTCACATATTGCAGTGCATTGTGGGATGTCAATACTACGTCATTTCAAATAGAATTCAAGCAGTATTATAAACCTCTAAAACAGATAAGGTTCACTGCACTACTCACTACTACACCAGTTAAACAGTATACTTATTATAGTCTACACTGTTTAAGCCATGATAACGCTATCCAGCTTTAGCATGCTAATGCTAGTGCACCACTCTAAGAGCTACTGTATAAACGATACCATTTAACTGTAGTATTCTCAGAGAAGTGTGCACTACTCCTGCCTTGATCACTAGTATCCTAGCTGTAGTCCTGGCTTAAATACATATAACTTACTTACTCCTCATATGGCGCGTCCTACTCAAGTACACCAAACGTTGCATGTTGCATGCTCATAATGTGTACACTCCATTCGTGATAACATAATAATCACTAGGTGGTGGGTGCATTCCTCTACCTGGTTTTATAGTATTGTTGTGTAGAGGGCGTTAATCTCTTGTACACTAACTGTAATACATAATATTTACCACCTAAGTCAAATCATGCATACTAAATGTGAAGTGCAAAAGCTTCAAGCACTTTGACTTTTGGTTCTAAAGTGAAGTAGTGTGCACTACTTTACCAAAGAATCGTTGTGATGCGCCATTTGACATTCCTTTAACTCTACTACAGTAACCGAAGCGTACCCCTCTCTAGCTTTTTGATGTCGTCACTATCTGACACGAGTTATGTTTTACGTATACTCATTGTGGTATGCGCTCCCCTTCTACATGGAAGTGGTTTTGCCTGTGATCGGTTCATCACGGTTTCCATTCTGTAGACAATCACCATCCGAGACGAACCAAACCCGGAACTGCGAACTGAGGCTGAACCTGCGTGCAGGTGGAGAGGTCATGGGTCATCGGTCATAAGCCAGGCCATAGAACTGATAAGCATGTAGAAAGCAAAGGAAAGGAGAACAAAGTCAGAAACCACACCACACTCAGCATTCAGGCTCTTTTTTGGTTCCACGATGAAGCAAATGATGCGAAAAATGATCTGCACTTGCGCTGGCACTAAGGCCATGCCAAGCACATGAGCTGTGAGATGATTGGCTAGAGCTGCCCTGTGATTGTATCCCAAACGAGACGAGGTCCTCGTGCTCAGCGTCGTCTCCCCTTTCAAGACACAACCGCTCAAACCGATCTTCTTGAATGTTACTTCATTTTCTCAGCTTCCTCTATTACTACCACTACTACTACTATTACTCAGGGGTGTTTCTTGTTCATGTGTCTGTGAGGGACGGGGCTGTCTGGAGCCTTATGCTCCAAGCTCGGAATGTAGGGCAAATCCCAAAACCCCTAAAAACTCAAGGTGCCCCGACCCTCAGAGATACAGTACGTGCAGTCGCCCCAAAGGGCTAATCGACCCCTTGTTCCCTATGTTATCACTCCTAGTGCACAAGAAAAGGGACAAACTCTGCATATGCTGTCCGGTTCGAACGACGAATGCAGCAAATGTGAAATAAGTCGACTTTCGTAAGTTACGTGAAAAGGATAGAGTGTGAGCAAATGTGGGAGTCATGAAGGGCTTTCGAGACTTTGGATGATGATTGACTGCGAAACATTTGGATTAGAGTGAAGGGACTGAGGTTTAATGATACTAATAATGAAATTAATATTGCACAAGTGTTAAATGTAGCTCAGAGTGTTTTAAGGCATGTGTGAAAGTCAAACAATGACGGCGAACAAAAATAGGAATAAGCTATGGAAAGGATTTAGGCTTAACAGAAAGTAAAGTTAAAATGCTTTTCAATTAACGGAGTAAAAACAGACCGGGTTAGCCACCAGTAGAAGAAAGCTTCTCATGTTTTAGAACTGATATTGGACAAGCTGTATGTTTTTCCTGCCTCTGTTTGCATGATACTGTATAAGCCCGAGACTGTGTTTCATGATTTATGTCTGTCAGTTGTTAAGCATGCCTCCTGTTCTCCACATAACCGAGTGTTTCCCATCACTGATCTGAGGTCAGGTTTGGTCTGGGACGCTTGTCGTCGTCGGAACTGATGCCGGATCAGACTCTGAATTGTCAGCGCAGCTCCGTCCCAAAACACCTAAACTACCACTCGGTCTGGGCTCAGCACTCTCGTGCCCTGCTTTTCACGTCCTGAACTTCACATTAGCACTCATCACTTTCTTCCTGCTGTAGATATTCGCTGTTTTTAGATAATAACAAGCAAAAAGGGTTGCTTTGTCTTGTGCAAGTATACAGTTCACATTCCCCCAGTCCTACTTATTATTATGATTATTATTATTATGATTATGATTATTATTATTATCCTCCATCGTTTTTGTATTGAGCAATAATTAAGTTATTGTGTTTTGAGATGGTTCTTCCTTTCAGAACTCCAAAAGAAATCTGTAGAGACAGTACGACCAAACCTTTCCTGCCTGATTCAAACAAGGGTTCATGTACAATGTAAATCTATATAGAATTAAGCCATCAATATATGTGTACTGATCATGTAACAATGACAAATAAACGAGAACGTAACAACGACATGTTGTTCTCCTGCTTCTGTGTGTGGAATGGATTCTTCTGACACAAAACATATATCAAGTAGATTTCAGCATGTTTTAGGAAGCTTTACAACTTTTAATAATAATAATTACAAACGAAGTTAGCTAGCTAGACTGCACATGCACAATAAGGGTAAGTCAAATATTATCCGCACACAGGGAGTAAAATGTATTTTAATTAATTTTTAGAAATGACAAATACATTTTTTGACATATTCTCCTTGAGGTTAGTGGGGCGTCCAGTTTTACTGGCACTGCAGTTACAAATGAACTGATGTAACACATTCACACCTGCACAGCAGTGACTGGGAACCCAGTAGCCTTGAACGAAAAGCGCCGATAGGAGGCCGGCAATAGAAGCTTTAATATAACGGAAGTGCAGATCATTTTTAACTCTACTTTATAGATAAAACTACTGTAATTCACATGGATTCTCCAAAAAATCCAAGCCTAATAATACACTGATTTGCTATTTAAAAGAAGAAAATAATCAAGAAATCATTGATATGATGGACATGTATTTATTTTTGAAGAAGGCAGTAAATGTCTACTTGAGTAAAAGTACAAAAGTACAATGCTTGAATTAGCTCACAGTCATTTTTTTCTAGTAAAAAAAACTTTCTCTCACTCTCTTGCCGATTACAACCAGCTCCGCTTCTGATTTCAAGTAGCTCTACTGTATAAGTAGGTGCGTCTGCAATAAAAGGTAAGTCATGCAATAGTCATCAGGTGGCGAAATACCGACGTTAAACTCTACACAACAGTGTGGTTAGATAACGCAATGCCATGCAGAAACGTGGATAAGTAAAAGTACAGATGTTTGCTGTACGATGTAGAAGAGTACAAATAAATAAAACTTACTTAAATAAGGTAGATACATGAAATATGTGCTTAAGTGCAGAAACACAGGTTTTATGTGGTTATTTTCTGTAGTCTGTTTTAGCTGTATTTTCCTCCCATACACAGTGACTCCTTAGCACACCAGGGTCCATTAATCAATATCCTGATTTAACATTGGCAACATCCCCTCATTGGCAATATATCTACAAACAGAACCAAATTATGACTGCTGCAGGTTGCCATAGTTACCATGGATTGTGTATTTCGCCTAAATAGTACAGTATTGTACGGCATTAAATGTAGACAAAAACATTATTAACATTTATATTAACAACAAATTAACATATAACATTTCTAATTATAATTAAATCATAGTGTACACTACTACTACAAAAAAAAAAAAATTCTGCAGGTTAATTACTCTGTCTATAAAATGTGCATGTTTGTGTGCATTCATTTAGAGACCAATCACTGGGATTAGATATAACGTTAACCTTCAATCATAATATATAGAATATTATATTTGTAGGGATGACAGTTATTATTATTAATGTATTTTAAATATATTATATCACTGTAAATCTGAAAACATCCTGCATCAAACTTAATTGAACATTGTCCATTTATCCACTATATCCACTAGGGGGCAGTCCAGGTGTTATTATCTCTTCTTCTTCTTCTTTTTTTTTACAAGTATAAACTAGTCCCTCAGATACATAATATTTAATGCATAGTACGTTATATACACTGTGTGTATTTGGTTTCTTAAAAAAATAACTGTATTGACAGTTGCATTTCATAAGTTTTAAGTTTTATGTAAATAAACTGCCATTCAACGGTCTATTTAATCGGGTTTTTTTTTTCTTTTCTTTTTTTAATTGTACACCTCTAGGTTATGTTTGAGCATTTTTGCTGTAATTAAAACCTGCGATAGTGCTGCGTCATCGCGATGTGACAATGCGCATGCGCCTTGCGAATCGGCTGATAAATGAGACGCGAGTCGCAGTTCTTTACTCTGAGTTCTGTGTTTAGAGCGTTTATCGCAGTGTGTGTGTGTGTGTGTGTGTGTGTGAAAACGGATTAAACATCACTCTCAGTATTCAGTTTTATAATGAGACACACTTTGTTTTACGGAATCTTTCGTTCGATATATCCGCAAGCATGTTTAAGACACTCGTGTCCTGTTCGTGTCTTTCGGACTTTTTCGGATGTCGCTAGCGAGCCTTTAAGACAGTGGACTCTCACAGTCGAGCCTTTTATTAAAATCAACTGCCATGTACACTGTAATGTCTCCGTGCAGCCCCTGGACACACACACGTCTCCAGGAGCGGATCAGGTGTTTGTGACCGTTCGCGGTCGCAGCGGTGATGACGTCACTGCTTTGGACATGGTTCGAGTTCAGTATAATGATCAGAGCCAGGAAGTGCAGGTCCTCAACGAGGAGTCCATCAGTAATCTGTCTGTGGAACTCACAGCTCCTGTTAAAACTGGTGTGTGTCTCTAATGTTAAGTCTTTAAGACTTCATTTATTCATTCATTCATTTTCTTTACCGGCCATCCTGTTCAGGGTCACCGGAGACCTTGAGCCTATTCAGGGGCACCAATCTACCGCCTGCACATGTATACTCACACACTCATTCACACACTACGGGCAATTTGGGAACATTAACCGAATCTTCATGTCTTTGACCTGTGGGAGAAAACCTGAGCACCCGGAGGAAGCCCACCAAGCACAGAAAGGACATGCAGACTCCATGCATGCAGAACGCAGAGGCGGGAATCGAACCCAAACCCTGAAGGTTCGCGGGCACGGTGCTTGGTACCATATCACCGTGCCGCCTGTCTTGTGGATGTAGATAAAGACATTTAAAAACTCAAAGGAACATTCAGTCATTTATTCATCTTCAGTAAGAAGAGTGGGTGAATAGTTGGAGTCCACTTTGCACACACATTCATACCCTCATTTACAGTACACTCAGAATTAAACTGTATATTTCCTCCAGTTGTTCCCATTAAGGAACGTTGCTTTAGTGTGTAAATCTGATCTTGCTCTCAAGGACCACTACTCTACCGTAGTATAAGCATAATAAACTGTGCACGATACACACTTTTAATTAAACAATAAGCATAGTAAAGCTATAAAGAGTTGGTTTTGTTTGGTTATTTTAATTGTAAAGTCAGTAGCCAGGTTAAATAATAATAATGTGATTTTGGAGTTGGGAGGAAACCAGATAACTACAGAGGAGAACCTGCAGAAGTTAACAGAGGATCAACATGGGAATAATACTACCTGCTGCACTTCTTAACAATGCATGTCTGTGTCATTGTCGGAATTAGTATTTTTAATTAATTAATTAAATAAATGTTTCTTTTAACATCCGCTTTTAGGGGTCAATTACCATGAAACTTTTATAAAAACTTTTATAAAGACTGATAAACTTTTGTCTCTGCAGACCTTCAGGTTGTTACTCATGGGACCGGCAGTGTAAGGATCCAGAACATGGAAAGTGATATGTGCCGGGTACAGACGGAAAGAGGTGACTGCGTCCTTCAGTCTGTCAAGGTAATGCGTCTTAAATCAGAAAAATCCATTGCAAGTTTTGCATTTGATTAGGCAGCTGTTGTTTTATTGTATATTAAAATAAACTGCACAAAATATTTCTCACAGCTCTTATTTTATGGTGTTTATTATTATAATTTTTAGAGTCGGAACGTGCAGGTACAGTCTAGTGGAGGGAACATCACTGGCATGGGCACTATCCACGGTGATGTGGAGATAACGACTGCAGGACAGAGTGTAAACAACTTACATCTTACATACTACTGTATATTTGATATGTACTATACAAATGATACAATTTATGTAACACTAAATGATGGCATAATTTGTGTACGCTTTTCAGAGAGTTGACATTAAGAAGGTCCAGGGGACGTCCATAAATATGTCCACAGAACACGGTCCGATAAACGTGAAAGCCTTGTATGCCGAGTCCAGTGCTGTGGCTTCCTCTTCTGGGAACATCCATATTGGGCATTTACATGGTGAGAAACCAGAGCGATCCAGAACTCTCTCCAGATTCAGTTCTGGGGGATTTTCAGAAGGTTGCACGTCTCACGTAGTTTATTGAAGTTACATTGGATTACAGGACCGAGGAAAAACCTGCCTGTATAATTGTTGATGATGTAACATTTCTAAAAGGAGTCTCCAGTGTCAGTGTTGTGTAAGAGTCAGTCATTTTGTCCAGCACAGGAAAGTCCTCAGGGGTTTTGCAGGACAACTTCCACTCTTCAACTTCATCGACTGTTTTTGCGTTACTTCTTACATATCCAGCACGTCAAAACAGTAGTTGTCGCTGCCATAATCATGTCTTATTTTGTAAGAATAATTAGAGCCACTCTTGTGTGTATAACATATGTTTTTAATCTCATTTTAGAAATTATGGATTTTAGTATAGTAACCGCTACCCAATCATACCTGTTTTAATTCAGTTAATCCTACATTTTGAGTATGCGTTCTGATTGATTGAACAGGTGAAGCGTTTGTGACGAGTGACACAGGAGATATCATCATCGGTATGTACGCTTTCTGTCTGAAGTGAAAATTTTAAAAAGGTTTAAAGTGTTAAACGCATAAAGACTTAATCTGATCCTTGCAGACAGTTCCAGCGGCTCCCTGAGAGCGCACACTAAGAGCGGAAACATTGATGCGTTCGTCAGCCAAACAGGAACAGCTGAGCTTCGTACACAGCAAGGTACTTTACAGTAACCATGACCTTTTGCTTTGATTACAGAACGCAGTGTGGTGTCCAGTTCATGTGTGAAAATGATCCCTTTTGCTCCCAGTACCATTCTTTCACAGTCTGAGTCCTGGAACATACCCGTGCCATCAGGGTAGAAAAACGCCATAGATGTGACACCCTGGTTATTCAGTACATTCAAGTCGATAACTGACTTTATTTTATTGCCACATGATGTTGCATGAGTCTAGACCTGAGCAACTAAAGTGACCCCAGATCATAACCCCGCCTCCAGATGCTGGTACAGTGGCTGCTATGCATGATGGGTCCATCGTTTAATGAGCTTCTTCTTTCTTACCCTGATTTAATCATCAATCTGAAATAGAGTCAGTTTGGAGTCATCAGACCACATGACCTCTCACTAACAAGTGGTTTTCCTATAAACACACAGCACTATGGGAATGCTTGTACTTTCACTATTAAACATAGATATGCTTTTTCCCTGTTAATATTTTGAACAATGCAACTTTATCAAGTGCTTGTGAAGCTGATGATGTAGTACTATCCTTCCAGGTTTTAATAATGTGCTAAAGGGTTCTTAATCCTGTTCCAGGCAGTATATAAAGATCTAGGATATAATAATTGAAAGAGTGTGATTTATTTCCTATAAAAGCTTGCTCTTTCTGTGAAGGTGCCGTGAGTGTTCGGGTTCCATCCACTTTAAAGGCCTGGGTGCAGTTGTGCGGGACGACAGTGGACGCCAGCTCAGAGATCGCTCAGGAGACACAAATGCAATCATCTGAGGGAAAGACTGTGCTTACTGGTGAGTAGTGTCTCTTTATAAGCAAAGATTGTAGCCAAGCTATTAAAGCTCTGACTTTACAGTGTCCAGTTGAAGGAGCTGACAGTGATAACTGCTGCTGCACAATTAATCACATAAAAATTTAAATTGCAATAATTTAAAAATGAAAAGCTGTACTTAATTATAGGTGTTAGATGCATAGTCTGGAATTCATGTAGAGTTGTTTTTTCTTTGTTTTTTTTTTCACTTTAATATTTAATATCCTCTAATTATTTGCTATTAACCCTGAGTAATATATTTAAATACAAATTGGATACAAAAAAGGATATTATTGTACATTTTGTACGCCTTCAGAATTGTTTTACAAAGGAAAAGAAATAAAAATCCGGAGAGACCATGTAATTATAAGGAATGGAATTTTGACTGGTAGTGTACATTTTATTATCACAAACTCATCACAAAGAAAACAGTGGGCGTTTTAGGGCCAAGTAAACACAGTAAACAGTGTGAACAAGCATCTGTGGAATATTAGATACATGTCTTTGTAGTCATTGTGCTCTAGTAACCACACTGAATTGGTCTGTGTTCAGGACCGCTGAATGGTGGCACTCAGGAGGACTGCTGGATCAGTGCCAGTGCTGACAGAGGCCCCGTGAGCATCAAGACTCAGAGCTGGTTCGAGACGCTTAAACTGGGGAGCTCTGAGGATTTGCCTTTAAGTTCAAAATGAAGAGAGTTCTTATGTATGTTTTTAGTTTTGTTATATGTATAGTGTATCAATACTGCTTATAAAGATGTTGTTGAATAAATGAAAACTATGTATCACTTCCTGATGTTGCACTTAATTTAGAAATAATTCAAATTCAAATTTTATGTCACGTGCACAGTCATATACAGTACGATATGCAGTGAAATGCTTACACGACCGCCCGTGACCTTAAAAAAAAAACCTTACAGATAAAAATAAATATGAATAAAAAGCAATACAATAGAAAATGAATTTAACTACAATAAATATGATAAAAAATATTCTGTACAAATAAGGACATTATGTACAATATAGCAAAATATAGAAAAAATAAATAAATTTAGTGCAAAATATAGAAATTTAGAAATTGTGTGTAAATAAAGAAAAAAATTAAGTAAATATACAGAATTTTGGTATTTATTTCTGATAATTTATAAAAATATATTTCTGATAAAATAAATGTAATTGAAGCATCTTTGTCATTTTTACTGTAGTTTATAAAGTTGATTAGAGTATCTTTTAACTTTTAATTCATAATTCATGACTTCCTGTTTACCTGTGGTATAAATATGATGTGACACTCTTCATCATGGGAAAGACAAGAAAACACCCTTTTAAGTAAGGCAGATGTTTGTCGACCTTCATAAATCAGGCAATGTCTACAAGAAAATAGCCACTTCTTTAAACTTGCCCATATCTACAGTCAGAGGAATCATTATGAAGTTTAAAACACCTGGAACAGTGATAAACAAGGACTAAGTTTATCTTGCCACCACACACAATGAGGAGGATGGGAAGAGAAGTAAAAAAAATAAAATCTTGGGGTCACAAAGTCTTTCCTCACCTAGAATTACATAAACTTCTGGAGTTTGCCAATCTGTACTGGGACTATGTGCTACAGTCAGATGAGTCCAAGATAAAACTTTTTGGCAACAAACACTGCCTGGGTCTGGTGTAAAACAAAAGATGAGTATGTGGAAAAGCACAACATGCCCACTGTGAAGTATGATGGAGGATCTGTGATGCTGTGGGCCTGTTTCTCTTCCAAAGGCCCTGGGAACCTTGTTATGGGGCATGGCATCATGAAGTTTTGAAAATACCAGGACATTTTAAATCTAAACCTGATGTCCTCTGTCAGAAAGCTGAAGATGGGTCGTCATTGGGTCTTTCAGCGGGATAATGATGATTCAGAAATGGTTCAAGCTCCTCTCATGGCCATCTCAGTTCCCAGACCTCAACCCAGTTGAAAACCTGTGTGGGTGGTTAAGGCATTGGATTACGGTTTGGAAGATCTCAGGTTCAAACCCCATGACCACCAAGCCCTTAACCCTCAATTGCATAATAAGATTTTTAAAAAATGTAAGTCGCTCTGAATAAGAGCGTCTGCCAAATGCCTAAATGTAAATCTAGAAGATCCCTCTATCTGTATTCTCCAATCTTGTGAAATGTTATAGATAACATTATATGGAGAAAATATCTTAATGTTTTCCATAACAAACAATGAAACAACTCCAGTTCACGCTAAATATAATAGAAGTAATAAAACAATTTGGCCTTTTGGTTTGTTTTTTTTTTAGCCCTGGCGTTATGTTTCACACGCAACCAAAAAAATAAAAAATAATTAATAAAGCTATAAATAAACTCCGTGAAACCTTTCGATTGGCCACTGCTGCAAGGCGTTGTAACAGGCGGAGTTTCAAACCGTTCTGTGCTTTCACTCTTAGCGCACTACTCAGTGCGTAAGGTAATGGCTCTTGTGCCCTGTATAGTGCACTCCTCTATCACAGCGCTCGCGGTTTAATACTCGCCCACCGAGTTGTACGGTGGCTAGGAACAAGTGCGCTTTAGACCAGCCATGGGTTGTCAAAGGAAGTCTTTATTCCCAAGAAGTAGTCTTCAAATCTAGTTTATAAAATAATTATTGTTATATCATGATGAGTGAGGACGGGGTTTTACAGAAACTAGGCAATATGAAGGCTTTATTGGGCATCGTAGCAGGAGCAGGAGCTT
This sequence comes from Clarias gariepinus, assembly GCF_024256425.1. Classification (NCBI taxonomy): domain Eukaryota; kingdom Metazoa; phylum Chordata; class Actinopteri; order Siluriformes; family Clariidae; genus Clarias; species Clarias gariepinus. Next base: position 27,904,557 of record NC_071109.1, on the reverse strand, counting down.
CGTATGGACTGTACAAAATCTTACTGCGTTCCTGCAGAGAAGATCCGGAGAGAAGGAGCCTGAAGGCGGGAGACAGTGGGGTGATACAGCCAGGGAGCCTCGTGGCCAAAGTGTCCGGGTTTAACGTCGTTAGTGGGAATATGAGAACAGAAGTTACATCAAGTAAGCCGAAATACATGACAACAAATCATGCATCATACAGCTGTGATCCTACTCTGGTCCTGGAGAACCTCTCTGTGGTCCTGGAGAACCTCTCTGTGGTCCTGGAGAACCTTCTGTGGTCCTGGAGAATCTCTCTGTTCCTGGGAAATCTCTCCGGTCCTGGAGAACCTTCTGTGGTTCTGAAAAATCTTTCTGTTCCTGGGGAATCTCTCCAGTCCTGGAGAACGTTCTGTGGTTCTGAAGAACCTCTTTGGTCATGGAGAACCTCCCTTGTCCTGAAGAACCTCTCAGATCTTTGGAGAATCTCTCCGGTACTAGAGAACCTCTTCAGTCCCGGGGAACCTCTCCGGTACTGAAGATCATCTTTGGTTCTAGGGAACCTCTCCGGTACTGGAGATCATTTTTGGTTCTAGGGAACCTCTCCGGTACTGGAGATCATCTTTGGTTCTGGGGAACCTCTGTGGTACTGGAGATCATCTTTGGTTCTAGGAAACCTCTCCGGTACTGGAGATCATCTTTGGTTCTGGGGAACCTCTCTGGTACTGGAGATCATCTTTGGTTCTAGGGAACCTCTCCGGTACTGGAGATCATCTTTGGTTCTGGGGAACCTCTGTGGTACTGGAGATCATCTTTGGTTCTAGGAAACCTCTCCGGTACTGGAGATCATCTTTGGTTCTGGGGAACCTCTCTGGTACTGGAGATCATCTTTGGTTCTAGGGAACCTCTCCGGTACTGGAGATCATCTTTGGTTCTAGGGAACCTCTCCGGTACTGGAGATCATCTTTGGTTCTGGGGAACCTCTCCGGTACTGGAGATCTTGTTTGATCATGGGGAACCTCTACAGTACTGGAGAACCTCCCTGGTCCTGGAGAACTTCTTTGTTTCTGGAGAATCCCTCTGTTTCTGGGGAATGTCCCCGGTGCTGGAGAACCTTCTGTGGGCCTGAAGAATTTCTTTGGTTCTGGAGAACCTCCCTTGTTCTGGAAAACCTCTTGTGGTGTTCTCCTGTCTTTTCGTATGAACCGCATCTGTGGTCTAAGCAGTTCAAGAGTTCCTCTTATTATTTCTGGTTTAAAAGAGATTTTCCACCTGAGACACATTAAATATATCTATATTGTATCTTTGTGATGTTTTAAGTGATTTGGTGATGGTTTATTTTTAATATTCTTTTAAGATTGTGTAGTTATGTACTGACGTCACAGGTGGAGGATTTTTATTACTGCATTTATCAGTAAGTAGGAAATGGGATCTTTACCTTTTCCAGTAGGAAAAGTATTTCAGATTGCTGGGGCAACTTCTTGAGTTTCCTGAATTATACTTTGTAGTTCTTCTTCTTCTATTTCTTTGTTGTTTAACGGAGGTTGAAAAATCACACTGATGCCACTATCAGCAAGTAGTTGAATGGCATTGTAAGAAAACATTAACAGTAAAAATGGACCAACATGTAAATAGTGGAAGAAATCGTGGATGGTATTGAAGATTACATTTAAAAAATAAATAAATACATAAAAATTCAATAATTTTTTTATCTAACATAAAAATTCAGCATTTTAATTTAATAAAAACATAGCTTTTTTATTATCATTATAATATTTTTAAATTAAAAGTTGATCTTCGATAACGTCCAAGATTCTTCGATAACATCCAAGTTCTTTTATAATAATAATAATAAAACATTTAAAATGTATATTTTCTTCATCCTGTTTCCTCTCAGGTGAGATTCTCTCCAAATCCCCCAGCAGTCTGGAGCCTCGTCACCTCAGCATGCTTCTCTCTCTCCTACAGAGCAGCCCGAGTCCGACTGAGAGAACACAAGTCCTTATAACTTTAGGAAACGCTGCAGCTTTTACAGTAAATCAGGTATCACCTATAAAAAACTAAACATGTCCACAAACAATCCAATTCTTTAACAAAACTTTATTCATAAGTCTTGTAGAGAATCCTCATGCCATAAATCACCTGTGAGTTGGGTTTAAAACAAGTATTAAAGGTTTCCAAAAGTGTCTCGTAATATTCCAGCTGAAATACGACTCCACCAGTCAAAGATTCTTGAATAATTATTTTTTAGTAGACCTTTAAATATGGACTAAGAGGTTAGTTGTGTTTAATTAAGTAGCCAGTATCGGGTGTAGCAACACTGCTCCAGCAGATACACTCACATCAGTGGTGCATACACATTCCTTTACCACCATTACATAATTATGGCTTCTGTATTGATCGCATTGCGGTTAGTTAGAAAACACTATACCGCAAATGGTATCATTTTCATATGTAATAAATATAATAAAGTTCTTAGTTAGACATTTATCTCCTTCCAGGATTTCCTGCGTGAACTGGGAGGTCTTCACATCATCGCCAGCTTCCTGTCTGACCCTGAACCTGATGTCAGAGCGCAGGCTCTGAACGCCTTGAATAACCTGAGCATGAACATCCCCAATCAGGAGCAGCTCAAGGTTCGCTTTAGAGTTCTGATAAATCTTCATTACAAAGCATCTTGTTCAGCGCTGCTACAGTGTAATCTCTAAACTCCTTCTGTTCAGATCTACGTCCCGTCAGTGTTGGAGCTGATCGAGATGTCTCCCGTCAACTCGGATCTTCAGCTGGCGGCACTGAGGTTACTGACTAATTTGACAGTCACGGATAACCATCAGCATTTACTAAAGAGCTCCATCACACTCCTCCTGTCACTGCTCGTAGTGAGCAACGGCGCTCTTCAGGTGCTTTACAACACTTGCTTTTTATGTTACTGTGATCTCATGGAGTAAATTGGTTTACATATTCTTGTCTTTTCACATTTATGCTTGCAGATTCAGGTGTTGAAGGTTCTAGTGAATTTATCGTCTAATCCAGACATAATGGACGACATAGTACAAGCCCAGGTGAAGTATGGATGCATTTGCTTAAATAAGTAGAACTGGAAACTCCTTCTGAATGGATTGCGTTCAAGTCAAACCAGGACTTATAGTACTGAGATGAGGCTATTAGCAGCTGTTAAACCTTCAGCGGGTGATCATTTAATGAATGAACACCTGATCATTAAAATTTGACGGATACCTTGTCATCAAATTGCAGAAGAGATGAACATGTGAGAACTGTTCGCGCAATCATTCCCGAACACCACTTGCGCATTACAGAACTTGCCGGGGAGTTATTTCCACATTCCTGTACCGTCCTGATCCCACTCTAAGCCATTTCCATATGTTTGGAGTTCCTGGGAGGCCAGCATTTCAGACTTGAGATCGTGGCTCTGGTGTACTGTGAAAACTTTCTACCTTGATGCACTAAGCACTAGTGAAACGTTGGGATAAGTCCATTAGTGTAGAAGGGGATTGTATAGAGAAATAAAGGGAGGTTTTAGTCTCGTAAGTGTTTTGTGTTATTCTGTACAATCAAAAGTTTTGGTTTGACTTGAACACCCCTTATAAAAAATGTGTGCTTAGGCAGATAAGAGGAATTCTTTGTGAATTGTTCCATATTATGCACTCAGAATATTAACTTTTATCTTCTGGCAGAAGATAGAGTCCGTTGGTACAAGTTAACATGTTTACCAGTTCATTCGTGTCTCTATAAACCAGAATTTTTAATAGTTTTAAATGAGTATCTACTCTTACTAAAGAGTTTTAGAGGGTAGTGTTCTTGCTTGTCAGGTATTGCAACATGGAGCCTTACAATGCAAAACACTAAGCCCAGTATTGTGTTGCTCTTCCTTGTGCCTCCGGGGTGGTTCTGGCCCCTCGGGGCATGACACCACAATTCAATTCAATTTTATTTGTATAGCATCATTGTTGCAAGGCAGCTGTACAGGATCAAAAGAAAATGATGAAAAATGTGTAAGAAAATATGTATGGATCAAAATGATCACACAAAGCCTCTGGGAAAACTGTAGGCACTGGGATGCTGTCAGCGGCTCCTTTGGGTGCTGTGTTGTAGCAAGTGGGGCAAAAAAGTAAGGAGTCTCTTAAAGAAGAAGTTACAGGTCTGTGAGAGCCAGAAATCTTGCTTGTTTGCAGGTGACCAAATATTTATTTTCCACCATAATTTGATTATTTTTAAAATTCTTTAAAAATCCTACAATGTGATTTTCTGATTTTTTTTTTTTTTATTGTCTTAACTTGTCTCTCATAGTTGAGGTATACGTACCTATGATGAAATTACAGGCCTCTCTTATCTTTTTAAGTTGGAGAACTTGCACAATCGGTGGCTGACTAAATACTTTTTTGCCCCACTGTATATTTAATAATAAATGTTTTAAAACAACTGACATGCTAAAAGAAATTAACTCCAGTTGTGGTTTTACTTGTACAGGCTCCTGCCTCCCTGGTGTTCCTCTTTGATTCCTGCACGAGCACAGAAGTTCTTCTTCGCCTTCTGGTCTTCGTAGGGAACCTGCGGGCCTGGAGACCGTCTGCACAGGTGGCAGAAGTGCTGAGGAGCCGCCCGGACTCCCTCTACTGCGTGCTGCTAGACAGCTCGTCTCAGATACACGGCAAACTCCCTGCACTCCTGTCCCACCCGGACGGGGAGGTCCGAGCTCAGGTGCTGCGGCTCCTCGCCTAATCTCTTCTCTCGACTACAGCTTGAACTCAATCAAACATGCTGTGTTTAAGGTCCAGTCTCGCCGGGCCAGTGCACTTAGACATATATGAACATGTGTTCATTTGGATTGCTTTTATGATTTAGTCTTTGATGAATGCAACTATTTAATGAAGTAGTGAAGAACTAACTATGGGTCTAGAAGAAATTAAAAGCAGCGTTTTTTTTTTTTAGCTCTAAGCTTTATCTACTTCAACAGGGTTTCTTAAGGTTTGCTCGGATTGTGATAGTTCTAGCTTTTTAAAGGTCTTCTAAATTTCCCTGAACCCTTTGTTATGGAGTTCTGCAGAAGGTTATGGGTTCAATCACAGCGACAAACCAAAGAACCCCTGGCACCTGTTTCTGTCATTATTGCATAAAATATCTTTGACACATTTTCGTATTGTGAAAGTGAACACAAGGCCTATTTACTCAAACTAATTTATGACTAAAGCCTAAAAGAAGTTGTTACATTTTGTCAATAAATATTTATGGGTATATAATGGTAAATGGAAATTACAACCATTATGTCAATAAGAATCATTCTTTGGATTCTAAGAGATGTAAAAAAAAAAAAAATCTGTTATAAAGTTATTCCTTTTAAAATGGTAGTTCTGTAGGAATGAATTGTTAGAGTTTAAGACTTTTTTTCCCCTTTGGACTTTTCCCTTTCTTTGGGTCGCAACTTTGGGTCACATTGATCATTCCTCCAAGTTAGTTTACACTGGATACCCATCCTGCTGCAACCCACCCATTTCTTGGGACTTGCCCTGGGCTGGATATTTTATATGGGCATATGGTTTAAGGGGATTACCCAAGGGTGCCAACCTAGCAGTGGCAACACTTTAAATCTCCAACCATCTGATCAACAACTCAGAGCCTCAACTAAACCACTTGAACCACCACTGCCTGTAAGGGTTCAAACTTTTATTGCCAATAACAGTTGAATGAGAAAATAACAAGTTCAGAACTTTACAAAAAAATACATAAACATCGATACCACCCCAGCTTTTAATTAGTTGTAAAAAAAAAAAAAAAAGTTACATCTGGAAGTGAAGCCAATCCTTTTTCTTTATCTTGACTCCTTTGTGCCTACGTGCCTCTTGGAGGCAGCAAGGGAAATGGACAAAAAAAGCACAGAATGCAGATTTTATAAACATACCAGTGATAAAGTAAAGGGAAAACTACTGCCTATGATATACTGTTCAGGGCATATATTTGTCCCCCTTAGTGTGGCGTGTCAATGTCAATTAATCCATTATTCCTATGATGAAGCATTTCAGTCCTGATTGAGAGCGGTCTCTTCCAGGATAGAAATCTGTCTAGAATGGAAATTATTTAAATCATACGCTATACTCTTTAGATTCACAAGATCTTAACACCGTAAGTCAAACACCTCTGGGACCAACCTGAACACCAACTGATGCATTCTGGTTTAAAAGAAATACACTTCTAAATATTTGGAGTCCATGCTGATGTGCATTTAAGCAGTCTTGTTGGCTTATGTTTTATTCCTTTTATTTGTCACTCACCCGTACGTATAATGTTACATCCTTGGATTAGTTTGAATAAGCTCAGTGAGTGTCTCCTGAGACGTGCCCCTCCATATCAAGTTACTAGTGCCAAAAACCTTTTAAAACCAGTGAACTCTTGCTGGTCTCCTATACACAAAGTGCTTCCTGTAAACTTTCCTTTTCTAACCTGGTCATGTACGGCAAAAGTAAGATGTGCTTAAAAAAATCTTTGTGATGGACAAAGATGTACTTTGGCAGTTTGAGTTCTCGAGTGCTGTGTGTATTTTCTGCATGTGTGTTAAGTACAGCGCAAATGTTTGCTCGCTTGTGTATTCTCGAACGCTGCATTAGGCCAGGTGTGTAATTAAAGAGCCTGCTTCGGTCATTTATTTGACTGTAACTGGAAAAACTTGTAATGTGACCATGCTTATGGATTATACCATAGTTGTGTGAATACAGCGGATCGGTTGTCCTGTGATCTGCTGCAGGTGTAGAGAAAATGACTCTTTCAAAGTAGCATAACATGAGTGCCACTGCTATTAATGATTGGTAAATTCTGACTCGTTTTAATGTTTGTATGAAAAACCTTGAAATAAATTATTTTATTTTGGACGACTGTCTTTCATGAATGGTTTTAAACTCTTTATGCAAGTAGTGGCTGATAATACACCTGCACATACTGCGACTAGGATGATTGGCTAGTCAAAAACACCCAGGGCTCTGGATCTACTGTGACCTTGACCAGGGTAAAGCATCTATGAAGACAAATTAATAAACGGCATATAAAGATAGCTACATCAATTTCGGATTACAGTCCCGGACAGTCCTGGCAACTCTTAGCCTGCTAGCATGCTCAACCCTCTCTCTATCTTGTCCTTTAGATGAAAGAGCAATTAAACACTGTTATTAATGACCGCTTTATGAAACACTCCTAACTGCAGCTCATATTTTTACATGGACATTACTTGGGCCTTCATCAGGGTGTCTCACTGGTTCTGTAGTGATCTGTTTCTGACCAGTTACTGTACTTGGCCGTGTTTAGAGGAATGTTTTTTGTTTGTTTAGCCACACAGAGACCTATGAATAATTCAAGCAAAAATGAGGCATGACTCCAGACTTTTGCACAGTACTAAATGTTGTTTAAAAAATGTAACATTTAAATTAGTAACTTTTTATAGCATTAAGCATTTTTACAGTATCAATTACCATTTTTATATTATCCTCACTCTCACTCACTCTCATTAATCGACTATATTGCTTTATCCTGTAGGCAGGAGCCAGGAGACTTACAGTAGGGCATGGGACGCGGGGTACACCCTGGACAGGGTGCCAAATCAATCGCAGGGCACACACACTCATTCATACACTACGGGCAATTTGAGAACACCAATTAGCCTAATCTGCAGGTTTTTGTACTGTGGGAAGAAACCGGAGTACCCAGAGGAAACCCATCAAGCTCAGGGAGAACATTCAAACTCCATGAACACAGAGATGGGAATCAAACCTGGACCCGGAGGTTTATAGGTTTATTATCCTCCCGAGACATTTTTATTTTTATTATTTAGTGGTTAGAACTATCGCCTTGCACCTCCAGGGTCGAGGGTTCGAATCTCACCTCGGGTCTGTGTGCATGAAGTTTGCATGTTCCCCCATGCTTGATGGGTTTCCTCGCACAGTGTAAAGACGTGTGTGTGTGTGTGTGTGTGTGTGTTCTGCAATGGATTGGCTCCCCATCCAGGGTGTACCCCGCCTTGTTCTCAAAGTCTCTTGTTATAGACTCAGGATAAGAAGATGAATAAATGAATAATAATAATAATAATAATAAAAATAAAACATTGTTAAAAAGTAGCTCTATTTGGCGGAACTTCTCCCAATCTGGCAACAGTAATACGCCGGTAGCATACTTCGACGCATGCGCACCACAGCAGCCTTGTGGTACATCTTTGTAGGTAGCACGTTTGGACACAGGCGAGTCAGTCTAGCGGGCGGCTCAGCGGCGCTGCGATCACATGAGCTGTGTGTTATTGTGCTATAATGTCCACTCGGACAGAGTCTCGAAGAAGGGCAACCAGCACCGACCCCGATAATGAAGGTATTTTTTTACGGAAGGCATATTTGTTAAATATTTTGTTTAAAAAATAAGAAAAACTCTTAATGTATTAACTGCGCATGCGTGTGTAATGATCCCTGCTGTACTGTTTCACCCTGAGCATCTTCTACTTACATGCTTCTTAGTACAGTACTGTGCTTTCTGCATTTGCTTCACTGCTTGTTTTTTTGTACAGTTATGCATATCACATCATCAACTATACTAAATATTACTCTTACAGTATCTAAAACATCCCTAATTCCAGCATATACCTGACTGTAGTGAGGCTTAGAGTATTATTGCACACTTAAAATTTTTTTTTTTTTTTTTTTTTGGAAAGACATCTAAAACCTCAAGTCTGTTTACAGTTCCCCTGGTCATTTCCTTTCCTTGCACCTGTAACCATGTGGCACGCTGAATAAGGAGAAGTGATGTGGTGATGGTGATGGAGGTGATACAGCAAATAACTTTTATTTGATCTGTTCAGTCAGCCACGGTTATGTGTAAAAACAAAGCCTGCACATACACTATATGGACGAAAGTATTTGAAGTACAGGAAGAATTTCTCCAAACTTGCAATGTCATTGTATTCAAATAGGTATACTTCAACATGGAGTCTATAACAGCTTCTGCTCTTCTTGGAAGTCTCTCTACAGGATTTTCAGGATTGCCCACATTCGTACCCATTCATTCTATATTCTGTATGACCCATGTTGGACGAGAAGGCATGGCTTGCAATCTCCAGTTCATCCCAAAGGTGCTTGATGGGGTAAAGTCGAGAAAAAAAAAAAAAAAAAAAAAGATCTTCCAGAGCTGAGCTCATCAAACCATGTCTTTATAGTCCTTGTTTTGTGCACTGGGACACAGTCATGTTGGAATAGAAAAGGGCACAGCCTTGTCCAAGATGTCTTGGTATGCTGAAGCATTAGGATTGCTCTGCACTGGGGATAAGGAGCCTGATTGATTGAAGAATTCAATCAATTCAAGAATTTAAAAAATACTTTTGTCCATATATTGTATGTCTCTTCATCCATTTCCCATCCATTTAATAAACACTTTTAAATGGCTTTCAAACATGTTGGTTTTCTCAAACTTAAATAGACAATCTCTTTTATTGTTAAAGCCAACATGGTTATAATAAATATAACACTTATATTACAAGTCCATATAGTGTATGTCGGTTATTAAATTGGTTCATTCATCTTCATTAACTACATTAACCTGTTTGGGCTTGTACTGTGTCAAAAACATTATCATTAAAACACTTGGTGTCAGTCAGAAATACAACCCTTAACGTAGTTGGTGCATGTGTGCTTTAAAATTGCTTGAACGATTAATCTGGATTTAAATAGTTAAAATAACAATATTATTATATTTTAGATATTGACGATGGCTGTATATGTTCTTACATAAAGGCCTGAAGGCTATATACGTGCTTAAGGCCATGTTTCAATCATTCAGTACTTGATGACTCACCCACAGGGGCCTGGAGCCTATCCCAGAAGTCTTAGGGCACAAGGCAGGGTACATCCTGGATGGGTGTACCCCGCCTTGTGCCATCGCAGGGTGCACACGCATACATACTGCGGATTCACATTCATTCACACACTACAGGCAATTTGGGAACGCCAGTTAGTCTAATCTGCATGTCTTTGAACTTTGGAAGGAAAAGAATCCGGAGGAACATGCAAACTTCTTGCACGCAGCCCCAAGGCGGGAATCAAACCTGGACCCTGAAGGTGCAAGCCGACAGTGCTAACCACTTCGTCACTGTGTCGCAACTCGATGACTTTAATATAGAATAATACAGACTATAGACACTATCTGTTGGCACCAAGACCAGGACGGGTTAGGTTAGGTCTGAGTCTGGTTACTCTTAAGGTTTCTTGGTGTTGGCTAGCTTATTAGGGACACATTTAAATCTTGATCCGGATTTCTGTAAAGCTGCTTTTTGACAATGCCCATTGTTTAAAGTGGGGTATGAACATTGTTTGAATTGAAGCTATACACAAAGGCATGTGAAGTTGTGGTGCCGAGGGTGCTTCATGACTGTAAGTACTGTAATAATAATAATAATAATAATAATAATAATAACAATCATAGTAATATTATTATTATGATTCTTGTTATGATTATGATTATGATTATTCAGCACCATGAGTGTAAAAGCCCTTTCAGCGTCTTCTTGATTCTGCAATTCTTTCAGAAATTTTGTGATTAGTTGTTGATTTGCTTGATTATGGTACGAGGCAAACCCTTTCATCCCACTTCTACAAGAAGTTCCTCTTCCTACACTTCATTCCTCTTCCTACACTACTACATCTGATTGATTAAGAAAATATCCAAACTATTTCTAGTTGATTAGATGTTTTATGTGTGTTTTGTTCCTTATTTTTCATCACCTGTCCTCAGAGCTTTCATGGGATCATGGTAGTTTGCGAGCTTATTCTGGTATTAGTGGTTATCCCTTCAGCTCCTGTTGTGATCACGTGTGTGGAAATGAGCAGAACGTCAGTACCACTGACTCTCACCGGCAATCGCCCTGCTGCTCTTACACACCCAAATGCACAAACAGAGGTGGGCACATATTATACAGTTTTTGGTAGCTTTATACAGAGTAAAATACCTACAAAGTAAAATATACACTATATTAATGAGAGTTTGTTGATGATTATTTTCCACCTTTCCTCTCTGTTTGTAGGACATAGCACACAGACAGCTAATGAAATATGGGCGGAGGTCTCATGTAGTAAGACCACTATAAGTGCCGAAAATGAGGTGGAGGCACAGAAACTTGCCAATAATTACAAGGTAGGTGGTTTCATACAAGACCAACGAGTCTTAGTTTCTGTAAGCACTAGGGATGGGAATCACCTGCTGCCACACATGATGCTGTGCTGCCTGCTAATGTTCCAATAGTTTAGAGTGCACCGCCTGTAGGATTATAGAGGAAAGGCAATATTTTGCCACCATTAAATGAAACCATAAAAAAAAATCTATTTAGGAATCAGTACATGAACTGTTTAACTAAATATTGTGATATATGACAGAATGGATATCTCCCCCATCTTTATTCCCCAGTAAACAGCCCCTGATCTAGGTTAAGTCCTTAAATGTATTTTTGTCTTTGTATGCTTTCTCTATGTGAAGTTTGGATTCAGAAAGTGGAAAAGCCATGTGACCGAGCGACCCTTCGAGGACAGATCAGACATAGTGAAGGAGCTCTATTCAGAGCTCACTAACATTAAACCAAACACAGGTCAGATACCTGAAAATGATATCAAACCGAACACTGGTTGAATATAACTAAATCCATAATTAAAAATATTAAGTTATAAGCGGTCAACTAGATTAAACCAAACACAGATTTTTTACAGATTCATCTCACTCACTATTAATAAATGCAAAACAAAAGTCACAGTTATACCAAGGTCATTTAGCATTATCAGACTCAGTCTTCACTTAACTGAACATATGAACAGTTTGACAGCAAAACAAGATAAATCCATAAAAAACTTTTTTTTTTTTTTTTAAATGAAGCAAAAAGTATTTTAAAGGAATAGAAAATATTTTATGCATGATTTCTTGCAGTTACCAGGGTTTTAAAAAGATAGACTGGTTAAATATTTGGTCCAAATTGGGAATTTTGTGTAATTTTGCAAAAAGCTATAAATCCATCTCCTGCGGTTTTGTCACAATGGATAAACCAGCCTACAGTTGTGTTTGCATTTATATTTACATGTAGGCATTTGGTTTTAGGCACCCAGAGCGACTTACAAAAAGTACTTTAAAAGTTTCAGTCTTTGGATTGATACTAGTGATAGTGTACTGTAGATACTACACTGGGTTTCTAGGTTAGTAACTAACTGCCATCAGTCAAGCACAATTGGGAAGGAGTTTTTTTTTTTTTTGGATTAGTCCAAGTATTGAAGAAACAGATATGCTGTTATCTAAGATAAGTTGTTGTTTAAAGATTGCCAAAAACTCCTCTGTACGGACATCTAGAGGGAGTTCATTCCACCATCTAGGTTGGATAAATGTCTTTCTTCATCCCTGAGAGATGGTGGGACCAGACGAGGAGTGCTGGAGTGCTGGGTGTGATTAGAGCTAAGAGGAATAAAGAGGAGGGTCATTTTTAGCTTTGTAGGCAAGAATTAGAGTTTTGAATTTGATGCGAGCAGCTACAGGAAGCCAGTGCAGGGAGCGGAGAAGTGGGGTGGTGTGGGAGAACTTGGGAAGGTTGAAAACGAGACCTTGAGCTGCATTCTGGATCAGCTTCAGAGGATGAAAGGTAGACAGAGGCAGACCTGCCAGGAGTGAGTTGCAGTCTTGAAATAACAAGGGACTGAGTAGCCTGTAAAGAAAGAAATTGGCGTTTTCTGATGATCTAAAGAAGAAATAGACAAGATTAAGTAAGTTTAGCAACAGAAAATGACAGATGATTGTCCAGAGTTACCCCAAGATTGCGGGCAATGGCTGAAGGATTGATCTGATTTTTGTCCAGGGAGATCAGGTCTTAACCTGGAGATGGATCACCAGGGATGAACAGCAGTTCGATTTTACTCAGATTGAGCTTCAGCTGATGAGCTGCCATGCAGGATGAGATGTCTGCCAGACACGCTGAGATCCTGGTGGAAACCTGAGTGTCTGAGGGAGGAAAGGAAAAAATAAGTTGTGTGTCATCTGCATAGCAATGGTATGAAATGCTATGCGATGATATGACTTTACCGAGAGACCAAGTATAGAGGGAGAAGAGGACCAAGTACTGATCCCTGTGGGACACCATTAGAGAGTCTGCATGGGGCAGATGTGAAAATCTTGATGAAGATTCTAAACAATACAAAATTTGAATACATTATTTAGTTCCACCTCCTCCTCTACCAGTTTTAGACAAAGCGCATGCATCTCATGTCTCTTGTACAGGAGTTTAAGGTCGTATAGTTATTTTTCTGCTACATCAAAGAGCTTACACTACGGTATCCCACATAGTTTTGTAATGTGTACAGTATAACATGATTTTCGAACAACATACGAATCACAAAATGTCTTGTTTCACAGAACAAATGGTGGTGGTTGAGCGATGCATGTTGGAGTTACTGCAATGGCGTTAACAGAGTGTAAACATTGTTACTATGCTTCAACATTCTTTAAAAGCCATTTAAACACATTTAAACCACATGCGACAGCAACCATTGCACAAATTGTGGAAGTTTCTAAAATAATGTTATATATATTATACATTTTGGTATAGACAACCTTGGGTGTCAGAGTATAACAATTTGCTGAAATTAGTAAAAATCTGAAATGAGTGTCAAACTGTTCATATGTAAGGTAGGTCTTATTCAACATTATCAAACATAGGATAGATGAACTTCATATCATTTAACGAACATATGCGTCAATAAGAATAAAATATAAAAAATACGAGTAAATATTTGTTTATATAAATAAACCATTCGATTTAACTTGAAATGTAAAATGTTGGATTTGTTTCATTATACAATTGCATTTTTCTCTTTCTCTGTTTTTTTTTATTTCAGGCTCTTTATTTACATGTGGTAATATTTTATATATATTATTATTTGGTTGGTGGATCTCTCTGGTGTATCTTCTTGTCGGTATCATGATGTACATCATCATTATCGGAGCCCCTCATGGTAATAATCTTTATAACAATGTCATTACAAGATGTACACTATTTTTGTGTCGCCTGTCACCTGGTTTTTTTTTTTTTTAAGGACTTTTTTTTTTTACTTAAACTGGGGAGGGTCAAATCTGCTATCTGTAACTTTGTATGCGACAAAACCGTTTATGGGAATTTAAACAAAAATGCAGCCTACCTGTAAGTCTTTTCAGAAAGCACAGATGGGCACTCGTTTTTAAACTTTTTTTATTTATTTATTTTTATTTTTATTGACTTTTTTTGTTGATCTTATACTACCCGATATGCTTTAACAGAGGTTTAGTAATATGTCTATGCCAAATAGTGCCACAAGGTGGCACTTTCTTTTTGTTCTGGAAGACTAAAGTGGAATATGTGGACAACTGGCTTAGCTGATGTTTAATTCCGTAGATGTGCACTTGCTATTTCATTGTGTCACCTGCCAGTGAAGCGTAAGGGAACACTATCCGGCATCACACTTTTCCCTCTATCCACAACTCCTAAACCATTCATGGGAATTTGACTTAACCATCACAGAACCTTCATTAGAAAGAATACATGTGCACAAGCTATTTAATTTTTTTAGAAGTAGCAGGTTCAGTGGACAGGCGATGCATGTCTTTCCTGGAAGTCTCAGTAATGTTTTAAAACGAAGTTTTGCTTTGTTTTAGGTAAACTGTGCTTCCGATTGTCCCGTTACTTTCTGTGGCCATTTGGAAAAGCTATAAAAAAGGTTGAACTTTTATAATTGTTATATCATTACTCTGCAGATTTTTCTTTTTTAGAGTAACATTTTACGAAATCATAGCTGTAATAATATTTTACTGAAAGCTAAAAGCATTTTTCATAGATCAAGTCATAGATTTATTTCAGATTTTTTTTTCAGTTTTTTAATTAATTCATAGAATTGCACATACAATACGTCAATACAGAACATACAGTATGATGTGTCAGACTGTTAGAAATTAGTTTTTTGCTTCCCTTAGGCAAGAGATCCACTCGAAAGTGGGAAACCCCAGAATGAAGGACTGGATGAGGTGGATGAGGGGAACGGAGCCACCCCTCTTCTGAGGTCCGGCACAGTAGTGGAGAACATTGAGGAACCATCCAGGCCTCCAGAGCGGCTCTGCTGGGTAGAGTACTGATCAGTAACAGTCTATATGTTAAACAAAGATTTCTTTATTTCTATTAATTTCAGAATATCTGTTACTAATAACTGTCTTTATTTTGCAGAATCATCTGAGTGTGTATGTGTGGGTGCTGCTGGGATACCCTCTTCTAGTTGTGGCTCATGGTGTGTTGTGTATTCTCTCCTGGATCTTGGTTGTCACCATCCCCGTGTCCAAAATAAGTATCCGAACCTTAACCAATGTCTTGCTGATTCCCCCTGAGCAAGTTCTCATAACCGATGCCGCTATGGTGAGATGTCATAAAAATGTACATCTTGTATGTATTTTGTAATGTAATGTATTGTTTTTAGTCTATGACTACATTTACCGCACAGCCTGAAAGACTAAATTTTTTTTTTACCCTAACATGACCAAAAAAAAAGATTTTTTTTAATGGCTAAAATCAAATCCATTGTTTGAAATGAATGACATGACATGTTTAAACCCAGATGGCTCAAAAAAAAGTGCATTGATGTGCGCATTGATCATGCACCCTGTTGGGCCCTTAACCCTGTCTGCTCTAGGGGCGCTGTTTAGTGTCTGACCCTGCGCGCTTCACTGTTCAGTATATGTCACAAATAAAGGCTTGACTATATGTGTGAATGTGATTTGATCTGAACTCTTTTTATTCTATCTTTTTATTCTTAAAAATACAGGAAGGTGAAGGTGAAGCCATCCTGTGCTGCTACCATGCAGTGAATATCTACTACTACAAGTACAAGGTTGATGGAATCAATGTTTTTGCTGTCAGTATCCTTCTAAATTAAGCAAGTAGAACTGATATACAGTGGGTATTAAAAATAATTACCCCCCCCCCTTAAAATAATCACATTCTGTTGCTTTACAGCCTTGAAGTGAAGACAGATAATAATAATAATAATAATAATATTTTTTATTTATATAGCGCACAGTTTTAACATCCAAGTAAAAGATATGACACTAACATATAAGGAAAAAAAATATGGAAAAGAATTCAAGTTGAGTTAAATTTAATGGTGTCACTGCAGTCCCAAGGTAACGTAAGTCCAGATTTTGTACATGAATTTGGTGGTAATTCTTCCCCCATCCATTTGTTTTCTATCCTGAAAACGTGCTCCAGTCCCTCTGTACCTTGTTGGCAAGAAGGTTGCATTTGCCCAAACCTCGCTTATATGCCACATGTAGTGTAAACTCTGTGGAAACTGGGATGATTTTTTGAAACGTTTTAGTTGATTAGTGTTTATTGTCGAATTTCCCTGTGGTCTTCCTTAGATAACTGTTTGTAGATCTCCTCCCTTTGGTCATTGTCTCTTTGGTCATCGGCTATGTGGACAGAGGAAACCAGTTCGCCAGTGCCGAGGTTAAGTTCGCCACTGCAATAGGTTCACTCATCCCGTTGTCTTATTATATTGGAATGGGCATAGCCAGGTGAGCATACACACACATACTTTACAGTAAAAAAAGGAAATCTATAGGTAAAGGCAACCGTTTTATCTCTATAGGGTTGCCTTTACATATAGATTTTTTTTTAAAGTTGTGTATAAGCTATAAATCATTTTATAGAGATATATAGAGATTTATTTCATCAGATTCTTAGCTTTAGGGTATACACTTTATTTATATTTTTGTTTATTATCTAAATTTTTTCGTCATATATTTAATGTCCTCATTTTAAATTCGATTCGATGTATTTAGTTTATACTTAATACATTTATTTATAATACTATTTAATGTCTTTACCTACATGCACACTTACATGCTCAAGCCAACGTAAATGTCTTTAGAAACTTTTATTTTCCAAAGAACGTGTTTTTTCTGCTATTGCACCCTACTGTACGTTATGCACACTAGCATCCATTTTTCTTTCCTTCACACAACTCATACAAACTTATATGACCATCGCTCACATCCTGAGCCGACCTACAATAACCCTGTCTCTGTCTCTGCAGTATATCCGCTCAGAGTAACTTTGCAGTCGGTGCCGTGGTCAACGCCACGTTTGGCTCCATCACCGAGCTTACCTTTTACATCACAGCCTTGCTTAGGGGTCATTACCAGGGCAACAAATGCCTACAGGAGATTGTAAAAGCAGCATTGACCGGGACATTGCTTGGATGTATTCTGTTTATCCCGGTAATTAATGTAATCCAGACACATCCCCATATACAGTCTACAGTCTTTGGTGTTCCTCTTATACTCTTATCTCTCTCTCTCCTGCCCTTAAATAATACTAAGGGGATCTGTATGATCATCGGAGGGCTGAAACACATGGAGCAGAGGTTTAATAGTCGCTCAGCTGGAGTAAGCTCCTCTCTGCTTTTCATATCTATTGGAGGTGAGCACTTTTTCTGTTTTTCCTCCTTCACTCAGTCATCTCGAGTGACAACAAACAATTATGCAACAGTTACAGTTAGTACTCTGATTGGATGAGACGTTCCACGAGTGGTGATAATGGACGCTAAGAGCACTGGGACGTTTAAGTCCGTGTCTCAGGTGTTCTACAGTCGTTAATTACAAAACTGTTGGATGTTGCAGAATGTTTCATGCACAATTTTTACGTGAAGGCCCCTTTTTCAGGAAGCGCATTTTTCTGGCCAATCAGAACTCAAGGCCCAGAAACTCTGCTCGGGACCATTTCCAGTATTTCCCAACTTTCTGATTAACAAAACAAGGGGAATAGAAAATAGCAGGACAGGGCGAAGTTAAGCAGGGCTCGGCCAAGCTGAGTATTAAGCTGGTAAGGGTGAGACTGTTTATGAGGTCACATTAGTGGAAAAATCTGATTAGCTTGTTTAAACCCCCGGCCAATACAAATATAGATGAAGAAAAGACACCAGGGATTTTTTCTCATGTTTTATTTATAGCCATGCATAGTGGAGACCCATCTGAATATCTAAAAATGATATTATATATGTATTTTTTATTGTGCATGAAATATCCCTTTAGGATTGAAGAGTAATAACTAGGGTGTCTAAGTTGTTCCCATAACTTCCATTCGTAATTACAACTAAGTCAGGAACTTTTCATTGCATTCATTATCATGACAATATTAAACCACAGTTTTATCATTAATTGTTATTTTTGCCATTTTAATTAAGGTTTATCTGTGTTGTAGGTGTCTTTGCTCCAACACTCTTCTCTAAAGCCTATGGGAATCTGGTGTGTGAAGACTGCACTAACTCCTCTGGCACCAACAGTACCAATGGGACTTTCATCTGCAGGAATTGTCACTACGATATGGTGAATTTATGCCCTTCTTATAACGCTTTCACGTCATCTTGCTGTGTGCAACTGAGTCAACAAAGGACTGATACCCCTGCTTAGTTGGTAAGAGTGTTAAAGACCCATTAATATGGAGCTGGGCATTTTGGGGGTGCGCTTTGGACTCCCCTCTCTATGACAGTGTGCACTTCTCCATTCTTGGCCCAAATGCATTCATTACAGATCACTGATCCAAAATGAATCACCCATGGTGGTGGTGTTGAGATCTCATCACCAGGAGGAGATAGGTTTAACAGCATCGGCCATTGAATCCTGCAGATCATTACCAGATGGAGACGGAACATGACAGCTTTTCTACAGATCAGGGTTATTGTTGTTAGTAGTTGTTGGTCTTTCCGCTGCCTCCGTCGTGAAGTTGCCACAGTGGAACATCTGATCTGTGCACAACCTGGCACATGTTTTGTGCCGGATGCCCATCCTGACTGGGACTGGCACTGCATCCAGTGAAAGGGGTTTGTTGTTATGTTAATTGACACATTAAAGCACAATGACATGGCATGTCTTGACCACGTAATGCCACTAAAAACACTCACCGGATGAGGGACGCAACCCTCCCAGCCTGGGAACAATGTGTTCTGGGTTACAGTAAACAAAGCATGTCGAGTCTTTCTCTTATTAACATTAGCACCTGACACACTCGCCAGACAACTTAATGTTATCAGAGAAGTGGATGTGTCCCAGATGTTAATCCTTCTATTGCACATTTTGAGAATTTCTCACCACTTATGAATTAAAATAACTAAATAGCACCAAAACACCAAGGATAACTGATATACGTCAAACTTTGGCCCTGGTCCTAGAATGCTACTTGGAATTCTAATACGAGGTTGTAGCATAGACTGAACAACTAATGGCCTGTACACGTCTGGCCCAAACCTTCCATGTAATTTATGCATGTAGTCAGCGGTAACTTGTTGTAATGATGGCAAAGATAGCCTGATCTTATCTCAGCATGACATGGATGTACAGTAGAAGCGTCTACTTCTACATTAGCGTCTACTTATACTTTATCCTGTATACACGATCACGGGGAGCTCGGAGCTTATCTCAGGAGACTTGGAGCACATACACACACACACGCCAATTTGGAAACGCCAGTTAGCCTAATCTGCAAGTTTTTGGACTATGGGAGGAAACCGGAGTACCCGGAGGAAACCCACCAAGCACTGGGAGAACATGCAAACTCCATGCACACAGGGACTGGAATCGAACCCCGGACCCTGGAGGTGCCAGGCTAACCACTTCACCACCATCTGCTTGTAATTTGGTTAGCTTCCTTGTTTTTGTTCGTTCTAATTCCATTTCCTCTCTGTATCTTTAGAGTGAAAACAACTACAGCCTGTTTCATAGCCATATAGAGTAAGTAGGCACCTTTTTTTTTTTCTTTAGCTCACTTCATGTCATTCCTAAAGCACCTTGGGTAGCCGTAGGTCTCTCATTGTCTCACAGACCCCTGGTGTACACAGTGTCAGTTCTGCTGCCGGTGTCCTACATCATCGGCCTTCTGTTCACTCTGAAGACTCATTCACACATCTACGACATTCATGTTGGTGATGGAAATGGTGAGGTCTCGGCTACACCAGCAACAAGAAAAAAAAACACTGAACAAGCACTTTGAGAAACATAGAATTTAGGGTTTAATACAGTAATGCACATTAAATGCATTATTGAAAGAGCTTGTGTGTGTGTGTGTGTGGCAGCGGGTCACTTAGATGCCGTAGTGCACTGGTCTCGTTGGAGGGCGCTGCTCATCCTGATCGTTGCCACAGTGCTGATGTCCGCCTGCGCAGACCTCATCACAGAGTACATCCAGCCCATACTGAGCCACCCGAACATCTCTCAGGCATGTACTGTACTTCAACACGCAAAACACGCACATATAAACCATATGACCATAAAAATAACTCACTTTACTAATCTTCATGTAGGCTCTAGAATCTTTACCAACAGGGAAAGCAGCGTTCAAATCAAACCGGGACTTTTGAGAGTTAGAAAGTTTTCTCAGTACACCGGAACCATGATCAGTCTGACCTGCTTCACGTCTGAAACGCCGGCCTCCCTTTAAAAGCCAAAACGTGGAAATGGTTTAGAGTGAGGTCAGGACTATTTAGGGGATGTGGCAATGACTCCTAGCCGAGTTCCTGTAACGTGCAAGTGGAGGCTCATTCGCATATTGTTGACAAATTATGCATTATTTTTCAATGATGAGGCGTTATTCATATTCATATTTATTTCTCATGTATAAGCTTTTATTTTTTAAGGTCACTGGCGGTCGTATAAGCATTTCACTGTGTATGACTGTGTATATGACAAAATTTGAATTTGATTTGAATTTGATTTCTATTCATTAAACGTTTATGGGAATGATTGCAGTGGGCTCCGACCCACCTCAGCCGGGATGTACAGCCTTCTTTAAAACGCTTGCGCCATTCAGATGTTTTATCATCACCATACTGTGCTTGAAGTCTTCTCTACATGTCAATTGGTTCACGCCTTTATTTAAAAAAAAAACTAATAAAAAAACTTAACTTAAACGCCTTTGTTGTTAGATAAATGAGAGCTTGCTTATGGGCAGGATTTAGCAAATTTGGGAGAAAATGGGGTACAAAATCTTCTTATTTTAATTTTTGTCTATGCTGACTTGATAAACACGAATCCACACACATACAGCAGTGTCGGCTCAAACACTTAGGGCTGTAGGTTACTGGGTTTCTAAACGGAAGGTTGTCAGTTTGAGCCCCAGGACTGCCAAGTTTAGCCCTTGAGCAAGGTACATAGCCGTTAAAACTTTTTTTTTTTTTTTTTAATAAACATATATAGGGCTCAGGATTGTGCAGTATAGAGTAACATATCCTTTTTTTCAGCAGAAAATATGCAATATGATAAACTTTTTTATTTTAACCAACTATAGAAACACAAGTACTGTGCAAAAAATGAAAAAAAAAAATGGGTCATATAGGGGAGGAAATAGCACAGATACACACGATCAAGTGTTTTTCTAGTTGTTTTTGGTTGGTTCCATGAAAAAAAAAAGCTTATTTTGAGAGTTCTACATTTTTGTCATGCCATACATACACACAGTACTGTGCAAAAGAATTGGGCACCATATTATATGCTGTACTAATTTTGTTATATATGTTTATCATGTCTGCATAATTATGTACAAAATCATTTAGTATTTCCATATATAACTTAAAAATTCATAAATAAATAACATTACAGGAGAATATATGCATGGCTGTAAACAAGTACAAGACAGACCAGTGTTTAGATGGAAACAAAAAACCTAATGTACGCTCCTGGGATTTGCATAAAAATAGAAAAGAGTGAGTGTGACAAAGAGGAACTCATATTCTCCAGCAAGCTCAGTAAAACCTAACAACTGTTTTCTTATAAAACTGCACAAATCTGTGTCTAAAACTCCTGATTTTAAACAATAAGTTTTTACTTCAAATATTAACTGTTTATTTTATTGCTCTTTATAGAAGTTTCTTTAATGCGGAAATGTTTTCAAAAGCATCTTTTGCTTATGCCATATTTTTGTATGTGCCCAAGACTTTTGCACACTACTATAAGTAAAACAGATCTGTTCCGCTTTTTTTTTGTGCGAGTTTTATTTAACCCTATCTACTCCAGGGGCGCTGTATCCTGGCTGAAAAAAAATCTTTTCATTTCACTGTAAAGTACATGTGACAAATAATTGAGGGCGATCTTAACACACTTCTTAAATTTGATCCTCCTACTGGTGTCTTATCAGAACTTTATAGGTGTGACAGTTTTGGCCATGGTTCCTGAAATACCAGAGATAGTCAACGGTATACAGTTTGCTCTACAGAACAACATCAGCTTGAGGTGAGTCCCCATATCAAACACAGGGCATGTTAGTGATGTCTGTTATTTAAATCAGTACGGTGCCAGTTTATTAGGTACATCTGCCTATAAACTACAGCATATCTGATCCGTCTCATCCTATAGAGTGTGTGTGTATGTCTGGCACCTCAACAGTTCTCTAGTGATTGTGTGATGAAAAACATACACTGATAAACAGTTCACTCGTGCAATAAAAAGATGATAAGCAAAAATATGGGAGGTGTGTTTAATTAAGAGACTTAAAAGTGCATGCTGTTTAAAAAAAAAACCCGCAATGATTGTTTCCAGATTGTAAAACTGAAAGGGAGTGGCATACTGATCCGAGGTGTACGTGATGCTCGTCTGCTCTGTCTCACTGTTGTGCTGATGTCTTTTGCAGTTTAGAGGTCGGGAGCTGCATTGCGGTCCAGGTGTGCATGATTCAGATCCCCATACTGATCCTGTTCAATGCCTTTTATGTAAGTCACTGTGAAAACTACATTAATGCAGATTCTCAGACATGTTATATTCATTTATACTGACTAAAGTGATTAACAGAGAGTTGAGCCCATGACATGCATTTGTTTAGCTCAATGAGCTCTAAACGTCTACCATCTTTCACGTGCACACGTGCATGTGAGTACGAGCTATGCAGCAAAATCTCGTAAATAATCCTTATAAAACCAATAGAGCCCTTCACCCACTGTGACCATATAGGGCTGATGTCATAGTGCTTGGGCCCTAAATAATCAAGAGTTTTTCCGAAGCTACAGCATAGCATTTAATACTGGTACCAATTATAAGAGTTCTATATGGTTATGTGTGTCTAATTATTATTATTGTTTTTTCCCCTTTTTCGAAATAGGATGTTGGTTTCGTGCTCCTGTTCAGTGACTTGCATCTGTGGGCCAGCATCTTCAGCGTCATCCTCGTCAACTACATCTTCATGGACGGAAAGTCTGATTACTTTCAAGGTACGCGTAAACACCCTTGCATACACACCTGTTTTTTTTGTGCCGATTTTACATCATATGTATCTAAACTTGGTTTGTATGGCTTCCTATACAGCAGATACTGCAGTGTTTACTAATGCATAAAAAATGGCCCTTTTTTTTGCATGAAATTTTATTGTCTCTACTGCACAGTGCTGATTTCTACAGTGTAACAGTTTCAGTCTGGGAGCATCAATCACTGCTTAATCTGCCCATTTTCTCACTCCCAGATGGTATCAAATAGAAACCAGGCCATGCATTGTAAATCAGTACTGCTTTCAGCACACTCTGTTTCCCTAGTGCAATCGTTTTGCCAATCTTCAGGCACCTAGTTTGATGTGAATTGGTTCTGAATAATAAATATAGGAAATATAAATATACAGGTTTTTAAAAAGGGCTAGTAGTTTTATTTTAATCCAGATGAATCGGTCACTGTGACTACACATTAGAGCCAAAATTGTACACATCACTGAGATGCTTGCACAGTGATCATACACATTGTAAGTTTAGTCTTATCTATGAGGTATAATCAGGTTAAATCAGTTTAATATTAAAATACAGGTGCATCTGTGAGCTCACGCACGCAGAAGGAGCGGATAGCGCTGTCCTCAGAGTGTTTTCTACGCCACCCCCTACGGTGTGTGAGCGAGCAGTTGGCTGGCGTCACGTGGTTCAGAGGAAAAAACATGACTGGTGGTAGTAGTAGCCTTGATGTGGGAGTGGCCTAATGACAGGCGGTCATTTGACACGAGTAAATTAGGGAGAAAATAAGGGAAAAACATCCACAAACAAAAAGAAACAAATATGAAAGAAATAGACATTAAACTTTACTTAATCTTAATTTATGAGTTCTCTTGTACAAAATGCAAAAAAAAACAAACTTAAAGTTGCTTCGCTTGGCTTTAACACTTTATTATACTTAATTGTCCTTTAATTTAATTCAGTTCAATTTTATTTGTATAGCGCTTTTAACAATTGTCATTGTCGCAAAGCAGCTTTAAACAATTAAAATAATTATTTAAGTTTATTAAATGTGAATGTGTATGAATCAAAATGAGAGAGCCGAGGACGATGGCGGTGGTGGGAAACAAGAAGTGATAAGAAACTGCATCTGGTTATCCAAATATGGTAATTTCACATACCGAAAGCAGTAAAAACCAAAGTACTCGAGAACGCAGTGTTTCAGCTTTCCTGAGATATGGTCTCAAATGCGTATTTGCATTGTTGTGCTGCTTACTAATAAATGAAATAAGTTACTATTACTAGTTACTCTTCAGTGAAAGTTATCTATTACTATTAATTATTAGTTTTCTATAACAGTAATGTATAACTATCACTAGTTATTATTGAAATTAACATATTACTTTTGCATAACTTTTATATAAGTATGGTTTGTGATTTGCCATATTCAGAGCTAATTACACAAGTGAGCACATGAAAAGCTTGTGGACGGTTGTCTCTCTGCTTTGGCCGATCTTAACACTACTGCAAATGTGTAATATCCACAGCCATAAAAGCTACGTGCAGCTGATTGTTCTTTCTTTCATAAAGTGTGGCATATCAAAGAGGGCAGTCCAATAAAGAAACTATCGTTTTTTTGTTGTTTTTTTTATTCCGAGTTCCAAATCAGAAAATAATTTTTATTATTATTATTATAATTATTATAAATAGTTTAAATACACATGAGACAAGTGATTTTCCCATTTTTTAAATTTAATTTTTATGTATGTAGTTAAACAGTCGGCTGTCATCAATTTGCACACGGAGTGCCAAAATACACAGTTGCTTGACACATGATTCAAGCAAAAGTAGCGCAAAATGAGTGCACTTTTCTTTTTTTCTTTACTTTTTTTGTCTTTTTCAGGTACGGCTCTCGTCGTCGTGTATCTGATCCTCCTGGCGATCTACTTTTTTGCTCCTTCTCCAGCGGGTTGTTAAAAGGAAGATTGGATCTCTTAATACATTACAGTGTTTTGAGTTCTTGTCTTTATCTGTGTCATTCATTAGGCTTAGATTTTAAACGAGTGTTATGAGTCAGAGAGATTTGCACTTCATAAACAGAAATTTGGCTTACTAATGGCTCTGGACTCCTTACACAGTCCAAAGATGTGCAACTTATGCTGAATTATGTTTCCAAATTGCCTGTAGTGTATCAGTGTGTGTGAGAATGTTGACCAGAAGTCAAGAAGTACTATTGGGAATAAATACAATGGTAATCACCACTGGCCTTAGTTCCTAGTTGACTGGTCTCTAGTTGGATGAATGGATAAGAGGATGGATGGATGGTACAAAGTTTTGTAAAACCTTTGTAAGGTTTTTTTTTTTTTGGTTAAACTTGTCTGTAAACATAGCTTTTTATGCATTATAACATTAAGTCTGCACGTTTTCTGTTGGGAAACATATGTACAGTGCATCCGGAAAGTATTCACAGCGGATCACTTATTCTATGCCTATATTCTACCTATGTCACAGCCTTATTCTAAAATGAATTAAATTCATTTTTTTTCTCGGAATTCTACACACAACACCCCATAATGACTTCATTTAAAAGTTGACTTGAGATTTTAGCAAATTTATTAAAAATAAAAAAATTGAGTCAGCACATGTACATAAGTATTCACAGCCTTTGCTTGAAAACCAAGCATGAAGTCAAAGGAATTGTCTGTAATAAGCTAGAATAAGAATAAGGCAGTGACATAACAAAATGTGGAAAAAGTGATGCGCTGTGAATACTTACATTTACATTTACATTTAGGCATTTGGCAGACGCTCTTATCCAGAGCGACTTACAAAAAGTGCTTTAATGTTTACAACATTGGATACATACTTACACTGGGTTAACTAGGTTAATAACTAAGTACCATTAGTCCAACACATCTGAGTTTTTTTTTTTTTTTTTTTTTTTTTTTTTTTTTTGGGGGGGGGTTAGTTACTTTCCAGATGCACTGTATGTCTTAGTTTAAAAAGAAAATTTACTCAGTGGTTGATGTTTCGCCTGCCGTGCGAAGGCCCAGGTTCGATTCCCAACCAGTGCCCAAACCCCCCCAGCCACTGGATGCAGCGTCGGTCCCAAGCCCGGATAAAATAGGAGAGTTGCGTCAGGAAGGGCATCCGGTGTAAAACCTGTGCCAAGTTGTTGTGCGGACTGCATATTCCACTGTGGCGACCCCTTGCCGGTAGCAGCCGAAAGACCAACAACAGTTTAAAAAGAAAATTTAACGAATATTTTATCAATGCATTTTTTTTAACCGGGGCTAATATATAGGCAACTAAAATAATGACAAATTACATCCATATTTTTGCCTTTTGCACTTAAACAAAATGCAATGTAATAAATTAAGGTAAAAAATGATTTGGTGTTTCTTGGAGGTAATTTATACATTTTGACGGCTAAAATTTTGCAAATCAATTATTTAGGGTTTGTTACTATTTAGGAGTTGTTTTATTTTTTCCCTTTCTCCACATACTCTTGGGTAAATTATGTACATTTATGGGTTATGACTTTTCACTTGCTGTGTAATGTATTCCAAATGCTGTTGTGAAAACATTAGTTATGTCATTACATCACCTGTAATTGCTTTAATGGTATATAAATATGACTTTCCGAAAAGAGCTGTCACTGCCAAGGGCAAGCCATCTAAATAAACCCATCAAAGCATCAGTTATAACATTACGTGTGACCAAATTAACTCTTGGTACAGAATCTTGAAATGAAAAATGTGGTGGATGACAGACGAATTCCGTCCCTGATGAAGAAAATGTCCTTCACGCAGCATTCACCCAGATCAAGAACAGCTTCCAGGAGGTAGGTATCAGACGTCATGAATCAATGGTAAGCCTTCGCCAGAGTAAATACTTATAATTTATTATCAACAGATTATGATTTATTTGTTTATTAAACTAGATTATTTGCTCCACCAACACAGATCCTTCCACGACTGTCGTATTAAACAATCGCAACTGGTGGGACTAGAATTGAGCTTCGAACATAAGCGAAATTGCTGAAAGTAGTTTTAAATTCTTAGCGGTACTATCCAAAATGTGAGAAGAATAAACCATGAAAACCATGAAGTCCTGAAAATCTTATGATATTTACTTTATATGTAATTACACTTATTCCGCATTATAATGAGTTTGAATCCCAAATAGTATAATTTGGCAAGTAGTTCCCCTTGATCAGGGTTTGAAAAGGGATTTGGGATTCAGCCTTGGACATGGAGGCAATTCAGACCTCAGAGGACATACTAAGGAGGCAAAGTGTACTAATATAATAACTTTATCAACATCCAAATGTTTTAACTTCCCTGACTGTACTAAAGAGAAAATGTGTCCATGTGTTTTCTATTTGCCATTTCTTTGACTTTAATCATGACAGATTTTTTTTTATAATGCATAAATAATAAAATACCCATTTTATTATAATGAGTATGTCAACATAAAATTAAACCAAAATAAAAGTTGCTTAATGGTGTTTAGGAAAGTGCACCAGACCTAGTTGTGGAAACCCTTAACATGTGCTTATTGTCTATTAGCCAAAAAGTAATAATAAAAAAAAAATGTATTACATGTTTTAAATGACAAATTATCAGCAAAAACTTTGAATTTTTTTTTAAAGATATTAGGATGAAGCATTGACTTCACAAACTTCTGTAATGCCTAATGATCCATGTTCAAGCAAATCCTTCGGAGAGTCGTCTGAACATGTGCTTCAATAGAAGAGATTAAACAGAGGATCACAAATGTGCTTACATTTTAGAAGAAACCTGGAAATAGAGCAGACATCAATATATTGCACATGTCTCCTTTTTTTCAGTTTTGTTCTCGTTTTAAATAAAAGAAAATAAATTATTTACATAAAAGGATTATGTCTGCTTATGCATTTTCAGCAAACTCAGTTCCACTTTCATTGCAAGTTATTGGATATATAATTATTAATTGCACATATTCTTCCACCACAGCAGTTGAATTAACTATTCACAATTGGTTTGGGTAGTCAGGAAACGTTGACGTGGTTGGAGTGAAGCATTAATGGTCTCATGATTTGGAGCACACTGCTTTACATCTTGCCTTCAGGTTGTAGAATTCGGTGCGGAACTGAGGGTTCACTGCTGCATAAATGATCGGGTTGGTGAGGGATGTCATGCAGGCTATGGATACCACAAAGACTTCAACCTCTTGGATGAACTATAAAATAGGAATATTAAGAATTAACAAGTGTCACTATCAATATATACAGCATACACACACACACGCTGCCCAGCCAAAAAAATTATCTCACACTCTAATATTTCATTCGACTGTCTTTTGCTTTGATTACAGCCATGGCATCGTAATTATTGCAAAAATACAGTATGCTTATGCAAAGTCACAGCATTTATTTCCATCCAAAGTTGCAATAATTTCTCTTCCCAAGATCTTGTATTGATGATGGGAGAGTTGGACCACTGCTCTTCTCCAGCACATCCCAAAGATCCTCAATGGGGTTAAGGTCTGGAATCTGTGGTGGCCAATACATGTGTCACAATGATATCTCATACTCCTTGAACCACTCTTTTACTACTTGAACCTGATGAATCCAAGCATCATCATCATCTTGGAATCAAGGAAGAAAAAACCCAAAGTAAAGACCTGATCATTCAGGTAATCAGCTGAGCTAATTAGGGCACAAAATGTTGCTGAACTTAGACTTGACCAACAGATGCACCGCCAGATCCTAACACTACCCCCACAGGCTTATACAGTAAGCCCTAGGCATGTTGGCTGCATCACCTCATCCACCTCTCTTCTTAACCTCATTCACCAGACCACAGGAATTAAATCCTAGCCTTACTGATAAGTGTTTTTGTAAGGCTTCACAGCTGTTTCTTCTCATTGTAAGCATGGAAATGCTCTTACTTTCACTCTTTTAAACAGCACGGTGGCTTAGTGGTTAGCAATATTGTCTTGCACGTCCAGGTTCTGGGTTCAATTCCCACGGCAGGTTTGTGTGCATGGAGTTTGCATGTTTTCCCGTTCATTCTGGGTTTCCTCCCACAGTCCAAAGACATGCAAATTAGGCTAAATGGTGTTCCTAAATTGACAATAGTGTGTGAATGTTCACCGGAGGTCCTACAACATTACAAAATAATAAATACAGTGGTCACCACTGGCCTCCACGGAACTATTTGCTTAGTTGAATCCAGATTTAGATCCACATTTTTTCTCAATACTTTTGGTTACTATTGTACATGGTGCTTTGCTTATGTTAGACTCATGTATGGGTTAAGCCATCAGATTTACACACCTTTACTTACATTTAATCTACATAAAAGTTACATGTTTGTCTGCTATTATTTTGCACAAAAACAGAATAAGCATTTAGACTTACATCCCAACTCTGGTTTCTGTTTAGAAAGGGGTTCAGGAAAATTGTCCCAATCAGCGGCATCCAAAAAAACAGGAAAGTAAGAATGATGTAACCAGAGCGTTTGGCCAGCTTGCCCTCTTTCTTCTTGTTGGCTCTGTCCCTATTGGCAAAGGACGGCATCATACACACTTCTCCCATCACACCCATGGTTTGATCTGTTGAAGCAGTCTGGGTGCCATCTCCTGCTTGAGGAACTTTCTCTGGATTTAGTTTCGTGTCATCTTTTTGGGGGTCACTTTGGCTCTCCTCGCCATTCTTTAGATCTCTCGGTTCAGTGGTTTGGTTGTGCAGCTCTGAAACATGTGTCAAAATTAGTTGGTTGGTTGCTGCTTGCTCAGAGTTTAGTTTCTCGTCATCTTTTGGAGGATCACCTGGGTTCCCCTCATAGTTCTTTAGATTCGAAAATTCTGTTCTGTGGCTGTGTGGTTTGGAAGCAAGTGTCAAGATTTGTTGGTTAGTTGCTGCTGGAGGATCAGGCTCAGAGTTTGGTGGATCACCTGGTTTGTCACCATTGTTCTCCAGATCTATCAGGTGTGTTGTGTTGTGGTGCAGTTTAGAAATGAGTATCATACTTTGCTGGTTTGGGTGTTGAAGTGTCTCTTCTGTCTTTAGATCCATAGAAAGGGTCTGTCTTTCAGCAACAGTTGGCAAGGTCTTTTGGTCCTTAAGATCTGTGTTACATGACTTTGTGTCAGGTCCTGACCCATTTGCTTCTTGCTTAAATTGTGTAATATACATTTCTTTTGGTGCCATTGGTTCAGTCACAATGGTGACCTTGGTTTCCACTACCTCCTGCACTTTTTTCTTGTCTTCAGGCACTTTTTTATTAGGTGGGGCAGAAGTGCCCTTGTCAAAAATCTTTCTATTGTGTGCTTTGACCAAGATGAATATGTGGGAATAGAAGACAACAATAAGAGCCAAGCACACAAACCACACAGGCAACAAGACATAACGTCCAAACGAGCCATATGTCTTTAACGCATCCCAACGCAAAGCTCTACATCGAACATAGACCAAGGAATCCTTGGTAAACATGACGCACAGAACTGATACTACAAGGGCCACTACCCAGGTGAGCGGGATCCAGATCTTAACCCGTTTTCGCTGCTGAGCAGTCTTAAATGGATTCGCTATGGCCTGGTGTCGTTCAGCGCTAATGCTTGCCAGAGTGAACAACTGGACACAGCAGCTGAGGGAAAATGACATCACTTGTCCATCACAGACAAGGTCCCCAAGGTCTCTGGTGTTGTTTCCGTTCAAGACAACAACCAGAAGCAAGGGGCAGTCGGTAACACATCGCAGCAGGTCAGCGACTGCGAGATTAACCAAAAGTGCGTTGGTGGAGGTCTGGAGGGATTTCTGACGATACACAGCATACGTAACGAAAAGGTTGGCTCCAATTCCCACCAAAAGCGTTACGAGCAACACTGTACAGTTGGTAACCAGGATGGCCACATGGACGTTATTTTTCCATGAATTCCTCCAAGGATGAGTGAAGTTACCGATCATTTCCAAAATGCATTCACCATATTGACATAGCACCTATTATTGATTATTTCCAATTTACTACTACTTGCTTTATTTTCTTAAAAAGAGTCTACCCATGACTAGTGAAGCTAAGCTCATGAAGCATTCAGGTACAAACATAAGCAGTTTTATGTGAAAATGTTTCTGAAGAAAAACCTCTAAGTGAGAGAGGTCACTAGTACATCATTAGTAAATTTAGCAAAGAAGTAAATTACTAAATGTAAAAAAGGTGTCAAGAACAGGTACTTTATTAACTAAAGAATAAATACTTAAAAACAAAACATTATTATTTGCATATTTATATAATAGTGAACATACCTCAGCGTTATAATTAAGCTGAATCTTTTAAAACTCTTGCTGCTTACCGTCCTATTAATATTTTAAGCAGTATCAATAGTAGGTGCTATGCCAATAGCTTTTACTTAATCCCTAATATTTCCATGTTCACTGAGTCAAAAATAAAGAAAAAAGTAAATAAAAATCCTGGAACACTGTTGATCCTTCAGTTCAGTCTTGTGTCTTTTGAGTGACTGCAAGAGCAAACGGCTTCGGTTTAGCCCTGAAACTCCATGACTACCACACTGCTTACGTTATACACTCATTTTTCAATTAACACCCTGCCAGGGAACAATCAGGAGGGAATTGTTGTTTTTTCATGAAGTCAATTCGTTAGTGCGCAGACATTTAAATCCATCCTGGAGCACAGCCAGTTACACACACAGGGGGGTAAATATGATTCGATTATTATTATTATTATTATTTTCCTTTTGGTATTGCATATTGGTTGCATATAAATAAAACTACTACTACTACTACTACTACTAATAATAATAATAATAATTATTATTATTATTATTATAGATAGATAGATAGATAGATAGATAAAAAAGGTAAATAAAAAAAATGGGCATAAATTCCTAAATACATAACAAATGACCAATTTTCCATTCTTATTTTCTTAAAAATGACTCTACCTCTGGGTATCGAGGTGGTAAGTTTTATAAGAACAGTAACAGTATGATTTATAGAAAACAGTGCTCCTGGGATAGGCTTCAGGCCCCAATGCGACCGATAGATGATGACAACTATGATATTTAAAATATGCTTAAAACATTATTTGCACCATTTTCTACTGGCTGCTACTGGTATTTGCTATTTTTACTGTTACGGTTATTTTCTGCCCAGCTCAGTGAACCCTTCTTGACCGCAACAGAAGTCAACTTGGGTTTGTTATTCCAAACTCAGATTTTCCTCCCCGGTTACAGTACCATCAAATCAACACAGCTATTCACAGCATTGGGAAAAAACAAAGCCAAAGTTCTTACCATGTAATGAGTTATACTGTATATTATTAATGGGACAATAATCGATTATAGTCGCTGATCAGTCGATGATGATAAATTTCAAGCGATTAATGGCAATTCATTTGAATTAATAATACAAAACTTAGATAAAACAATAAAACGTCATGTTAAATGTTTTTTCTGTACAGAGGCAAATGCTGTGAGAGTTAAATTTGTACTAAATACACTGTAACTTTGAAAGACACCAACATGATTTAGCTCAGTGTGACTGCAGAAGCTTCATGCGAGTCTCAATTGATTATAGATGGAATAATTCTATTATTTCTATCATACTTGCGCTCTGGGTAACAAATTTTATGGTAAATGTTCAGAGCAGAAAAACTTAAAAGAACTGAGACCTGTGATGATTTACTTATATTCATCTCAGTTTGGATCTGTTTTTGATAGTTCAGTTTTTGTAAAATCTGTCAATCAGTTTAACGGTGTAGATAAACCGATTATTAATTGATTATATACAAGGATGAGCTTTAGATTTAGCAACGTACAGACAAAACCCACATTCAAAACCAGTCACAGACGAACATTCAGCAAGAAAACACGCGTTGTCATTTTAAGCAACATTTCCTCCGAATTGCCTTAGACTTATCTAAGGCGAGCTACAAACCTAAAAACGTAAGGCTGAATCGCAAATCCCTCTGTAACCTCTAATCAAGGGCACTACTTGATGGGTTGGACAAGTGAATATACACCCTAGTGCACTAGCTTTTCGAATATCAGCACGGGTGTAAAGCGGTCGTAGACACAAGGGTGCAGCTATTCAGCACAACAGCACTTCCTCAAGTGTGATATTGTTTAAATCTCTGGGGTTTAATGTTAGAATATTCACATTTAATTTCTATGCACATTCTATCTTAATATAAACCTGTTATTTACTTGCAGCTGGTCTTAACCGCCGGAGCTGCTGGTGGAGAAATTTGTGGGTTTTTTTTGTATCATGACATGTAACTAATTAATAAAAGCTGTTTATTTAATTAATAAGTAATTGCACCCTTTGGCAGGTTGTTGTAGTACAAGATGAATAAAACACATGGTGACATGGTGAGTTTGAAAAATAATAATAATCACTTTAGAGCAGTAATCAAATTACCTTGTGACAGATGTGGTTTATGTTGGGTTTTTTTCTTTAATTAATACACTCTTATAACATTATACACTTATTCTTCATGTCTGTTAATGTAGAATGGAAAGTTTAATTATGGTTTTAATTATGGTGAGCCCGGCTACCTTTCAAAATGTGATAACCAAGCAATAAATCAGCTGTAAAGTTTATTAGCTAAAATTTAAACAGATAAAAGGAGGTTAGTGATTTACACCAAGTCTCAGTGCAGCTTATTAAAATAAAATTATATCAGTGTAAACTATTAAAAGAAGGGCTGCGCGATTTGCTTAAAAAATGATATATATAATATACAGTATACAACATTCTGACTGACATACTGTATTGCAATATGCAATTACAATTCAAATTGTTATATTTACCTATTAAATGTAATTGATGGCTCAGGTTTCTTGCCTGGGTTTGATTACCACCCAATGCCCAAACCCCAGCCAGTGGATGCAGTGCCCATAAAATGGGAGGGCTGTGTCAGGAAGAGCAAAAACCTGTGCCAAGTTGTGGTGACCACACAATGGGAGCAGCTGAAAGATTGACAACTATTAAATGCACCATTTTGTATTTAAATTTATTTATCTACTGTAGGACAGCAGCAAATAACTGGACACACAATCTCATTAAGATGATGTTTGCCAATATTTATTCATTAACTCAAAATTATAAAAAAAAAAGTAAATTATTGCCAAACTCTACACATATTCCAGACTATGCGTATATCACATGTAATAAAATGCCTCCTTTTGTGATTAAATAATTGCACAAGTTCCACATTACGATTGCCATATTGCGATTTTTATGCGATAAACTGTGCTGCACTAATTACACTGACCACAAATTTAAACTATAAACTAGAGATGAATAACATTTGATAATGACGTGGTCAAGTTACACATACACAAACATTTCATGAAGCTGTTTAATAAATAAATCAGAAATGACTTCAAATAAAAAGTCATATCAAAGCGAATAGAGTAAACTATAAAGTCAGAAGAGCTACAGAATACTGTAGGCACTCTGGGTTTTTCAGATCAGTTCCCTTTCTTCCCATTCTTAAAAAAATTTAATAATAATACATCACATAAAAGCAATTCTATTTTCTAAGCAAAAATGATGATTTAAGTCATGTCTGGGTAAAAATGAAGTGCAAAGATCTTTTTCAGTACATTACAATACAATTATTTATATTGCCTAGTGATAGGCAGCTGATTACATCACATTAGACCAGACAATGTATTGGTCACTTGACTGAGCAACAGCTGCTTTAACCAGATACAATACTGTACAGTACATCACATACTGAACACAGAGAGAGAGGGAAAGAAAGGAAGAAAGAAAGAGCATGATAAAAAGATATGATTTTTTTGGCATTTGGACTCTGTACACCAGGACATTGAATTTCAAATGAAACACTGATGTAAGCAAAAACAAGAGGTACAGCTTTAATTCAATGAGTTTGGCTAAAATGTGGCATTAAACATTCAGGAATTACAACCATTTCAATGGCTTATAAGTAATGGAACAAATGGTTGACCAGCAGATGCAGGTATGACCTGTTCCCTTGTTACTTCATGACTAATCAAGCAGATAAAAGGCCTGAAGGTTTTTGGAGTGTCCAAAAAGGTCCAAAGAAGCGTCTAGGCAAGTGAAGGTTTCCATCATTATGCTTTAAAAAAAATAAAAAATAAACCAAATGGTAAATGCAACAGGCCTAGAAGACCATGGAAGACAACTGCAGGTTTTTGCCTATGAAGAAGAACCCTTTCACAACATCTAGTCAAGTTAAGAACACTCTAACATGAGGTATGCATGTCAATGTCAAAGTCTAGAGTCAGAGTCAAGAGACGGCTTTATGAAGTAGACGCTTCACGACAAGGTGCAAAACACTGATAACGCTCGAGAACACGGCAGATTAGACTATGCCAGATTCTTTAGACTGAGGAAACCAAAAGTAACTTGTCCCAGAATAATATAAGAAAGAGAATGAGGAGTATAGAGAAAGAAAGGAACTACTCATTATCCAAAGCATACCACATCATCTGTCAAATATGGTGGAGGCAGTGTTATGGCATAAGCATGTACAACATGACTGCCAATGAAATTGGGTCACAGGTGTTTATTGATCACCTGACTGCTGATAAAAGTAGTAGGATGAATTCTGGAGTATATAGGCCAAATGCTGCAAAACTAAAAGGAAACCATTTCACATTGCAGCTGAATAATGAAGAAAAATCATACAATAAAAGCTACCAAAGAGTTTCTCAAGGCAAAGAAGTGGGATATTCTTCACTGGCCAAGTCAATCACCTGCTCTTAACCAAACTGAGCATGCTTTTCACAGAAAGACCCACAATCGTGCAGCAGCTAAAGGCCCAGCAAAGCATCTTAAGGGAGTGTCCATGGTTCAAGACATCAGGTCGTCGTTGACAAAGGATTTTCATCCAAGTATAACAGAATAACAGAAGAATAGAAAATTCAATTACTTGTCACATGTACTTTCTAGCACAGCGAAATGTCTTCTTCGCATATCCCAATTAGGAAACTGGGGTCAGAGCGCAGGGTCAGCCAGCTTACAGCGCCTCTGGAGCAGATAGAGTTAAGGGCCTTGCTCAAGGGCTCAACAGTGGCAACTTGGCGATGCTGGGGTTCGAACCCCCGACATTCCGATCAGTAACCCAGTAACCCACAGCCTTAACCAACTGAGCCACAATTTATAGTTTGTTCCATTACTTGTGAGCCCTCAAAATAGGGCACATGTTTGAACATGATAATTCCTAAATGGTTAATATCATACTTTTGACTTTGCTCATATCATGAGTGTTTTATTTCAAATTCAGTGTTGTGGTGTACAAAAGGAAATGCCTGTGGAAGGTTTGGACACACCTCTTAATTCTTTTTTGATTTTTATTTCTTTCTACACTGTAAAATAATGCTGAAGGCATCCGAAATATACAATAATCTCGTTTGAACAGTTAACATTAAGATGTGCCTGGTACTTATGTAACGGCTCTAATCTGAGGTGCTGTTTGTTAATTGGTGATTTCTGAGGCTGGTAACTCTAAATGAACTTCCCCTCTAGAGCAGAGGTACTGTAAGTCTTGGTCTTGCTTTCCTGAGGAGGTCTTCATGAAAGGGTGGAGATTATTGCATATTTTGGATGCCTTCAGTATTTGCTCTAGAATGTAGAAAAATATATACAAACTTGTGGCCAAACCTTTGATTGGTACCATCAGAAAGAGAGAGAGAGAGAGAGAGAGAGAGAGTCTGACTTAAGGCTGTTACTAAATATGCATACATCATAAAAGCTATGTATATTCATACACTGCCTCAACAACGTCCTACAGTTCAGCACAAAACCTGAAAATTCAGCATTTTATAGCTTGGAGACCTGGAACCACGGTATGTCATATGTCATGATTTTAGGCCTAGTACAGTTAAGCCCTAGTATCTAAACGCATAGCCAGAAGTACATGCAAACCTTCATTTTTTATAATAATAATGATATAATCTACATCTTGACTTTGGAAGTTGTCCATGTCTTCATCAGTACCAGTCATTACCATAAACTCTTATGGTAAGATCGAGATCATACGGCTGATCTACCTGCTGCTAAACTTCTTGCTGTACATTTAATACAATTTTAGAATATATATATACATATACATATATATATATGTATATATATATATATATATATATATACATATACATATTTATATGTATATATATATATATAAATAAAATAATACCATGTTATTAGTCCTGTTATTTAGTCTGAGCCTGTACGATGGTTCTGAAAGGGAGTGTTAATGGCTATGCTGGACTGCTCTGGCCCGAACGAGACCTCATGTTGCAGCGGAGTGTGGCGCGGATAGAACGTGTGCTGCAGGTCGTAGTTGAGCAGGCAGCTGAGGGAGGCCATGTAGATGTCTGCAAAGCGTGAGAGGCGGCGGGAGAAATATGTCGGGTTGTGGCACGTGCGGAACAGACTGCCAAACTGACTGTTGAACATGTTCTTCGACTGAAACCTGACAAATCAAGACCACATAGTGATTCACATGAAGAAATAGTGCATAAAAAAACTACAGTATTTTTAAACAATTATTCCAGCTGTTTCTTTAATGTAGACAATGACCTCATTGAGACCTCATTTCAACATCTGTTCTGTTTGGAACACTGAATGGTGAAGCATGTGCACTCTCATTAGTGGTGGATAAAAAGCAGCGTGACAGGAAGGATCCGCTATGTATTGTGTGTATTTAGTGGATTATGGGAGGTGATCATTTATTAGGATAACTGGAAATTAATCTCCTTAATGAAGTGCAGATCCAGCAGGCACAATAACATAAATGCAGGGATTTGTCCTGTATTTTTAATGCCTTGATTTTATAATGATCCTTTTTTTTTTTTTTTTAGAAACTGTAACACAAAGTCATAATTTGTTAATGAAAATTTAGAGGATGGATGTCATCACAATCAGTCTCGTTTAGAGAAAAAATAATAATACGCTACGTCATGTGGGAGCTTACTCTTATTGGTGAACTGAGTCACAAGATCTGATTCACTGAAAAGGGTCAGATTTTCCATCGCTATATACTTTGTATTACTACATACTGACTATATACTGTATGTTAAATGTAGTCCGGAAATATAATAAAACACTAAAATTATGATACTACAATATATAAAAATGCATTCGTGCAGGGATGTCAAACTGGATCCACAAAGGGAAGTAGTGTGTGTGTGTGAACCAACCAAGCAGAAGCCTGATTCCTGTTAAATTAGTCATTCTTGATTTTCAACAGATTTCCGGGTGTGGCTTCGGCTTGGTTGGAAGGAAAGCCTGCACCCACACCGGCACTTTCCTGTCCTGCTGCATTGGCGTAAGTAAATAATTAAGAAGGCAGACTTACCTGAGGTCCTCCCTCTCTCTGATCCACTGCTCAATCACTGATTGTGAGGCAGAGTCTCGGTGCACCTACCACACACAGATTAGACACATAGAAATAAAATTTTCTGAATATAATCAAAGATCCAAAATCTTATTTCGGTTCCATAACCTGTACTGTTTATGATTTATTTCAGGATGTGAGTTTTGCTGATTGTTAAGTTTGCTCTCCCCTGTAACCGCACATATTTATTTGCGATGTTGGTGATATTTTATTATTTATACAATTTATAGTTTGAATCTTTTCACTCTTATTTATCCTGGAGCCAGGATTACTGTATTACTACCTTGGCTACTAAAATCTATAGAATTTGCCAAATATGGCCAAATAAGACATACATTTAAATTAGTATTCTCTCTAAGTTACACAATTCAGTATGACTGCAGATTAATCCCTGCTATCTGATATCACCCTCATGACCTTTGCTAAAAGATCCATACGAATAAAAAAATGGATTGAACCGAACTGAATTAAAAATCATCCAGGAAGCCACTAAAAATCACTCAATAAAACCAAACCTGCATCTGCTCCAACAGATTGGTCAGACTCTGCAGCCATGTCATGGTGTGTACATATTCCTCCGTGTTCATGATCTTGATCTCCTTCCGTAGCTCAGGGATGATGGCCCCTGTCCTCCAACCATGCTTCAGGGTCAGGTCCTAAAAACAGAAGCACATCACTCATTTTGCTTGAAACCCTAAATTAGACTTCAGTCCTGGGAACTCACTGTGCTGTGCTGTTTGTCCTGGCAAGTCTACATTCCAATCGTATGTAACTCAGTTCTCCTAATCTACCACTAATTTGTCTGTAGCGGATGAAAGAATTTCAGTACATTTTCCTTTACTGTACTTTGAAAAGAAAAATAAACTGATACTTAAAAGGTATAAGGGTTATTTTAGTTCATCCATAAGAATTTATTTGTGTTTGTAAAATTCTTTAACAAATTTCTATATTTATACACACTGTCCTTCACTGACCAAATTCAAAGCCATGTTGTTTCAAACAGTTATGTGATACTGTACCACATGTACTGTACCAAGTAGCTCTGTGCATGGATACCAAAAAATAGCTCTAGTAATTCTATTTAAAGATTAAAAGATTAATTAATTGATAGATATCCAACATATACATGTTTTCTTAAGTTTTTTTTTTTTTAAACAGTTCAATATTAATATTTAAATTTTACATTTTATATTATTATATTTACTACTACATTCAGTATTTGTTATGAGAGACAAGCAGCTACTGAAAAAAAACAACTCATTAGTTTGGGTGCTGAAAAAAAAAATCTAACATTAAACTAACAAGTCTTGGTTTACAAGTACTAAGTATCATGTATCACGCATGCGTGTCTTGTCATGATGCCGAGCATCGCGTGATCACAGCTGAGCAGACCAAACCATTGGTTTTTCTCTCTCTTGCGCTGCGGAATTGTGGGTAATCGTCTCCCCTGCTGGGTCTATATTTTGTATTAATTATTATTAATTTTTTTTTTTTTTTTTGGGCTGTGGAACAAAGAATTTGAGTTTCCATTATTTCTTATGGGGAATTCGCTTTGAATTACGAGTGTTTTGAAATACAAACAAATTATGCTCATAATCCAAAGTTCCACTGTATAACACTTTTTACATTTATTCTATTTATATTTTATAATTTGTTATATTCTGTTTATTTGCATTAGAAACGGAAGTAATTTTTTTGTAAACTAAATAAAAAATTTGATGGTAAGTTTTCAGCTATGTATATTTCCTTGTAATGCTCCAATTTTAAAAAATTTAAATATTTTGAAGCCGAGCAGATTTTAGAGGTATAAAAGAGTCATATATTGGCTGATAATTAAAGAAAAATTTAAATTTTCTGTTCAATAAAGGAAATTAGATATTTAATATATTTAATAATAAAGGTGATTATAATATTAATAAAATGTGTAAGTTAAAATGAAACTAAACTAAAGATTTGGCTGTTTTTTTTTGTTTTATTTTTTAGCCGTCACATATTTTCAACTCTCCTTGGCATCTATTTTACGTCAGTTTTGAATAAACAGTTTCTTTCTTTCATTTTTTTCTTTCAACTCAACATGAACATGTACATATATAGCAGGTTAAATTAAAACATTGTAATATGCCTGTAATAATGATAGTGGTATCGAACTGCTGCATGCAGATTTTAGTCATTTTATACAGAAAGCTCAGAGGCACTTGGCAGAAACTTTTTTTTACCCATAATGCCTAGTTCTAGTGTGTGCACTAGCAAAGTTTGTTTGCATGAGTGTCTCACAGCAAGGTCACTGTAGATGTGGTCTCCAAAATATAAAACCCTCGAGCCCCTCCAGCCCGTGAGTCTCAGGAACTCATACAGGTTTCCCTGGAAACAAAGAAATGCACACAATCACCCAAACGATAAAAAAAAAAAATGGTAATGCTCTAATGCTGTAATATAAACTTTACAATATCCAGGACAGGAGTGGCACTGGGGGAACACATGAGCTGGCTGTCATGTCTGGGTTCAGCCTAAAGGGCATACTGCACCTGCTTATAAATCTGCCCCTTCTCGAGGTGGTGTATTCTGTCCCATAGCAACATTCCTTTTTCAGTAACTCGTCGGAATGGCCTTTAAAGACACACACACACACACACACACGTAAGCTTCAAAGGTTGCTTGTAATTGTGCCCGAGTTCATTCATCCAAGCACCAATTTCAGTTTTATGACTTCCTGTTTTTCCAGGAACTCACTTTCTACGGTCATTGAAAAAACTTGGCTTGTCGGCCTGCACTATGACGACATCGAATAAATCCCGCCAGTCTTTTCCGACAATGAAGTTCATTCCTCGATCTCTAAACATAGACGGACATAATAATCAGTATACACAGTAATAATGTTAAGTGAAGTGTGAAAGCCATTCGATTACACTTACACAAAATCAAAGGGGCTGTTTGTGATCAGAAACATTTTCTTTCCATTTGTTGAAAGCTTTTTTAAAACAGCATGGGTCTGTTCACCGTAACAGATATACTTCTCTATGAAAGGGGAAAAAAAAAAAAAAAAAAGTTGTGTGAATATACTGTTTATACCGACATCACCATATTTATGCAGGGTGATTCACTCGAAAGAGGCCCTGAATATTTTGTAATAACTCTCGCTAGGATGAAGCAATCTGAAAGATGTTTAGATTTGTATGTGCAGCTGAGTATATGGAGCTTCAAATACGCCGGGATGCCCTTGAGTGGGAGATTTCAAGGAAACACCCTACAGAATATTCAGGGCCTCTTTCAAGTGAATCACTCCAACTATATTAAGGTCATAAATTCATTAATACAATGTTTAAAATGCTCTTTGCGTGATCGATTTACTGTAAAGAACAGTTTTTTAACAAACAAAAGAACAAAACAATAAATTCTAAGCGTTTTTAAACGTACCGATATCCGCTTCCACAGCTCGATACATGATTCCCTTCACATGGACATCTCTTATGGCCTCCTGGAAACACAGAAAATACCAGACACTAAAAAATCAAAGCTTGGAACAAAGAGCCAGTTTGCAGCTTCAAACGAAGTCGAGCGAACATGGCGGCCCTGCCAGTCACCCTCCTGTGAGCACTCTCATTCATTTAGTTCAGAAAAAGTGACACTTCTAGGCACTTATCCTGCATGAACAGGATCCAAAATTCTATTATGTGAGTACAGACTGCTGACCTCTATGTCAACTAAATGTCATGGAGAGAACATGTGCTAAGGACATGAGTTAGGATTCTAAGAAGGTTCTGCTTTGTGTTGAACTTCAGGATGAGCTTCAGGCATGGAGTCACTGCATAACTTTATTTAGTGATTTTGGAAGACTGAGTGAAATTTTTGAGAGACAAAATAAAATGCATTTGCATTATGTTCTATTGTTCTTATTCTGCACCTCACAGACAACACTGGTTGAACACCAATGTATTGCACTGTTGCAATTTCACTTTTTGAAGCGCCGTTGCAATTGTACTGAAACGCATGGTTTTAGACCACAATAATTCATTAGTATGGTGTAGGGCTGCCTTTTATGGCCAATACAGCATCAATATGTCTTGGGAATGACAGATACAAGTCCTGCACAGTGGCCAGAGGGATATTGAGCTATTCTTCTTGCAGAATAGAGGCCAGGTCACTACATGATGCTAGTGGAGGAAAGCGTTTCCTGACTCGCTCCACCAAAACACTTCCCAAAGTGTCTCAACAATATTTAGATCGATCTGGTGACTGTGCAGGCCATGGGAGATGTTCAACTTTACTTTCATGTTCATCAAACCACTCTGTCACCAGTCTTGCTGTGTGTATTGGTGCGTTATCATCCTGATACACGGCAACGCCTTCAGGATACAATGTTTAAACCATTGGGTGCACATGGCCCTCCAGAATGGTTCGGTAGTCCTTGGCAGTGACGTACCCATCTAGCACAAGTTTCGGGCCTAGGGAATGCCATGATATTGCAACCCAAACCATCACTGATCCACCCCCCATGCTTTGCTCTGAGCATGCAATAGTCTGGTGGTATGATTCCTTGGGGCTTCTACACACTGTAACTCTCCTGGATGTGGGAAAGACAGTGAAGGTGGACTCATCAGAGAACAA
The DNA here is from genome assembly GCF_024256425.1 of Clarias gariepinus. Lineage (NCBI taxonomy): Eukaryota > Metazoa > Chordata > Actinopteri > Siluriformes > Clariidae > Clarias > Clarias gariepinus. Next base: position 27,861,323 of record NC_071109.1, on the reverse strand, counting down.
GACATGTATTACATTGTCCACAGCCCAAGATTTTTACTGCTGGCACCAGTGAAACCGATGTTTAGCATTGGCACGAGTGACCAAAGGTTTGGCTATAGCAACATTGACCCTGTGGAGCTCCTGACGAACAGTTTTGGTGGAAACAGGAGGGTTGAGGTGCACAATTAAATTCTGCAGTGAGTTGGGCAGCTGAGGTTTTATGCTTTTTGGATACAATCAGCGTTAGCACCCGAACATTCCTTTCAGACAGCTTCCTCTTGCGTCCACAGTTACTCTGTTGGTCCTTCTTGGTGGCATGCTGACATTACCCTGGATACCGTGGCTCTCGATACATCACAAAGACTTGCTGTCACAAATGCGCCAGCGAGACGCGCAGCAACAATTTGTCCTCTTTTGAACTCTGATATGTCACCCATAATGTTGTGTGCATTGCAAAATTTTAAGCAAAACTGTGCTATTCCTCTGCTAATTAAACCTTCACATGCTCTTACTGGTGGAATGTGCAATCAAAGAAGATTGGGCACCAGGATGGTCAAATTTAGCCATGAAACCTCCAACATTAAATTGGCCAGTAGTTCAGTTTCATTGCCCAACCCCAGTAAGTAGGCAGTTAAATGCATGCCGTTATAGGAAAGTAATCATGTGGTGGTGCAATCCAGTCTGTTGTGAAGCAGATTTACTGGCTTTAAAAAAAACTTCTATCGTATTCAAACTTGATCGTATTCAAGCACTAGTGTAACACTGAGATAAATGCATTAGTGCTTACTGTATATAAAGAAATAAAGAGTACATTTTTACTCGGAGAAAAGTGTTATTCTGCAATTAAAAGTCTCAGGTTGACACGAATGCCTCGCGTATTAACAACATTTTTGTTACTCGCATGACCTAAATGTATATGTATATAATAGTAGTGTTTTGTGTCTTCTGGTCTGACCTTGACGTCTTTGTAGAGATGCACAGGCTCATAGTCAATGTTGTGCTTCATGAAGTAATCATTGACGCACGACAGCAAGGTCATCTCTGGCAGTGAGAAGATGTCCATGAACTGTTTCATAGTGAGTCCATGTGAGCTCTGCACACAACAGGGCATGGATATGAGGAAAGACAAGACAAGTAAAGTCCTAGTTGAATTCGGCGACAAAACCTCTAGGAGTTGTAAGTTACACCAGATTTCTAAGTCAATATCTCACATTAGAAACATGATTAAATCCCAGAAAAGATTGAATCCGCATTACTGAATTGTAAAAACTGATCTGACTGGCTTCTAACTCCAGTTTCTTTTTTTCGTCTTACTTTGAACACAAGTAAGTGAGTTTTAAGACTTAAGACATTTTATGTGTAGGGTTACCAACGGGTAACACTATTGATTAAAACACATAAAAATGCCAAATTTTTCGAAGAACCAATTTATATAATTTTTTTTTTCTTCCATTTTGGACAAAAGCAAGCCCTATACACTAATAGACAATAGACAGTGAACAAAGGTTGGATCAATAAGAGAGAGAGAGAGAGAGAGTTTAAATGCAGGATCTGTTAAATCTAAATAAATTAAGTCTAGTAACTTTAAATGAACTACTCCTCTGCAGCAGAGGTACGTTTTGGTGTTGCTTTCCTGGGATGGTCTTCATGAGAGCCGGTTTCATCATCATGGTGCTTGATGGGTTTTGCAAATGCACTTGATACAACACTGTTCTTACAGGAACTATTCAGAACAGCTAAACATTATGTTTTAAATAACAACCTACTCATATGGCACTAGTCCACTATGTGTTTATGGAGGAGATAATGTGCGAGGTTCGGTTACTGATCTGGTGTCTCCAGGGAGCTCAGCTTGTTGGTCGCTACAGTCGGATGGGTGTTAAAGGGTGGTGATAGCGCTCAAGTGGTGAAGAGATTTCTCATCAGAAGATATAAGGAACAGGCTTGCTGAGCATAGATTAGGTTTGTTGCATGTCATCTGCTCAGCAGTGGTAAGAGAAGTCATGATCTGAACATTAGCCTCAGGAATAAACATAAGGAAAAAAAACAAAAAAAATACTAAACATGTCTAGGTTATGTGGCGTGACTGCCTTACTGATCTGTCAGTAAAATAATTATTTCCTTCTTCAGGCATGGATTCACCATTTTAAACAATTTTGCAAAGATTTTTTTCTTATGCCAGTATTTTACATAAAGTGAGCTCCCTGTGTTGTTGCCATAGAGACATAATCATAGGGTCTTAGACTGTCTGAGAAAACAGAGCCTTCACATCAAAGATCTGACACACTGTCTGTGGAAACCAGGCATGTTTATAAATGACCAACCTTGCCATAAAAGTCACTCATGATTTCCAGAGGTACATGAGAACCCTCGTACATAGCAATGACTTCTTTGTCTGGTACAGGGTGAAGACCCCTGCAGGAGAACACACAATTCCACAAAATTAATGCAATACAATACAATACAATACAATACAATAAAGTAGCACCTCAACATACGAATTCAATCCGTTCCGGAGGCGAGTTCTTAAGATGAAATTTCGTATTGAGAAACACATTTTTCTGTAGGGAATTAAGTATATGCCGATAATCCGTTCCAGCCACCCAAAAATATTATCAGTTTCCAACATTATCATATTTTTGCATATAAAACTATTTAGAAAAGACATGCAAGTACAAAATAAATAGACATTAAACCATATTTAACCTTAATTTATGATTTCTCTTGGCACGGACTGCCTTAAAACACGGAAACTGAAATTGGCTCTGTTTCTTCTTCCTGACATGATTGATAACATTCTTGGGACCTATGGTGCAATGCCTTCACTAAATTTTGCTCGTGCAACCAGATGTACACGTGACTGGCCTTTTTGTTCTTAAGGCGGAAATTCGCAAGGCAGAAGTACCACTGTACAATACAATACAATAAATGAATGAAAAAAATGAATAAATAAAATAAAATGCAACTAGTACCCAGTGCGAATCTTACAGGTACTACCTGCACTACATACCTGTAAACTGTTCCTAGCTGGATGTAGTGAAAAGCATCGATCTTCATCAGTAAAGCCTGAAAACATGTAGGAGAGATCACGGTCATACTATGATGTAAACCCGAAGCACACCCCATGAGCAGCTACACACCTTCTGAACGTCATAATGAAGCCCCCGAACCACAAAATCAGGGATGTAGTTATAGGACTTCAATCCTTCTGGGTACTGGAGCAAACAGAGAAACGAATATAGGGTCAAATATTGCTCCGGACTACGATCCATCATAAACCTCACAGTATGAAATCAATAACATTTAAATAAACCTGCAGGGACATGAAGGGGGAAAAAAAGATGTTAAAGAAAAAAAATGTTGCGGTGTTGCAAGTGCTAAAACCACAACTTTTAACTACCACCAATCTTTTTCTTTGCTGGAATCTTTGATTAATTTTATTTTCAAAGAAATAAACAAAAACATAAATTATTTCTCCATCAATGACTTTAAACAACTGAACTGTTTTGAGACTTATACACTGCATACATCATTGTGTACAGACCCTGTGCTGTTGGATGAGAATATCTCGAGCCACATTGAAGATCAGAGTGTGGAGATGGCTGGAGTAAAAGGCCAAGGTGTAGTCGTAGTCAAAACCGTAGATCTCAATGTCCTGCAAGCTCATCTCGTTGTTGGCGAAAATGGTATCCGGTTTCACAAAGTTGTTTGAGATCGTTGGGATTAAACCTGAGGTGTAAAATAATGTCCCTGCTCATTATTCACATATTCATTTCAAGCATGTTATTCAGTTACTACAGTAAAATTAATGACAGTGGCTGAGGGTTTAAAGTCCTCCGTATTTCAAAGTAGATACACATGTGCTTTGATCCAGCTAAACAGATTAAACAGAGAATGTCTGTAGCATGGTCAGTTGTTCTCTATATAATCCCCTGCTACACTAATGCACTTATCTCAGTGTTACTAGTGCTTGCATGCCATCAAGGTAGGTTCTAGCCTTCCAGGAACTCCTTTAAATCGTAAAATGGTCAGCAGAGACGTGGTTTTCTTTGTCACCGGGGGGAAACCAGTTATATATTTTGAACCCGTATCTTCAGCTTGTGCTGTATCTTTAATTAGCTTTTATACTAAGGAATATTATTGGCACCTAAGAGCATAAAGCACTCAAATGGCACATAAACTTATTTACCTTGGAGCTTATTTGGGGTCATTTTGTTCACTAAACCGTTTTTTCTAAATAGGAATAAGACTATTGACGTCATAATGTTTAAGCTCTGTTCTCAGGTCCAGCTCAACCGTGCCCAAGCAAACTTCTTTAAGAGGACAAGGGCAAAGGGCACGGAGTGACCAGACCAGTCAAACATACTGGACGTCGGGGGTCAAACGGGCTCGTGCATTGTATGGATCACTGTAAAGCCACACCACAAAAATATGTCACTTTGGTTACATTAAAAATTTTGCAGACTGCACTTATCAGGGCTACTGTCTCCACAGTCACTGCCGTGTGGGTGTAAACATGTTACATCAGTTCATCTGTAACTGTGGTGCGAGCAAAAATGGATGTCACTTATGATTTGCATGAAAGAAGAGAAGCATAAAGTGATTCCTTTTTGTGGTCTCAAGGTGTACCTGATGTTGAAACAACTTACAAAAGAGCTTAACCAGAAGCGTTTGGATATGTGCAAACAGAATTTGGACCGATACTTTAAGGAAGATAAAAGTTTCTTTTTTAAAAGAGAATCATCACTGGTGATGAGATGTGGATTTATCTCTACGAGCCTGAGAGTAAACGACGTAAACAAAGTATGGAACAACGACTTTATTTTGCTTATTAATTCCCTTTTTTAATTGTGATTTATATGCTTTATTTATAGGTGTTTTATACATCTTGTCTTTTTTTTTATTCTTAACACTGCATAGGTAACTTTTGGTCAGTTCTCACATTACCACTGTGTATGTAGGATAAACGGACATCCAAAAGTTTTCAGAATGGCACAAATATTATTTTTTTACAAAGTCTGCGGCTATAATGTTTTAAAATATTTTTACCAGATGTTACTAGAGTAAAACTGATTATAATTACAAGCAACTCATAAATGTCAAAGGCTTGTCCGGGGAAGAAAAGGTGACCGCTACTATCAGTCCTGTGTCAATGCCGACAGTATCATGTGTGAGATCGTTTCTCAGCCGATAGAGCTGATAGTGAGCTCTCTTACAATTTTGCCTAAGAACACAGCCATAAATTAAGAATGGTAGAAAAACATCCTCGGAGAGAAACTTCTCCTAACCATCCAAGAGCAGTTTGGTGACGTGAAGCATCCAGCATGATACCATAAGGCAAAAGTGATAACTAAGTGGCTCAGGGAACAAAACATAGAAATTTTAAGTCCATGGCCAGAAAAACTCCCCAGACCTTAATCCTAAATGGCGAACTTGTGGTCAATGCTCAAGAGTTGGATGGACAAAAAAAAAAAAAAAAAAAAGTACAAATTCTTTTTAACAAATTGATAACGCAATTGATTATGGGAGGCCGTCAATTAAGACATGGTGCAGAATTTGATTGACAGCATGCCAGGGCGAATTGCAAAAACAAAGCAAAAAACTTTCCCTACCGTGTTGACTGATGGTGCATGGTTAGTAACTGGTAATCCAGTGTAGGGATCTGTCTAATGAGCACATTTCTAAGTCGCTCTGGATAGGAGTGTCTGCCACATGCCTAAATGTAAGTGCAATTATATATATATATATATATATATATATATATATATATATATATAGTATACCATAATAAAGTCTAACAAAAAGATCTAAAAGAATAAACAACAAAGCAGTAGACTTTGTGAAAATGAATATTTGTGTCATTCTGAAATCTTTTGGCCAGGACTGTACTGTACATTGTGCAATCACAGTCTGTTTGTGTGTTACTGTATCTATCTATCTATCTATCTAAATAGCAAACCTGAATATCGTGATCCAAGTTGTAGAAATGGCTTCTCGGTATCATATCGCACAGCCCTGTCTGAAAGTCTGATTCTTTTTCAGGTTTATTGGTTTATTACAGAACTACAGGGTCTAACCTTCAGTGTGCCGTTTCGTTTGGTTGTACACAGACCACAGCCAGTCGGTGGTGTCTCCCCGCGGCTCGCTGGTGCACATGCCGGCCGCTGACAGCGCGTGTCCCGGCTCTGGGTGACAGATCCTCCCGCTGGAGCCGAGAGCCGGAGCTGCACACGCCGTGTAGAGCGCCTTCACCCGCTTAAACAGCTTGCTGTTACACCCCCGGGGCCTGAGCAGCCGACACAGGGGCAAAGACAACACCGGCATGGCTCTAACTGTAGACTAGCGGCAGTGTTCCGGGTGGCGGGAGCTCCGGGGATCCGGACCCGTGTGGAGCTGAAGTGGCGGCTCTGAGTCTGACTCTGTAGACAGCCTCGCCTCGAGGCCTGGTTCATTTCTCTAAGCGTGACGCGAGCCCTTACGTCACCGTTTACGTGACCAATCAGCGTTCTGCGCTGTGCGCGGGTCCCACGAGCGCGAGCGCGACGCTTGCTACGCTGTTTATTATTTTGTAACGTGAAAGAGAAAGACTGTTAAACATGCTTCTGCAGTGATTTCTCACATTAGTTAAGGCAATTAACTCTAATAAAAATGTTAGCTGGAGATTGCGAGTAAGTCAGGCCTTCTCGTCCAACGTCAGTGTCTGACTTCATAAATACTTTACAGAATGAATGGGCAGGAATTCCCTCAGAAACACTTCAAAATCTTGTGGAGAACCTTCCAGAAAGAGTGGACGCTCTAACAGCTGCAAAAGGGGGACCAACTCCATATTGAAGTATTTGGATTCAATGTTATTGCAGTTTTGGCCAAATACAGTACTTATGTCCACATAGTGTATGTGCACAAAACATTTCTCCTATATGCCTGGAAAATAAGTCACAATTTCAGAAGGGTCAAACATAAATTATTGACATGCACCGAGCCAAAAAACAACTAAGGGGATTTAAAATTACTGGACTTGCATTAAGAACCTTTTAACACATTATTAAAAACCTGTAAGGACAGTAATGAGGCGGCACTGTTGCCTGGCACCTCCAGGGTCCGGGTTTGATTCCCGTCTCTGTGTGCATGGAGTTTGCATGTGCTCCCACAATCCAAAGACATGCAGATTAGGCTAATTGGCATTCCCAAATTTAACATAGTGTGCAAGTCTCCTGGGATAGTCTCCAGGCCGCCCGCAACCCTGTATACAGGATAAAGCGGTATAGACGAAGAATGGAAGTGAGGACAGTAATGAAGCATTAACTTTGTGTAATGTGGTCGGAAAAATTGCTCCTTGAATTTTCAACATTGCTCCCTGTAAAACGGAACACAGACTTGGTCTGTATCTGTAGGAGTCTGTGCTGCTGCCACATGACTGACTGATTGGAGAACTCCATAAACGTGCATATGGACAGGTGTTCCTATTAAAGTGGACAGTGTTTATAGTTTATTTAAATGCAACAGATGCAGCCCACAGGCGACACACTATGTTGAGAACCCCTGTTACAAAGCTGCAATGAAATAAATAGTTTAAAATATTGTTGACATTTTATATTAGTCTAAAACTCAGAGAACATAGAATCTGAAAGAACTGGAATTCTGTTATATGTTTATGTCATCCAACAAAATCACATTTATAAAAATACAAGAACTTTTATTCTTGAATAAGGAATAAAGTATTTCAAGGTCACCATACTGAAACATGTTTACATCTTTACATTAGGTTTACACACACATACACACACACACACACATATACAAACACACACAGATTTATTATCATCAGTGTTTCTCAGAGGATGTCTGTTCAGTCTTCAGTCCAAGAAGTTCTGTTCGCAGTTCTCCAGGCTTCGGAGGAATCTCCGGAATGCTCTTTAAAAAAAAAAAAAGAAAAGTGCTTATAGATCGTTTTCTTACTAAATAAATTCATCCTTTATAAGGAAAAAAATAACATGAAAAGCATACCAAATCAGGGCGGTAATATCGATGGACGACCTCGGCACCAGCAAACATGGACAACATGCTGGCTCCCAACATTTTTAGGTACTTCGGCCAAGACACACCCGCGGGCATCTTCTATCAGCAAATGTTATCGCAACTGGATGAAATAAGGAAATAAATATGCTTTCATCTGTATTACAACAGATTTTCAAATTTAATGCTTACTGTACATCTAAAGCACAAATAAAATGAGCCACTTTTTCCATTTATCAGTATTCAACACGGACATGTTCACAAATACTGAGTTGAAGACTTTAGACTACATGAAAATTTGTATCTAGTATTATTAGGATTTTTAGTGTCTTTGATTATCTAGCTCAATTCAACAATGAGAGTAAATTTTTTTCTAACAACAGCTTTTTTTAATCTAAACCAAACCACATTCACAAAATTTATTATTTTTTAGGGTTAAGGTTTTAAGAGTTAAAATTATTTAATAAATTCTTACTCAGCCTAACTAATAGAATTATTTTATTTCACAAGACATTTTGTAAAATCGATTTAAAATAACATTTAGATCACAGAGACTTTAAAAATAAGAGATGTGGAAAAAAAATTAGCTGTTTTTGAGGCTGTTCATTTCTAATCCTACAGTGGTACACTCTGAACTACTCACACACTTATGTCCCATGTGGTAGGAATAAATTATTTGCTACGTTTGTTTAGAAATATTGATTATGTTGGATAACATGTACAGTACAAAGTATTAAAAAGAGAAAACTAATGCTATTTGGAACAAGCTACATTTAATTATTCAGTGGTTATGCTGTTAAATTAAGGTAAGGTATAAAACTTTGAGTTATGACAATTTTTTTGATTGATGTTTCAAAGTCTTAAAATTGTAATAAAATCAGAAAAGATTTAATATGGACTCTGGATATTTGTAAAATCGTGATTCAGTGGAACCTCGGCATACAAAACTCCCTTATGAATCGAAATTTTGCATATGAAGCAGTTTCAGCATACAATAGGCACAAACCAACCAAATGGTGATAACCGAGGTGATATCAAAAAGTTTTGCAATTTGCGCGGCACAGATCCAGTCGCTTTCGCACGGATTGCTTTTGTCCTCCCTCAAATGCCTTAAAACCTGGCAGTAGAATTATACCAGCTACTGATGGTCTGGCCCTTGGGGACGAATTCTTGATGCTTAATGTCGTGAATGTCAGAAAAGACAACGAATATGAACTTGGTCGAGCTGCAGACCTGCCACGCCTCCTCGGTCGTGGAGATGATGGGCTCTTCCACTGTGCTGTAAGGTACAAATGACAAATTATTATTATTATTATTGATCCATGACATGAAGCACGAGTCATCCTCAGGACTCCTTTTGCTCCTGGGTCAGCAGCCAAAAGACAAACTTGGCAGCAACAATGGCACATCTTCAAATCACACATGAGGATTGCCTGGATTGTTCCGTATGACACATTGACAGTGGTAGCAATGTTGTGGATTGTTCTCCAACGATCATCATGAACAAACAGTTTTAACATTTTTTCTGAGGTTGAGTGCGTTGAAAGTCTTTATCTCTCCTTGTCTTCCAGTGATGTTCTTCCACTGTTAAAGCATGCATGCCACTCAAAACACTTCAAATGACTCATTGCAGGATCCCCGTAAACTTGCAGAATCGTACAAAGGTCTCTGTGGCAGTTTTTTCCCAGTTTTACACAGAATTTCATATTCACTATTTGTTCTAACTTGCTGTCTATGATGTGGTCAGAATAGCACCAGTTGCACGGCTCCGGATGTCCACAGGACAATGTCTTTTGGCACGCTGACTTATGCCTAGTGCTGCCATCTGTTGGTGTGTTACAAAACTAGTCTTAAAACTTTTTGATACCACCTAGTATTAACCAAATCGGCACCTAGGTATCACGACAATATCGTTCCCTACCAGAAATACACAATCACACACCTACAGTAAGCATCTTTTTGCATTCATATTTTAAATAAAACATTTCAATTAAATTTTAAAAAGCATTTAAGAGAATAATATGTTCTTTATGTTCTAATATGTCAATTGTCGCACTGTCACTTTGTTGTTGCTCGTTTGCACATTTGCACGTGCACTTTATGTTGTCTGTAAAACCTGTAGATAGTCTTCCTTGATTAGTTAGTTTTAATTAATTTATGTTGTAATTTATGTTAGGAATATCTATCTTGTCTCTGCTAGCCAGCTAACTAGGCCTCTTAATTAGCTAGTTTAGCTTCTCTGTTAATTTATGTTGTAAGTTTATGTTGCATGTAGCACCTTGCTCCTGGAGGAATGTTGTTTCGTTTCACTGTGTACCAATTGTATATGGTTGAAGTGACAATAAAGCCTACTTGACCTTGATTTTGAAAAAAATAACTCAGGGGTCGACTCTTAAGATAGACTTAAAAGACTGACACAACATTAATCTGTACAAATTAATGTAGTAGAGCAGAATAAAGATCTTACTGTTTTTATACACAGACTTTATCTATATCGTGCAACAGTTTCATTTAAAAAAAAAGTCAGTTTAATTAGAGGCAGACTGAAGGCTGAGAAATTTAAATAGTGTACACTATCTAAGGTGACATTCACCACTAACAGCTAAGGTTAGTTAGTAATATTAACGACACAAATTTTACATAAGCATGTTCAACTCCAAATCCTAATAATGTTATGTTTATATATTAATATAAAGATTAAAAAGCTCACACACACAAACCTCTAAAAATTAAATATAGCAGGACAGCATGTTTTTGATGTCTTCTTTTTCTTCTTCTCTAAAGACTTAAGGTTGTAAAGCAAACATTATGGTGTTTTACTGCCAACTAGCGGTCTAGAAAGGCACAGCTTTCACCACACGTTTCTTTAAAAAAAATGTTTTAGAATAAAAAAAACATTGATGTAGAGCATGTCTTAGATCTTACAATCATTTTACAAATTAATACGTTTTTATTGAGTTTAAATATGTAAATATTTAATTTAACGAATATAATACGTCCACTTTAATCCCACCACCCAGGGAGGGCGTGTTTGAGATACTATTATAAGGACATTTTAAAGTGCTTATAATTATATCTTGTGGATATAAGTATTTATTTAGCATTCAAACACTACAGGAACAACATCCCACATGAGGACTAAATAAACGTTTAAGAAAATTGCCTAGCTCTGCGTGAGCGATTTAAAGACTTTTATTCTGAAATCAATTCACGTCGGATGTATGGATGCTAATGCAAAACATTTAATTTACCTATTTTAACAATGTTTTGTTTAATATATTTGTAAAAAAAAAACGTTTTTGTTAATTAATTAATAGCTTAATAAAAATCTAACAAGTAAGTGCGTCTTGGTTTTCTTTAATTGTTATTGTTAAGCGTCAATGTTAAGCGAGCGGCTTTTATTGTGTGGCCGTTGCGTAGAGTCGTGTGCTAACTTCCGGTGCCGTACAAACAATCAGTTAACGTTAGATTATATGGAGCGGAAATGGCATGAGATGTTATTATGTTTTATTTAGTTTTATAGATATATTTATGTTTTATAAATCAAATCGTTCTTATAAATATCTTGTGGCATTCTGTTATTCGTGTTTATTAAGCAAAGCCGCTTCACAATGCCTGAGAAAAGCTAGAGAAGCTGCAGTAGCATGTAGATCCATATGACTGTATTAAAGTAAATGCAGCAGTTAAGATGGAGGAGAAGCAAAATGAGTATCAGAGGGAGTGCATGGAGTCTTATGATTCATATCAGCACTGGTGAGTGAAACAACATCACAATAACATGATATATTCATTACAAGTATTACAATAATGAAACTCAAGTGTTCATGTTGCTTAAACATAGCTTAAAAGGGGGAAAAAATCTATCCTTAAAATCATGGATGTTAAATCACAATTTAGTTTAAACCTCATTTATTGGCTTAATAGTATGTTTAGACAACATTTTGAAGTTCTGTTTATGTAACGTAATATTTACACAAGTCTGTAGAAAAAAAAATAGCATTTCAGAAGGGTCAGGTTATCGCACTGCATCAAGCAAAGACAACAACTAAGGATATTTTCCATTAATCAAGTCATCAATCTTGCTTCATATATCATGGTTGTGAAGAGACTCCTGAATATAAATCCTCACAAATAATACTGTACGCTCAAAGTTTGTTTGTTTACACCGACCGAAAGGATAAACAAATAATTCTGAACTGTGTTGATGTGATTCCAGGAGCTATTAAAGAAACCGTTAAAAAAAAACAATGCTCATACATTCATTTTAAAACAAATCAATATCATAGCCTATTTAAATGTTCACTACTTTGGGTTTAAACCAAAGTACAGTTGAATTCTTAATTCTAATTTCAACAGCGCCAGCATCGTATGATTACAGCATCTGTACTCATTTTTATACTGGAACTGGATTAAGGACGCTTCAGCACATATTTGAATCAAAACCTGAAAGAATATTGCTGAACCATCAACTTTGTGGAAGAAAAACAGGGTCGGAAAAAAATCATGACTGGAGATCACTTAAACGCTTGATGAAGTTGCATTGTAAAAACATTGACAGTAAAAATCAGAGCATTCCCATACACACTGACATAGTGTGATGAGAACTTGCAGGATTGGGACTAAACAGCGTTGTAAACATAAGAAGACGACTTGAGTTTGAGCATAAAGATTACACTTTAAAACAATGGGGGGAACAAAGGTCATGTGGTCTAATGAGTCCCTATGCCATAGCGATAGGTGCGTCAGGGTAAGAAGGGAAGCTGTGTACCTATCATGCCCACTGTACAAGACTCTGGAGGCAGTGTTATGATCTGGGGTTGCTTCAGTTGGTCAGGTCTAGACTCAGCAATGTTATGTGGCGATAAAATTAAGTCAGCTGACGACCTGAATGTACTGAATTACCAGGTTATCACATCTCTTCCTGATGGCACAGGCATATTCCAGGTGAATGAGTGGCTCTGGGAGTATGAAGAACCATTTTCAGACATGAATTGGCCACCACAATGAAATATTTAAGTGTGTGACTGTTTTTTTTAGGGTCACTGCCTTGCACACTAAGCTCCCTGGGTTAGCCTCCATACGCCCATGAAAGCCTACACGGATAAGCTGTATAAGTATTGAATTGATAGATGAAAGGAAAATAAATCTTTGCCTTGTTGCTGGCATTGTTGAAATTAGAACTTAGCAGTGCTGTGGTAAAACCCAAAGTCTTGATGTCAACATCACACAAACTATGTGTATGTTATTTGTGAGCAGTTTTCTCAGAAGTCTTGTCACAACCATGATGAATAAGGCATGATTGCTGGCTTGAGTAATTATTTCTCTGTTTGCAATCATCTCTTGTTTTCCGCCTATTTTAGGTATCATTCAGCACATCAGCAGGTCCAGCCAGAGCCGGTTCCTCAGTACACCCAGATGGTTAACACCCCTTATTACCATGAGGATGTCGGAGAATATAGCTTCTTGAATGACTTATCATTCCATAAAGACACAGCTCATCACAGTCAGCTTCATGAGCTGCCTGTCCAGCCTCCAGGTACTGACCATCTCACAGCCTTTTCACATACACCGACTGTGTGCAAGTGTTCATAGGGATGGACACAGGCTGTCCAAGGAGGGAAAGAAAATACTTAGATCATATCTGTTATGCATGGGGAGAATCATTGCTGTTAACTTGGGTTGAGAACCACTGACCTATAGGGCACTTCATCCTGTTTCTATCTATGTAAAGGAGCCTATAGGGTACCACAGTTTGCTATTAGGATCTCCAGGTGCTTGCAGGAGTAGACACAGATGGTCTTAAGGGTAAAAAAATATACATATAGATCACATCTTACATGCAGTGGGTGAAAAAACAGGGAAAAATTGATCTGCATCTTCTTTTCTTGAAAGCAGGAGAACATATAGGGCACTGCATCTTGTTTCCCTTGCACGTAGAAGAGCCGTATGGAACTGTAACCTGTTTTCTTAAACATTTGCACAAAAGCTTTCACCAATTGTGCAAGTTCTCCCCCTTAAAAAGATGAGAGAGGCCTGTAATTTTCATCATAGGTATACCTCAACTATGAGAGACAAAATAAGGGATGAGATCTTGCATGGAGCCCCAGATCGAGGGAGATTATCAGTGGTCTTTTATGTCTTCCATTTTCTAATAATTGCTTCCACAGTTGATTTTCTTCACACCAAGCTGCTTACCTATTGCAGATTCAGTCTTCCCAGCCTGGTGCAGGTCTACAATTTTGTTTCTGGTGTCCTTTGACAGCTCTTTGGTCTTGGCCATAGTGGAGTTTGGAGTGTGACTGTTTGAGGTTGTGGACAGATGTCTTTTATACTGATAATGAGTTCAAACAGATGCCATTGATACAGGTAACGATGAAGGACAGAGGAGCCTCTTTAAAGAAGTTACAGGTCTGTGGGAGCCAGAAATCTTGCTTGTTTGTAGGTGACCAATTTATTCATAAAAAAAATCCTACAATGTGATTTTATGGATTTTTATATTTTATTTTGTCTCTCATAGTTGAGGTATACCTATGATTAAAATTTCAGGCCTCTCTCTTCTTTTTAAGTGGGAGAACATGCACAATTGGTGGCTGACTGAATACTTTTTTGCCCCACTGTAGGTGAGCATGTAGGGCGCTTGGTTTTGTTTTCTTGAACATAGGTGAGCCTGTAGGACATTTTACCTTTTTTGTTGCATCTATTAGAGCCTTTATGTCTCTGCAGCTTGTTTTTATTGAAACATAGGAGAGTCTGTAGGGCACTGCATTGTGTTTTCTTAAACTCAGAAGAGCCTGTAGGGCACTGCCACTTGTTTTCCTACAAGTAGGAGAAACTGTAAAAATTCAGGATGTCGCTTGTTGTCTTTAACATAAAGAGAGTCCGTAGGGCACTTATTTTAATTTAGGGGAGCCTATAGTACACCTTATAACCTCAGACACCCCATGAGTGTCTGCCTGTGAGTCCTGGTTTAGTGAAGAAGCATTTGGTTTAAGGAGGTTAGCTTCTGAACCGGTGTCATCATTAGGCAATGTTTCAGACATATAAGCATCCTCTTTCTCAAAATTTGTTTTCCCCTACATTACCTTTGTAGCTCTTCCAGCAACACCTGAAAAAGCAGTGAAGAAGCGTGGAAGACCACCCAAACAGGAAAAAAGCGACCAAACCGATGCTGAAGTCACTGTGAAAAAACCCAAAAGAACTGTGGACAGATTTAACGGCATGTCTGTGGAAGAGGTCATGGCCAAAAAACTGCCCGACGTCATCACATACAATCTGGACATTCTGATAGTGAGTGTATGATAGGACTGTGTAGTGCTTCACTAATCAATAGATATTTGTACTGGACTGTTTATTCTGTAGCGTTGTGGATGATTATATTTCGGCTCATGTAATTATTTTGCAGATCGGCATCAACCCGGGATTGTTGTCAGCCTATAAAGGACGACATTACCCAAATCCAGGAAATCATTTCTGTATGATGTTTTTACACTACTCTTGTTTTTCTGAAGATTTAGGTACTAGTAATAAGTTAACATTTCTAATGTGTGTGTGTGTGTGTATGCTGTCTTGTAGGGAAATGCCTGTTTTTATCAGGGCTCACAGATGAGCAACTAAACTACATGCACGATCAGACACTTCCGGAAAAATACGGCATCGGTTTCACTAATATGGTAGAAAGGACCACACCTGGGAGCAAAGACCTTTCCAAGTAAGCAACTTTTTAAAAAAGAGCTCAAGGCCACAGTCAGCTTTTTAATTTGATTGGTTATGAGGTGGTGTTGAATTATTTAAATTACCGGCATCTCTGATGGTTCCAGCTTTTATGGCAAGTCACCGATTTAAGTCAATGTTCTTGGTCTAACAGGTTATCGTTTTTTTTAGTAAAATCTCAGTGAGTCTAGCAAGACTCAGTGATGCAATTAGTAACTTCATGAGTGAGTAATCACTAAAATATTGCTGTGAGAAAGGGGCAGAAAACATGCTTTTATAGAAAAATATTCACCTTGATGGTGGTGTAAAACTTCACTTTGTGCCATGTCACACCTCCCCACATATTATTGAACAAAAAGCATTTCACAAGTGGTGATAATAAAGCACAACAGCACTGGGATTTTTAACTATATGTATCACTCGGTGTGCCAGGTGTTCTACAATTTATGTATCACTCGGTGTGCCAGGTGTCCTAAAATTGTTAAGTACACTAATTGTCGGTCGCAGCCTGGGTAAAACTAGGTCAGCATGGAACGCAATACCAAGGAGAAAGCAGTTATGTGCTAAAATGCGCATTCATATCCAGTCACGGAATACTCCTGATAATGTTGTCATTTTAAAGACCACTTTGTCCACTTAATAACTGCTTGTAAGTCGTTAAATAGCTACTAACACAAGGCTGAATTCCAAATCCCTCTGTAACCCCTGATCAAGGGCACTACTTGGTGTGTGGAACAAGGAATTGTACACCTTGGAGACCTATCTTTCTATTTAACGCTATTTGGGATTTACCCGCAGAACCTGGAAGTTAATGGAGCTGATATCATTGTATATTTACAGGACTGTCCACCATCTGAATGGTTTATTTTACTTAACTTTGGGTACATAATACCAGTAAGAATTTAAAACTACTTTTACTACTGTTAATTACACTAACTGTTGGTCGCCAGCTCCGCCATTTCGGAAGGATGTTTGTTGGCGGAGCAAACTAACTGGTAAAATAATAATAATAATCTTTTGGCGATAACTAATGTTTATGAGACAGTTGTATAAAAGCACTATTACACTTGAGGTCATGTTGTTGTGCTGGTTATCATCAGGGTTAGGGTAATTGATGATAAACAGCTCAACAGCGCACCCTCTCGTGTGATATTGTTACTTGATTATTACTACTATAAAATTACTATTATTACAGGTGGTGTAAGAGGGCATGCGTGGGTTAAAGTCAATGAAAAAAAAAATAAAACCCTTCATGTTTTTTCAGCAAAGAGATTCGCGAAGGAGGCAAACAACTTCTGGAAAAGCTACAGAAATACAGGCCACGAATCGCAGCCTTCAATGGGAAATGTAATGTCACGTGAACCGCAAATGCTTTCCTTAAAAATTCCTGTTCACTTACAGTATGTGAGAAAAGCCTCGTTGTTTTATTTCAGGTATTTATGAAACATTCTGTAAAGAGATCTTCGGAGTGAAAGCCAAGAACCTGGACTTTGGACTGCAGCCCTACAAAGTTCCAGAGACGGAAACGGTACCGTCTTCAGCAGTCGTTTTTTTTTATTGTTGTGATTTTACAACCCCTAAGTGTCTCCCAGAACTCTTATCGGTGTGAGATGTTATATTATTATTATTTATTTATTTATTTTTTTAAACAGGTTTGTTACCTGATGCCGTCATCCAGTCCACGCTGTGCTCAGTTCCCTCGAGCTCAGGACAAAGTTCATTTCTATATTAAGCTGAAGGAACTCCGGGACGAGCTGAAGGGTGTGACACACAACCACGAGATTGAGGAGACACAGTATACGTTCGACTTAACCATGGCCAAAGGTAACTTTGGTTCATTTGGGAATGAATTTTGAGTTAGTTAGTCATAGAAAATCCAAACTTATGGTTTTTTCGAGAGTAAACCCATACATACCAGTACAACGTGAGTAAAAAAAAAATCAACATTTCTCATTTTTTCGTTTATAGAGGATGCCAAAAAAAAGGCCATCAAAGAAGAGCAGCATGACCCTGGCTATGGGGAAAGCTCTTCTAGTGCAACACGACAGACCTGCAGCTTCTACCCTTCTAATGAACAAGGTGAGCAACATGAAAAAAAGAATATTAAGAAATTAGGGGTGGCTCAAGACTTTTGCACAGTACTATAAGTTTAATATTCGCCTTTGGCAAGCAAATAGATAGATACTTTGTTAATGCTGAAGAAAATTCCAAACATTAAGTAGCAATATCATTATGATCATTATTAAAATAGATGTCTTCGACTCTTGGTATTCCAGATGCTGCCCATGCAGAACATTTGTCAGATGTGGGACAGGTTGGGTCTAACCAGTGGACAATGCAGCAGCCGTTTGCAGACCAGATCCCAGATATCAGTTACTCCAGCAACAACGAGACATCACAGTATTTCTGATGTCTCTAAGGAAGTGCTCTTCTGAACTGAAAGGAATATCAATTCTTTTTCAACAGTTATTTTTACTTAAAAAAAAAAAAAAAGTTACCTGACTTGCCAGTTATGTGTTTCTATTTATTGTGTTTTGTAGAAATGTAGGTGTAGATTATGTACTCTAAAACCTGTTTGTGTTTTTTTTTTATCTTGCTTTATGTCTGTACAACATGTGTATGAAGAAATTATGTTTTTAACTTGAACATACAGTACCAGTGAAAAGTGGACACACCTTCTAAATCAGTGTTTTTTTTTAATGATTTATTTTCTACATTTTAGAACAGTACTAGAATTTTTCAAAACTTGAAAAACACAAAGGTCAGCTGTTCTGAAATAGTTCTTGCAAGAACAGTATTGTCAAGTGCATTTGCGAAACCCATCAAGCACCATGATAAAACTGACTCTCATGACGAACCTCCCAGGAAAGCAAGACCAAAACTTACGTCGGCTTATTTAGAGTTACCAGCTTCAGAAATCACCAATTAGCAGCACCTCAGTGTCGTTATAAAGGCTTTAAAGAGCATAGGTAGCCGACACATCTCAGTATCATCTGTTTAAAGGAAATTGCATATTTTGGATGCTTTCAGTATTGTTTTACAATGTAGAAAGAAAGAAACACCAGGAAATATAATAGAATTTAAAGGTGTGTCCAAACTTTTGACTGGTGGTGTACAGTGGCGTGGCAGCATTGTACAGTGGGGCACAGGGCCTCAGCGGTGAGAGCTGTTGCCTAGCACCTCCAGGGTTTGGGGTTTGAATCTCATCTCTGGTCTGTGTGTGTGGAGTTTGCATGTTCTCCTCATGGTTTGTAGGTTTTCTCCACATACTTTTGTAGTCCAAAGACATGTGATATAGGGTGATTTGTTGTTTCCAAATTGCCCATAGAATGTGATTAGGTGTGAGTGTGTGTGTTCTTATGCTCTGAAAAAGATTGACACCCCATCCATGGTTTTCCTTGCCTTGAGTCCTGAGCTTCATGCCCCTGCGACCCTACACAGGAAAAGCGGTACAGAAAATTAACGAATGGATAGCAGCATTCTGTAAAATAAGCTGCATATTTTTCCTACTGTGAAAATACAGTACTCAAGACAGTGATTTAGTTTTGTTTCTGTTTTTAACCATACACAACGATTTATAGCAGAGAATTTTTATTCGACCATTTTTACTATGTTTACAATCCCGAGGTCATGCATGATGCACGGATTGGTCTACTTGCATGATATTTCACACTAAGTCTTGTTGGTGCTTATTTATGATTTCTGACCTCAACTCAAGGGTATTTTCTGCTCTTGCACTGGAACGTTTGCACAAACTGTACAAAACAGGATTCACAAACTGGACTTCAGACAGAACGGTTCATGCAGCAACACCAGGAAAGCACAAAAGCATGCAGTCTTGTAGTCCACTAGGACCAGGTTCCACTGTGTGCTTTTCTCTGGTCAAATACTGATTGTATTTAAATTTCCTTTGTTTTATGTGAGAATTTGATGTAAATGCTTTGGAAATTTGTTCCACTGTGTTTTGAATGTGCAGATGTTTACCACTGTACACACATTTTTATATTTATGGTGAAATTACTTTAGTGGAATTTTTGTACCATAATGTTTTTTTTATATATAAAATAAAAAAGATTCACCTCACAAAAAAAGTTGAATTCTCAACCCACTCTCAATTTTTTAAAAACAAAAAAAGACTACAACTTTTGCACAGAACTATGACTTTGCAAATGTTCATAAAGATATAACAGATATAACCACTGAGGGTTTGCATGGATTTGCACAAACGCTAAAAGACATATACAGGACTAGATTCTGAGGTCATATGTAAATAATGGGGTTGCAGCCATACACACTATAAAGAAGCAAAGAATTTCATTATGGAGTGTAAAACCGGAAGTGGCCTTTCTTTGACAGCCAATAGCCATCAGGCACTAAATGTTTAAACGTCAAAAAAACGGGTAGACTAAAAGAAAGAAAGAAAGGGGGGATTCAGTAAAATATGTCTATAAGAATTTATAACAAAATACACGAAACTCAGTAAAGCATGTCAATTTTGGAAATATATTTATTCATCGTTTATTGGACATTTGAAATATCAAATAATTCTTTAAAAAAAAAAAGAAATATTAAAATCGAATACAGGGCTTCCCCCCCTCTTTTACACTTGACTTGGTTCAGTCCAGTGCCGGAGTGACTCCTTGCTGCGGAACGGCTATGTTGGTCTTTGTTGCCTTCAGCTGGATTTGTTTTTCTTAGGATAAAAAATATATATATAAACGGATTATTATTGTTATTTGATCACATTAATAACGGTAAGTACATTTTTTATTTATGACTGGATTGATTATTTTGTTATTTAGTACAATTTGACATCGTGATATTTGAGATAGCTAGCTAACCACCCCTCCATTCATAAAGCTAGCATGCTAGCTGGCTAAGCGTCTGTGCTAGCAAAAACAGCTAACAAAACAACAACAATAGCAATAATAATATTTAAAATTAAAATAATAGTTATAATGTGTTTAAACATACAATTAGCATGATATAGAAATACATGGGAAACAGAATGAAAATAAATTGTATTATTGGTATGTAGTAATGACTCTTGACTCAGCAGGGAGATTTTTGTTTTTTGGAGTTTAAATCAGTCGGCCTGCTTATCGCATCCACCACTTAATTCACTTTATTTCTTCATTTCTGGATGTTACCTAGCTATCTTAAGTGTCACGTATTAAGTAAAGTTAGATACAAATGTCTTTTGGTATATGATGATTAGCATTCATGCTACATAAAAGAATAGACTGGTTAGAAACATTCTCCATGATCTAAGTTGCCACTACGAATAAGATTTTTTTAAAAAGATTAAATAAATATGAATGTTGGTTTATCACGAAGTCCCCATAAAGATGGATGAAAGAAGTTACGGATCTTTGCCTCATGTGCCCTCGGATTATGTGCAGCACTGGTGAGTTTCCCCGCTTTGTCCTCAAATGGCGCCAGGATTGATGATGATGATGATTATTATTATTTTTATTATTTTTATGTATTTGTTACCATCTGCGTTTCATAAGCATGTTGATGGAGCTCTGTACAGATACTAAACTTATCCTGAATGTTACTAACCAGCCTATGGACATTGCAAACATTAAATTAACTTATCTATAACATTACTAATGAAATGCTAAAATGCTTCTTCAGATTTCTCACCTAGTTCTCTGTGTCTTTAATATAGCACCCTTACAACAGAGACGTTTTCAAGGTTTCGCAGTGTTGCCAACTATTTTCTGAGCCAAAGTAGTGTTAAAAAGAAAAGCATCTAGAAGATATTACAGACTAATTTACTGATATGCCTATTGAGTTACGGAGGAACCTCGGCATACGAATTGGATTCGTTCTTAAGGCGAAGAAATTCCTATTGCAATACGTAAAAATTGTAAGTGCAGACAATTTGTTGTAGCTATCCGAACATATTACCGATGTAGCAAAAAAATAAATAAAAATGTGCGGAAAAATCACATAGCTTTTTGTAAACGCGTGCCGAAGGCAATGTTGGTATTGTGGGTTGATTCTGTCGAAACAGCTTTTACTGCGTGAAAAAAAAAATCGTGAAATTCATAAACAGGCTTTTCACTGACAAACATGAACAGCTACTGGGCGTACATGCAATTTAGCCAGCATTGGGTTTGTTTGTTTGTTTGTTCATATGATAAAAATGCCTCATGTGCTGATGCAAATTTATTGCAAAATTTTTATTCTTAGGATGAAATTTTATTTGATAATTTTATAATATTTTATTATAACCCTCCAAAGTAATTCATCATGTTTACTGCATATCAAATTACACATTTTTGGACAAGATGAGAATTTTTCTCCCTCAGAATACAAATTTATAAATGATATATTTTTTTCTTACACAGTATGTCAGAGAAGTCTCCATACATAGATAAAGGTGATAGTTTTTAGCAGAATGTGATCCAGATTTTTCGAATAGATTATATTTTATATATTTTTTTTGTCAGACAGGGTTTAAGGAATGAGGAAAAGGCCAGGAACGGGGTGAAGGCCAGGAAAACACAACCACGATACAGCGCAAAGATCATTTAAAGGAATGCATCGAAGTTGCATGCAAATTGCTTATGTTTTAGTGAGTGTAAGAGACGGCTCTAGGGTGTTTGCAAAGAAATTACAATCATATAGAGATTTTGTAAATTAAGTTACATTTTACTAAAAGTATTAATTTCCATTATGCATGGAGACTTTTGTTACACCTCTGTAGAACAAAAATCTTTGCTTTTGGCACCACAATATAAACTTTAAAAAAAAATAATAATATGCTGCACTTTATATGAGAGTAATTCAGACAAAAAGAAGCAGAAGCAATGGTGATTATTGATTGTTTATTGCAAACGATGAGGATCAGTAATTGGAAATGTAACAGATATTTAATAGTACCTTTTTTTTTTTATATTGTGATTTTTCTTTAAAGAAGACTTTCAAAAAACGTTTGCGTATTCTGTCAGGTTGAAAGAAAATTGTAATTGGGCAAAATTGTATTCGGCAAGTTAGACTTTAAATCTGTCAAAAAAAAATGAAATATATTCATCTCTTTATACATCCTCAAACTGTTTTATAGGGTCAGGAATTAAGAGCGGTACTAACAGTCTAAGAGCACTGTTGTAAAAGTAGCATAGTCTAAAAAACATGCATTACAAAGCCTTTTTTTCCCTTATAATAAACTAGTGATTAAAGTCCTTCGCGAATAGGCAGGTTGTGAGATATCCAGTTGTCTAGGGTAAATTCATTCCACCACGTAGGTGCCAGAACAGAGAAGAGCATCGGCGCTCGTTACACAGTGACGTGGAGACGAACGAACCTTGTTATCTCAGCTTGTTTAGTAAGCTGGAGAGCTGTGTTGAATTCGGGAAGGAACTTAACATGTGCTTCAAAAACTCACTTTTTTAAAGTAAAGGGGTCTAAAAAGGCACCAGATCTAGTAAGAAAGTTTCAAAGTTGGCATCACTGAACTGTTTTTGCATCTAAATGAGGTTTAAGGAGATTGGTTATTTAAAATGTTTCATATGTTCAATTTTCTATACGCCCCACTGCTCTGTTTAAACCTTTTAGATTTGTTTTACGTTTGTTTAGGGTTCAGTCAGCGCAGCAGCATCTCCAAGCCCTGCACGCACAGTATTCTCACATGGCCAACGGTAATGTTGCCCACTTCATGGAAGGACACGGGGAAGAACCTGGAATGATGGACATGCCTGTGCAGGAGCCGCCTGCTGCACCCCTGGAGCCCGGGGTTCCTCAGAAAGGTACCACTGAGTGTGTTTTTATGGATTATACTTAACTGCATTTTAGTCCTGTTGAATTTTTTATTCTAAAGATTTTGATAAATTTTCTTTTGTTGCAGTTCTCACGGCTTTGCCTGCAATTTTAGTTAAATACAGTTTTTATTAACCCTCTTGTTCCACAACATTACATGTATTTAAGCATTGCATGTTTGTTAATAAATGAAACTTGTAATCGTTCTTTGTAACACTAGAAATCGAATGATTCAAGAAATACTCTTATTGGAAAAATAATCAACGATGTAAAGAAAATGTAAAGATTTCCTTGTTTGAACTCAAAGCTCCCACTAAAGGGAAGAGGGGCAGACCTGCAGGCCAACAGCCCAAAGCTAAGCCAGGACCCAAGCCTAAGAAGGCCAAGGTAGAGAAAGAAGGCCAAGCAGCTGAAGGAGCGCAGGAGAAGATCGATGAGTCTTTTAAGAAAGTTAAAAGGAAAATCGATCGCTTCAAGGGCATGTCTGAGGAGGAGGTCATGAAAAAGACCCTGCCAGACATCCTCACACCCAACCTCGACTATGTAATTGTGAGTAGAGTGTGTCTGTGCGTGGGCGCTTCTGTCTGTGCGCGGGTGCTTGTCTGTCTATCTGTCTTTGTGTGTCGATGAGTATCTCCCTCCGTGTCTGTCTGCGCGTGTCTCTGTGTTTCGGTCTGCTCGTGTCTCTGTGTTTCGGTCTGGTCTGCGCGTGTCTCTGTGTTTCAGTCTGGTCTGCGCGTGTCTCTGCATGTGTCTTTGTCTCTCCGTGCACCTGTCTGACTCTGTGTCTTTGTATGTCAATGTCTGCGTTTGTGTCTGTCTGTGTGTCTAAATTTTATGACTTTTGTTAAAATTGGACCAAGATCTTACAGCACATTGTGGGGTCAATTTTTTTCTTATTTATTTATTTATTTATTTATTTATTTTATAAAGATTGGAATTAATCCAGGTCTGATGGCTGCCTACATTGGAAGGTGGTTCCCCGGACCTGGAAACCACTTTTGTAAGTTTCCTGCAGTATTGTTTAATATTAAAGCTGTTTAGTGTTTTATTATGAAGTTATTATTAATTGGTCAGTTATTATTTTCCTGGTATTTTCTTCTTTCTCAAAGGGAAGTGCCTGTTTCTGTCTGGGTTTACTGAACAGCTGCTGAACCACATGGATGACCAGTCTCTCCCTGAGAAATACGGCATTGGCTTCACTAACATGGTGGCAAGAGCAACACCAGGAAGCAAAGATCTCAGCAGGTATAATGTGCTGCTTGAGAATGTTTTGTTAAATTTGATTAATCTGAAGTAAAAAACAAACTCATTCATAGATTTTTTTTTGTTTTAACAGCACCCACTACAGTTAAAATACCATAATCTACCTGTTATATATTAGCTTAGTCTTCTGAGGTTTCATTATCAATTCCAAAGGACTAAAGAGGAACAAATGTTGGTTTACTGACTGACTCATGTATACCTAATTTTCCATGCACTTAGATTACTTTGTGAATTCAATTTATTAATATGGTCCAATGATTTTAAAATCATGTTTATCATGTTTTGGTTTTCCTTTCTGATGCAGTAAAGAGCTTCGAGAGGGTGGCAAAATTTTAGTGGAAAAGATTAAAAAGTTCAAACCTCTTATAGCAGTTTTCAATGGGAAATGTAAGTATGTAAGAGCTAACCTTACATGTGTTGCTGGTAAAGTCAAATCGAGCAATGTCATTTTAACATTAACTTCCTTTTTTTTCTGAAGGTATATATGAAATGTTCTGTAGAGAGATATTTGGGAAAAAGCCCAAATCGTTGGAATTTGGCTTGCAGCCTCACAAGATCCCAGACTCGGACACGGTAGGAAAACAGTGGCCGTCTCTAGCCTAGAAATGCGATCAAGTTAATTTTCATATGCTTAATTTAATCTGTACGCCTCTGTGGGTCTTAAGGCGCTGTATCTGATGCCCTCGTCAAGTGCCCGCTGTGCACAGTTCCCCCGAGCTCAGGACAAAGTGCATTTCTACATCAAGCTCAGGGAACTCCGAGACCAACTTAAGGGAGTGGCCAAAGCCAAGGAAGTCGAGGAGGTCAATTACACCTTCGATCTTGGCTTGGCTAAAGGTAAGGATGCAGGTTTTTCAGGTTCTTCACACGGAAGTCGTGGTCCTATAGCTAGTTGGTCTTGTCTGGAATTAGTAAATGACCAACTAATACTGTGCAACTAATACTCTTTAAACCTTGGTTTATGTTTCTTTCTACAGAGGATGCTAAGAGAATGGCTATTAAAGAGGAGCAGTACGATCCTGGCTATGAGGCTGCTTATGGAGGGGCATACGGGGAACCTGGCTTTGAGGAAGGCAACGGCCACTGTGCCTTCTCTTCAGGGGAAGCAGGTTAGTAACTTTTTCTGAAGATGAATGACTATTAATAATAAATATACTAAACCCGAGTCTTTAAAAATCACAAGGTTAGATGACTCGCATAGGCACCAACATGTAAACATGTAGCATTGGTATGGGCCATTTTTTTCTGTCCTTTTTATTTTTTTTATCTAATTTTGAAAAAAACAAATTTTTATTTATTTTTTTTGGTTTAGTAATTTTTTTCTACATTCTCCAACAATACTGGAGATTTCAAAACTATGAAATTACACATTAAATCAATTATTTTAAGACATGAAGGTCAGCTGTCCTGAAATAGTTCTTGTAAGAACAGTATTGTCGAGCGCATTTGTAAAACTCATTGAGCACCATGATAATGAAACCGGCTCTCATGAAGACCATCCCAGCAAAGCAAGACCAAGACTTACCTCTGCTGCAGAGGAGAAGTTAATTTAGAGTCACCAGCCTCAGAAATCACCAATTTACAAAGAGCACCTCAGATTAGAGCCGTTATGAAGGATTTACAGAGAATAAGTAGCAAATGCATCCCAATATCAACTGTTTAAAGGATATTATTGTATATTTTGGACGCTTTCAGCATTGCTTTATAGTGTAGAAAGAAATAAAATCGATAATTTAATCAAACCTGAGCTTGGTTTGTTCTTGTTTATCACTGGGTTCTTCAGTTTCCTCCCATTGCCTCGTTTAAAAAGTGAGTTAATGAGATTACAATTGCCTCAATGTGTAAATGCATGTGTTTGCATGGTCTCATGTGGTGTAAAGGCATCCGATTCAGTCAGTGCTCTGGATCCACTATCAAGCCAACTGAAAAGATAGGGGTTCATCCAATACTTATTTGATTATTTATGCTTTATGCGTTCTAAGAATTTTTTTTTTTTTTTTTTTTCCTTGTTCTGATTTCCTTTTTAAGCAATGTCAGCACCTCTGGAATGCCCAAAGGCGTAGCAATATCCAAGCGTCTAATTGATTTGTCTGTCTGCACCTCTAGAAGCAGCAGAGAAGACGTCTAGGAATCCAATCGCAGCAGGCCAGCTTCCAGACGGACAGTGGATGAACAACTCCTTCGCCGATCAGATTCCCGAGATCGGCAGCTCGTCACAAGCGCAGGGGGAGGCTGTATGAGCAGGACTGTCATCTCAGTAAGAGACTGGACGCCTGCGTTCATGCACAGCTCCCGTGCAGTGCCTCTCACCAGCTTCTCGCAGTTCAGGAGCGATCTCAATCCGTGCACTGACTTTTTTTCTGCTTGCTGATTTGTTTAAAATCTGTTACATTAGGTAATAGGAACATTACGGTCGCTGTGTGATTAAGTCACCCGGCAAAACAGGATGACGACGTGATGATTTGAAGCGGAGGCGGCGACATCAGCGATTCGCACAAGTCACCTGCTGCTCTTAATAACTAAAAAACAAAACAAAAAACGTACCTCAGTTCTTCAACTGAAGACTATTATCATGGAGCACTCTTCATGTATAAAGAGATGCATTTGAATTCTTTTATATTTTCTTTGCCATGAATTTGAAGTAGACATTTTAGGGAGTAGTATTTCTATGGAACGTATGTGTTTTCTTTTTGTTTTTTTTCACCTTCTGTGTCCGAAACATTTTAGTTTTTTTTTTTTTTTTGCTTAGTGTTTAAGCACTGATGCAATTGTTTGTTCCATGTGATATCAGGGATAACTGATACTTGATTTTAAGACAGAACCGTATGTAGTTTAATTTGGTTAAATGTTGAACTTTTTTCCTCGTGCAAAAAGTTTGCACACATTTCTGTGCCTGGAAGCCATTTACATGGTTACTGTAGGTCAGAATGGAAAAAGTAAGAATTATGAATCTCCCCTTTTTTATATAAAACGATGGTGTAGTAGAGCAAGTAGCGTAGGTGACATTATTAAATAATTTGTAATCAAAGCAAAGACACCACCATTTTATCCCCTAAGGTGCATTTCTTCTAGGTCACACTAATACAATCACGTGAGTACTGATGGTAGTCGTGGAGTAGTTGTCTCCTCTGACATGAAATTACAAAATCAAGTGTCAAAGATAGGCAGAGCGCCTTCTCAAGTACTGTAAAACACCGTGTCTGTGACGCATGGTACTGTGTGAATTTTAAAGCTTTGATTTACTGTGGTTTTACTGTTTATATAAATATTCTTGGTGCTATTTTGTTACACTTATTGTAAACATAATTACATTTTCCCTCTATTAAAATTTTATTGCATTCAACTTCATTCAGGTGTAATGTAAGTCCTTAGCACAATTATTCCTTTATTTCAAATAAAGTCAAACAAGGATCGTGCAGAATAACAGAATACATGTTAATCTTTGAGAGTAAAAGAATCCCTTTATTTTTTCTTTATAATCCCCCGCTACACTGATGCGCTTATCCCAGTGTTTCACTAGTGCTTGGAAAATATTAAGATAGAAAATATTTTTTCATACACCCAGCCCCTGCCATGATCAGACTGTCTGCTTCACGTTTGAAACGCTGGCCTCCCAGGAACTCCTTTATTGGCCCAGACATGTGGCAATGGCTTGGGGGACTGTAGAGGACTGTACGGGGGATGTGGCAAAAACCCCACAGCAGAGTTCCTGTAATGTGCAAGTGGTACAGTGGGCAGTATGAAGTCAGTCCAACAAAAACAGAACGCCTTTGGTGATCACACCAGGTCTTTTTTTCTTTTTTCCTGAGAGCGTTCCACTTACTGGGACAGCAGCAAACTTGGCTGGAATTGTCGTTCACAGGTGTACAGCCGCCTATGAAACAAGCGAGTCGAAACATTCAGTGGGATTATGCTGATAAAATTCCAAGAGGATGTCCTTTTGTTTTTTCGACATCTGTACGAGTTCTCCTGTTCAGTGTAAAAACCTTTCGCTGGATGGTTTCTTCCACAACAATGCTTCCTTTCGAGATGACTTCTCACAGCCACAGAAGATCAGACACCATCTCCAACATCCATCCAGCAAGTCTGAAGGTTAATGTTAGAGGACACTTAGCATGTACAGTATATAGGCATGATCAGACCCACTTATCTTTTCTTCCTATAACAGCACATCTTACAGTTGTTCCATTACTGTTTGCCAACACTTTTTATTTATTAAAGAACCATTCCATTCCGTCCATTTTTCCATTTAAAATTTGAAACTAGAGTATTTCGTTATCACTTGCATTATAGCAGTACAAGGGACTTTCTGCATTTTGATGTTAACTAGATGTACCTGCAACTTACTTCGCATGGAATCTAATTGCACACTCATAAGCGCATTTACAGCACCAACTAAAAAATGGTTACCGTCAAGTGCGCGGATCGAAGGTGTGAGATCGCGTTTATTAAATGGATTTCAATTGCACACTCATAAGCGTGTATTAAAAAATGTATAGCGCCATCTGTTCAATTTTAAGATAAACTAATCATTTTTCCAAGGTAGATTTTCTTTTTATGACATAAGGACATTTTTTATTTACATTTCAAATTAGCAAATTTTCTCTTCTCGTGGCCCGTTTGCGATGAAACAAAGCCTATATGTTACCTCAAGTTCGGCTGAATTCACGTGTGAAAACCCCATTAAAATTTGTTCAGTAGTTTTTATCTGATGCGTGCACAAACAAACGGACAAACCGATAAAAATTCCACAAAGCATCTTGATGTGTTCTGTTTCTCATCTTATGTTCCCAAATCATTTTTTTTTACAAATATCTTCAATGCACAGAAACGCCGACAGTATATATATATATATATATATATATATATATATATAAAAGAAAAAAAAAAAGCTTGCGTGGTTAATGAAACAACTATGTATGAAAATTTCTTGTGGTGAAAAACAAAACGAAACTGAGACTCTTTCTTACACTTCATATTTATGTGGAGCATCTCTCAGTAGAAGTGATACCGTATGAGAGTGAGTGTATTGATACAGTATAAACCTGTGGTTTGGCTTGACGTCAGAACTTCTGTCAGAGCTGCTGTTACGGAAAATAAATCAACATCTCCCTAACGAATCAGATTTGTGCATTCAGCAGTGCTATGATCTACACAATTTCATCTACAATACTCTATTAATTTACCTCAGAAGCATGAAGAAGATGATCTCTACAGGCAAAGCACACATCATCAGAACAGATGTGACCAACTTCACTGCAAATAGTTCACTCGTCCATCTGCATTTCTTCACACTAGCCTTATGAAGGACTGAGGGACAGATACAACACATATTTTGGTGTGTGTGTGTGTGACTAAGAGATGAGTTCTTATTCTTTCCAGTAAACAATGGGGATATTGAAATACCTTGTTGGATCGACTCAGGCAGGAGATTAATCTGCTGTTTATCCAGCACACAGCTCTGTTCAGATGGTGTCAGTTCACGGTGCCGTGTGTAATTGTGTGTCTTGGACCAGGGGCACTTTTCTTGTCTATGATTTATTCTAAGTTCAGAAATAAACGAGTCCTTTTCCAAGAAATCTGAAATCAGACAGATGGCACACAGCATAGAGGGAATAAATATCTACAGTATGTACAGTATATTAATATCTATAGCTTCATTTTGGCTTAATGGGGAAATCTTGCCCACCATTTTTCTTAAGAAACATGAGCGCATCTTTGTATCCGTTGTGACAAATCTCTGCCATAACCTAAAAACAGAACAAATCGGTCATTCAGAACTTGAACAAAATGCCGCAAGGGTTCAAGGGTTCGAGTCTCGTCTCAGGTCAGTGTGCATGTTATTCCCATGATTGGTGGGTTTCCTCCCACTGTCCAAAGATACATGTATACCGGATAAAGTAGTGAGGGTGAATGTTTATTTAAGCAGTTATTTTGCTCCACCAACACATGTCCTTCTGCGATTGGTGGAAGAAGAGTTGAGCTGGCAACCCACACTTAGCTTGATTAATGCTCATTAGAACAAAAGGGCGCCATGCATTTTGTAATTTAATTTATTTATTTAAAGTATTAAAGCAATGCTGGTGGCACAGTGGCTTAGTGGTTAGCACTGTTGCCTTGTACCACCAAGTTCCGGGTTCAATACCCGGCCAGGTTCGATTCCTGCCATGGAGTTTGCATGTTCTCCCTGTGCTTGGTGGGTTTCCTCCCACAGTCCAAAGACCTGCAGATTGGGCTAATTTCCCCCATAGTGTGTGTGTACTGTATGTGTGTGCCCTGCGATGGATTGGCACCCTGTCCAGCGTGTACCCTGCCTCGTGCCCTAAGTCTCCTGAGATAGGCTCTGCTGCATTGCTCTCTTTCTGTTGTGATAAAACAACAGCCATCCCACTGGCACCAGTATTAGCAGATGATCTAACAGGATTGTGGAAAGGAAGAAATAGAGCAACATGTCAATGTGAACAAACTAAATTTGAACATGCTTGTAGTTTACCTCAGGTTCTGGCGGGAAAAACGCTTGGACAACACGGTGCACATTAGCCAAGTTGATGTTAAGGCTCATATTGCAGTGTCTCACTTCCTGGCAGTAGACTGGGTTGTCATATGGACAGATATCACTTTCACCAGAGAATGGCGAGACAACGATGGTGTTCTTCAGACCGGAATATGGAACACTGTCACTCAAAGCGCCATCGACGTAGCGCTGAAACGAGACGACACGTATCACTGAACAAGAATGTATTTCATAGTCTGGCACGCGGACATATTTATTAGAGTTTATTAGAAATGTAGTGATAATAATAGTAATTATAGTATACAGCAACGGTAATTAATTAAACTGGGTAATCCATTAGTACTTACTGTGCCATGATAACTAGGTGGCACCACTCCACAGTATATGGGGAAAAAACAGCTACAAAATAAAGCCTGGACAAAACACATTGTTAAAAATGAATTAAATAAATAAATAAATAAATAAATAAATAAATATTGCCCCTTCTGTCGAAATTCTCCCAACTTTATCTGGGCTTTGTATTGGCACTGGAAGTGCACTGACTTGCACAACTCCCAGAAGCTGGGATCTGTTCCCTGACTGGGAATTGAACCCAGGCCATAAGACTGAAATCTTCAAATATTAGTCTACTAATAAACCCAGTTCTTCAACTTTATCCAACTGATTTCACCTGAACGAGATCATCCTTGCTGGTGAACTCCGATATGACCACGTTCTTCCCATCTGAAAGGCGTGTCAGCGACACACACAGTTTCCCACTGGCAAGGAGGTGAGCGTTATCAGGCAGCTCTCGGACCAACAGCTGTCTGGTTAACTTCAACAGGTTGAAGGAGGGATGCATGGAGCTCAGCATGCCTTTCCGTGCCTCTTTGGCTATTGTCATCAGATTTTCACAGCACTTGGCTTTAAAGAAAAAAAACTAAACATATTAAATAATTCATATTTAAAGCATATTTATTCATACCTTTTGCACAGTTTGCACAGTTATTTGGTGGTTATTATTTAACACGACAGACATGAAATCATTAACCAACAGTGTCAATAGTGACTATGATGAAATAGGAAATACTACACAGCAACAGTGGACACTGAATATGACCTTCTGCCCTAAAAGATTTGTTTACAGTTGAAAGACTACCATATGACGAGTAAACATTCTTTGAACAAATTAAATCCGCTGCCTTGGGTTAGGAACTGTCCAACACATTGTAAAAGTTAGTAAGGACTTCGTTAAACCTTGAACTTTGTTAAAGAAATGTGGTCAAGGAAATTCATAAATGGAGATCACGTACACCCATAAAGGTGCATGGTAAAAAAAACTGACTGTAAAAAAAAATCACAACTGTGTTTAATAGTGAAAATAAGAGCATTTACACTTGCACGATGTGATGCGAACTTACAATATTGGGACTAAACAGCTGTGGGGCCATAAGGAAACCATTTGTTAATGAGAGGGTTTGAGGGACCACCACACAACTTAACACAGGTTTTACACCAGATGCCCTTCCTGACACAATCCTCATATTTTATCCAGGATTGGGACCAGCAATGCATCCAGTGACCGGACTTTGGGCAGGAATTGAACCTCATCAACTGTTCTACTGAACTGCCAGCCTCCTAACACTGCAGATCAATCCCTGCTATCCGTTATAATGAGAATGGGTTCCCTCTTGAGTCTGGTTCCTCTCAAGGTTTTATCCTTTTGCCATATTAGGGAGTTTTTCCTTGCCATTGTCGCCACTGCCCTTGGCTTGCTTATAAGGAACAATCTTATCATTTTAATTCATACACATTTACATTTCATACAAACTTCCATAATTTCTTTTAATTGTTTAAAACTGCTTTGCAACAATGACAATTGTTAAAATGGCAAGAAACCTACCATTGAACCACCGATGCCCCACTTGTTGCTGAAAATAATCAGGGAAAAATAACACTTAAATTTGCTGGGGAGCATAAATTTTGGACTTAGGAACAATGGGAAAAGGTCATGTGGTCTGATAAGTCCAGATTGACCCTATTTTAGAGTGATGGTTGCATCAGCATAAGAAGGAACATGTATGAAGCGATGCACCAATCATGCATAGTGGCCACTGTACAACGTTATGATCTGGGGTTGCTTGGGCTCAGCAACGTTATATGGTAATAAAATGAAGTCAGCTGACGACCTGAATGTGCTGAATGATCAGGGTAACACATCAATGAAGGTTTTTTGTGCCCCTGATGGCACGGGCACATTCCAGAAATCAAATTGTGGTTGTGGGAGGTTGAGGAATTTTAATGCAGTACAAATATAAAATACTGGATTCCAGTACATCAAAGAAGAAGAAAGCTGATGTTTTGATCCCAAACCTAAACCTAACCTTTGATCTTTTGATCTCAAACCTAAACATCTTCATTACATAGCAAACAAAAGAAAAGTTGCCCTTATCTCTTCAAAAGGGACTGTATACATGTATTGAAGGCTCTTCTAAATGCCTGATCTTTGTTCTGTCCATCACCAGGATGTTTTATTGTTGCTTTTTGCATTATAATGTATATTCTACAGACTCTTCTAATTAATACTAGAAGATCAGCAGTTTCTGAAATATACTTAAACTATCAACTGGCACCAACAAACATACCAAGTCCAATTTACTGAGATTCCTTTTTTTCCTCCATTCTGATGTTTAGTGAGAACATCAACTAAAGCTTTTGGACCTGTATCTGTCTGCTATATCTGTGGCCGGTGGGTGTGTGCGATGTATGATGACCTACCTGGTGTCATTTGGCATGCTACCATGGCTGCGATCAGCGCTCCTGATGAAGCACCACAAATCTTACTGGTACTTTCAATTAGGTGATGAGCCCGTTCCAACAGACAACTGTATACTCCAAAATAATAAATTCCCAAAAATCCACAACCAGTAAAGGAAATAGTCCACTCATTATTTGAGGTGAACATGTTTCTCGTGCATGTTTCTGCCAGTGTGTAGCTTTGAATAAGGAGGAAGTTCACAGCAGTTCACATTGCCTACAATAACACTTGTGCAATACAGTCACAGCATGACCGTTGACTTTGAACCCGGCATAATATTAATTCATTCCATTTTTACTTTATGGCGTTTGTATATTATATGGTATGGCTACATGTTGGTATCTAAACCTTACACATTTACCAGTCTAAAATTATACTAGTTCAGGATTCCTTAAAACTGTATTATATAATCATTACTACTGAACTTAGTGACCTAGCATGTTACTGTCTATCATTCTCGCAGTCAGAGGCAAGGTGCACTTCAGTCAGGGTTCACTGTAACTATAAATACTGGCAACATAAAATACTCTATTTTAAAAAAAAATTATTTTCATCTTGTATTAATTGGAAAGTAATAGGTCCTTAGCAACCTTGAAAATTATCCGAGTGAAATTCCGAACTGGAAAATGACCTAATTTTAAAGATATTTGGACCAAAAGATTTAAATGACGAAACAATAATAAGACAGTTAGCTAACTGAATGGTTTATTAGTCATAAAAAAAAACAAAAAAACTAACAAAGTACATCGAGAGCAGACAGGACCAGGGGTAGCTCAGTGGTTAAGGTGTTGTTTGGCGTATTGTTTGAAAGATCAAAGGTTCAAACCCTAGAACCTCCAAGTTGCCACTCTTGGGCCCTTGAAAAAGGCCCTTAACTATTACGATGTACTGTACACCCTCTTACAAAAGTAAGTACACACCTCTAATTTCAGCCAACATTTTACTATATCTTCTCAAAGGACAACGCTACAGAAATGAAACTTGGATATATTTTAGTCAGTGTGCAGTTTGTATAACAGTATAGATTCACTGTCTTCTGAAAATAACTCAACATACAGCCATTGATGCCGAAATAGCTGGCAACAAAAGTGTGGACACCCTAAGTGATAACAGCTGTACATCTTTAACGATGCAAAGTCACATGACCTATTCATCCTGTTCATGTGTTCGTCAGTGATCAAGTGTGTCTCCAGACATGAACCCTATTGAGCATCCTCAAGCGGAAGGTGGCGAAGCACCATGTAACTAACATCCAGCAGCTCCAGCAGTGATATCATTATGGAGGAGTGGAAGAGGATCCCAATGGTGCTCACACGAAATATTTACACTTTGGATACACTTTTAACAAATTCACTTTTTTCGTTGCCAGTTATTTAGACAATAAAGTGTGCATGTTAAGTTATTGTTAGAGGACAGTAAATCTGGACTCCTATACATGCTGCACATTGACTACACTAAAGTACAGTATAAGCAATTTTCATTTCTACAGTATTGAACCTTGAGAACATATAAAAGTGGTTGCTGAAATGCAAGGGTTTACTCACATTTGTGAGATACTGTATAAAGGGATAAAATGTAAGTCACTCTGCATATGGGCGTCAGCCAAATCATAAATCCATTATCTAGTCCACTTGCTAGTGTAAGCTTTAATACACTTGCCCAATTACAAACTTTGATTTTTCCAGTAATCTAAATGACAAAGCTCAAAATCAAACTAACAATCAAAAGTCTTTAGCCATACCTCATATCTTCATATTCTGCTTCCAAAGATCTAATCCTCAATGTATCTTTTAATGTAATATTGAGGCATAGTTCTCCAGACTTTTCCATCTTTTTTGGCTCTCATTTTCAGTCCAGTCCCTGTTAATTGAGCCACACAGTGATCTATGGAGCAATCAAGCATAAAAACTCATCTAACTTCAACATGACCCAGTGAGAAACAGGTGCAGATGATGACGGATGATCAGGCCGGTGATTATTATACTGGTGATGCTGAATGCTAAGTGGTTGGAACAGATGCGAGGGGAAATGAGGCTGCTGCTGAGGTTGTTACTTAAACAAGCAATTGTTTAAATTATGTCTTTAGGCACAGTAAAATATGTTCCCATTTCTTTAATCTAATCTACATTAAATAACTTAATTTCATATGAGGAAATAAGGGAGAAATCAAGACTTTTGCACAGGACTGTACCTGTAATTATCTAGTTATGTGCTTTACTGGATAAAAACAGACACATAGATGTATAATATACGCCTGCATGGTGTGTGTTTTGGCCTTAGTCATTACTAATTAAGGCCATGTCTGAGGTAGTACAACAAATATAGGCACACATGAAAAAAATTTTGTAATTATTATATTTTATTTATAAAATCCTGTAACAATGTCCTAATATGCACACTGATAAAACCACACCTTGTCACTACGCTGTACTATTACAATACACTAAAAGACGACTCTGCATTTATTTCTGTAAAATGCTCAGAAACTCATTGTATGAAATGCATCCTGAAATGTTCTTATCCAAGTATGATGTAAGATGAAAGACATCTTCCTCTGAGAGATTGATGTTGTACTGCCTCAAAACCTGTTGAGATGACAAACATTTAAATTAATTACATACTACTACTACGCTATTCAGATATCCATATATCACTTTTCCTTGCCTTTCTTTTTTTTTTGCATATTTGGCACACTTAAATAATTGGATCAAAGTAATTGCACCCTAAGCCTAATTACTGGTTGTGACACTTGTGGAGGCAACAACTTCGATCAAGCCTTTGTAATAACTTGCAGTCTTTCACATCGCTGTGGAAGAATTTTGGCCCACTCTTCTTTGCAGAATTGTTTTAATTCAGCCACATTGGAGGGTGTATGAGCATAAACGGCCTTTTTAAGATCATGCCACAATCAGCATCCCAATCTGATTTAAGTCCCGATGTTGACTAGGCCACTCCCAAACCATAATTTTGTATTTTTTTACCCATTCGGAGGTGGACTTGCTGGTGTGTTTCGGATCGTTGTGCTGCTGCATACCCCAAGTGCACTTGAGCTTGAGGTCACAAACTGATGGCCAGACATTCTCCTTAGGGATTTTAGATTTTAGGTAAAGCACAGAATTCATGGTTCCATCAATTATGCCAAGTGATCCTGGTCCTGAAGCTGCAAAGCCGCCCCAGATCATCACGCTACCACTACCATATTTGACTGTTGTCTTTGTAACCCTTTCCAGACTGATTCATGTCAGTGACGTTGTTTCTCATCTGTTTAATTAGATTGTTGGATGAAATCAGATCTTTTAATCTGCTTCAATGTTTTAGACAAGTTCTATGTACGTGATTTCTTGATTCAACAGATCTGGCAGTAATCAGGGCTGGGTGTGGCAAGTGAAATTTTACTCAGCTTTCCAAAAGAATGTGGCTAATCATTATTCATTCATGATTTCGCGTGGGGGTGAGGGTCATTTTTCACATAGAGCCAGGTATCAATAATAAATGAAATTATGATTTAAAAACTGCAAGTTATTTTTGTAATATAAAATTAGTTTGATGATCTCAATCACTTAAGTGTGATAAATCTGCACAAAAAAATCAGGAAGAGGGCAAATACTTTTTCACAGCACTGTACTTTCTGATGTACCAGTGTACATGGTGCTCATGTCATTAAAATCTAAAAACATAATAAAATGCATTTGCCACAATTTCAATAAATGCAGTACAAACCACAGGGTACTTTCTAAGAAAAAACTATCAATTATTATATGAAATATTGTATACAGTATCTTACAGTATATAATAGAGCTCTTGTAGAGCACTTGATCCAGAATTAAAACATTTGCAGTCATGCAAACATGCAGTCAGTTTTTTGCACTCTAATTTTTGTTATGCGCTAAAACTGAACATTGCAGATCAAATGCATCTTAAAACCGCAGACAGACGGCCCGACCACAAGGTTTGGTTTTAAATCAGGTCTGACTTTACATGCAAGCTCCCTTTATACAGTGCAATTTAGGATGATAATAAGAATCAATCTCTATGAGTTAGTAGAATGTAGGACACTGTTAGCTACTTTTTTAAAATCCTGAACAGAAATCCTTCCTGTGTGTTCCTTGTCACACGAGATAAACGCCTGCTTTATGGTTCTCCAGTAAAGCTGGACAGAAGGACACAGTCTGAGCAAGGTGTCCATGCACTGCTTACTCAGAGGCCCTGAACTCATCTGTAAAGAACAGACAGCAACATATTATATCCTAAATAAAAAAAAAAAAGCAGTAGACGTCATACAGTATGTGCTATGCCATCCTTGGTACTACAGTACAGTATCTATACATGATACCTAGGCATATGAATTTAATCCTTTCCAGAGGTGAGTTCTAAAGGCATGTCAATCATATTTTTGCGTATTAAAACCATCAAAACATTTATGAACAACAAAACTGAAAGTGCTTGCGGCATTGCTAACATTTAAAATACAATAAAAAAGTAAAATTGCTTCGCTTGGCTTTCCACTAACGCAAAGAAGTTTTGATCGTCTACCAGAAATATGTGCAACTGGGTGTATGCATGATCAGATGTATGGGGCAGAGCTAGCTCAGTGGTTGAGGTGTTGGACCATAACCCACAACTGTTCAGATGTATAATGAGATAAAAATGTAAGTTGCTCTGGATAAGGGCGTCTGACAAACACCATGAATGAATGAATGAATGAATGAATGAATGAATGAATGTACGCACTTCTTGCAAAATTTTTGTTCTTAAGGTGAAAAGGTTCGTATGCCAAGGTACCACTGCACTGTTAACCTCGTGTACTGCTAAAATACTCAGAAGGAGACCCATCCAGTAGTGAGTAACAAAGACTTACTGTTGATGGCATGTGCAGCTTGCGTCTGCGGCTCAAAGTGTTGGCCTGGGGTCTGAGCGTGAGCACAAAGTGCTGCAGGAACTCTGAGTAGGAAAGTCGTTTATTGCTTCTGATGTTATACTTTTCAGACAGCTGCTCAAACTGAGAATGTGTTAGGGTAATATGGAAACCCTCCAGTATGCCTGTGGATATTTACACAACAGTAAATAACTATAATTCTCCATCCAGAGTAATCACACTGTACATTAATCCATACCTAAGAAAGTCTCTACATCAATCTCCCCATTGCTCCCGGTCTCAGCCGCCCTGCACCTCCTCTGGACCTCCCTCCAGCATGACCTGATCTTGGAACGCAGCCTCCTCTCCACAGCTTCAGAGTTCATTAAAGTGCTGGATGTAGAACGTCCAGAGACCGCAGAGGAAGGCCTGAGCTGCTCTGGGCCTAAAGACTGGAGAAGAAAATGGTTCAGTTCAATGAGTTTTGTTAATGTCGTGTTTGTAACCTGTCATATCAAATCAGGTATTAAGTTGTATGGATTAAATAATGTATCAAATTGTCAATATGTTCCTTATCATTCAACAGAATGAATGAATCACCCAAAATTCATACCTGATTTGATGTGATGGGTCATATTTTTTCCTCTAAAGAGTAAGTGGGTTATTAAGACAAGTGTGAATAATAAGTCAAGTGTGAATAAAGAGCTATACTGTATAATAACACCTTGCTTCTTCCAAGGCTACAAGCTGTTGTTTTTGGACATCGTGGGACGATAGCAGCAGGTGAGCTCTCCGATAGACTGGGACAAGGTGGTCCTCTAGAACTTCCCTCATCTATCGGTTCTCTACTGAACTTCCTCAGGAACTCACGGTAATCCAAGTTTCCAAAGGTGTTGATCGGCAACATTTTCCACAAAGCTTCAAACTAAGAGTTCACATTTACAATTTGTACTTGTTTTGGGAAAAAAATTGAAGAGGTATTTTTGTAGAAAAAATTGTACATTTTCAATTTAGACATTGTCATTCAGACTCACCTGTTCATCAGTGAGTCTCATAAAATGGTGGTTGCAGATGGTTCTGAAGGCCTCTTTTGAAATAGTATTGAGGCCGGCGTAATCTAAATCCACCATCTGCTTGGTGATGGTATAAATGCGAGCAGAAACAACCTCCCGGATACGTGTTAGAATGTCACTGATTGGCAGTAGACGTGTCTGGTTTGGGAAGCGTATCTTGCTGATTTTCTCCTGCCATTCTTCAGATGTCTATAATAAAGTAAATAAACAAATCTCGAGGTAATGACAGGAATAGGTCTACTGAATGTATTTTTTAGTAAAGGCTTTATCCTGGCCAGGGTAAAAGTCGATATGGTGCCTGTCCAAGGATCATGGGGTACGAGGCAGAATTACACCCTGGATATATCCATAGCTGGACACCATGCACACAGAGGGAATTCGGGCACTTTTAATGTAGCCAATCCAATTACTGGCATTTTTTTTGGGGAGGTGGGAAAACTGGAGAAGCCAGAGGAAATCCACACACTGATGTGATGAACATGTATAAGATATAGTAACCCAAGCTCATGTTCATTTTGCTCTTATAAATCTACAAAGTGTGTTCAAGTCAAACCGGAATTCACTTATAAAAAACGCTGGCCTCCCAGGAACTCCTTTAAAGGGCCAAACATGTGGGAGGAAGGTTGGGACTGTATGGTTGATGTGGCAATAACTCCCAGTCGAGTTCCTGTAATGTGCATGTTCATGAATGATTGTGTGTATAATTCTCACAGACAGACGCGTCAACAAGATATCCGTCGATTAGAAGGATCAGGTGTTCCACTCGTTGAACGTTTACATCAACGACGGCAGTGGGCTCTGAGACACCTCTGCCATGATCATCATTCATGAACATATGGCCTTCTTTAAAATGTTTGCACCATTCAGTTGCTTTACTGTGGCTAAGTGTCTCATCACCGAACTGTGCTTGTGTAAACGTCAATCAGTTTTACTACTTCATTAAAAAAAAAAGTCCTGGTTTGACTTGAACGCCCCTTATATTCATCAAATGCATTCATGGTGTTAGATTATTCCATTTTTTTACCTCTTGGTTATGAAGACTGAAGATGCGGAGAAACTCCTTCCAGTCCACCTTGCTTTCCTCTTCTTTGATTGACAGCTTAGCTAGCAGGTGTCTGTATTGCACATCAGAGAGCCTGACGCAAAAATGGTCCAGCACTCGCCGAAACTCTGCCTGAGCTACCTTGCCATTTCGAGTTTTATCAAAAGCTGTGAATGCCTTCAAATATGAAAGGACCAGGAAAGTGATGAATCAAATGCTGTTCGGTTTGTCACTTGCCATATAAGTGCTACTCTGGTCAAAAGGTTAAAAGTATCTGCCCAGTTCTGTACAACACTATTTACTCTATACAGTACCTTAGACAGAGTATCCACAGAGTTTGTGACGAGTTCCCTGACCTTCTGCAAGGCTCTGTCAGGGCTGAGATTTTCAAAACTACGTCCTGTTACACAAGACAGCATGGATGGAGACGACATAACAGACCTGCTGCTGACTCCTGGCCCGGCAATACGGTCCAGAAAATCATGGTATGACAGTTTGCATACATCAAGCCCAAGCCTGCAAGGAAGGAAATGAGAAGATAATGATCCAGACTGTAGTATGATCTCATTCTACTAGACATTGTTCTTAGAACTAGGGCCGATACACAACAAGAGGAACAAGAGATGGAAAATTGCAATACGTACTTGTTGATTAGACCTAATAATTGATGATTCTCGATCTGGAATCCGTGTTTCTGTAACAGAGCAAACAGGTCCATGGCTGTCACATGACCATCTCCACTCGTATCCAGCTCCACCAGACTCTGGAGCACATTCTCGAAGCTAAGCTTTAAACGCTCTCTATATAAGGGTAAAAAAAAAAACATGATTCTAGTCTCAGTAATAATGATGTAGTAAATCATGCTCCAGTAATCTAAAACCAGGTAAATGTACAGACATGTTACTCACTTCACATCATCCAGTTCTTTCTCAGTTAGGAGGTTCCGTGAGGCTGTTCTGTAGATGTCCTTTCCAAATGAAGACCGTGTAGACTCGTGCGGTGTGATATTTAACTTGTTCAGAAACTCTGTCTGAGTGACGTATCCTTTTCCATTATCATCATACCTAGATATAATGTACCGGAGATCAGCTTATATGTCCTGAAGCTACAGTGCCGTGAAAAAGTTTTTGCCCCCTTCCTGAATAATTTTACATTTTTTTGCATACTTACAAAACATAATTAGGGTTTTGGAGGGGCCTGGTCAAAGTCTGGACTTAAATCCGATTTTAAAGAATTATGCACAGAAGAGTGGGCCAAAATTCCTCCACAGCGATTTGAAAGACTCGTTGTCAGTTATCGCATTTATTCAATGAGCACTGTGCTACGTCCGAACTGACTGCACTATTTTATGTTTATCTAATATCTTAAACTATTTTATTTTTATTTTAAATTATGTTTTATATTAGTTTTAATTCGTCTTTTTTTTATTAAATTTTAATTAGATTAAAGTTTTGTTGCAAAATGTTTTTATTTTTATTTTTAAATGAAATGTAAAAGTTTTTGTTAAAAAGTCTTATTGCTATTATCGTTTATTTCATTTCATGATTATTTTCTTTTCTTCTATGTAAAGCACTTTGAATTACCATTGTGTATGAAATGTGCTATACAAATAAACTTGCCTTGCCTTGCAAACACTTGATTGCTGCCAAGGGTGGCATAACCGGTTATTACGTTTAGGGGGAAATATTATTTTTCATCTAGGGTTGGGTAGGTATGGACAGCTTTTTCCCTTAATAAATAGAATCACAATTTAAAAACTGCATTTTGTTTTACTTAGGTTATCTTTGTGCAATATTAAAATACATTTGATGATCTTAATCATTTAAGTGTGACAATTATGTGAAAAAATTTAATATCAGGAAGGGGGTATATACTTTTTTTTGTATATATATATATATATATATATATATATGTATGTTTATACATATTGAATTCTCAATTCGGATTTAGTCAGAAGGTGTTGATAAATTTTCTGTAACAGAATTTAGAGTGCAGGGCAAATTTATTAATTAATTAATAAATGCACTTGTTATAATATGATCTTTTCTATCATAACAGTTAACCCACAGCTACTGTACACCTAAACATGTAAAAATGTCTATGATTGCTAATATGTTTTATCTGAGATGTTTATTTAGAATGTCTGGAAGGAGTCTCCAGGACAGCACTTCATATCAGTCTGA
Organism: Clarias gariepinus; assembly: GCF_024256425.1. NCBI lineage: Eukaryota > Metazoa > Chordata > Actinopteri > Siluriformes > Clariidae > Clarias > Clarias gariepinus. The sequence goes on along the minus strand of NC_071109.1, from coordinate 27,818,124 downwards.
TTGTTTACTGTAAGTTTTCCCGTAACAAGCTGAATTGTTTACTGTATCATGTGCAAGAAAAAAAAAAAGGTGATGAGGATGATGACTGTTTGCAGATTCCATATTCTAACTGATAAAATAGTGGACAAAATTATAAAAATATAAATGCATGACAAGGATGATGAATATAACAGCGCCATTCTTTAAGAAATACTTTTGCTGTGATATAACCGTTATTTATTACTTTCTTACAGCAACACACTCCTTAAAAACCTTAAGTGGTCCTTACCTTCCCCATATTTTCTCAAATTCTCTTGTAGTAATAGGCAAGTAGTACTTGTAAAGAATATGTCTCAGATCACTCTTGGTCATCCTGCTTTCACTATCATCACCATACTGAGTAAAAGCCTGTCATAACACATCAATGTGTGAAAACATCAATTTAACTAACGCAGATACCTTAGGGGGGAATAAAGAACAGTTTAAAGTGGAAATCATTTGAATGACTAGATATTAATCTTTCATTCTATATTTTAATCACACTGTAACATCTATATAGGAACAAGAGTGAGCAGGAGAACCATAAATGTACGTATGATGTCTGTTCAAGGCAAACCAGGACTCGTAATGACCTTGATTGACATTTACCGAAGATTCAAGCACAAGACTCGTAGCCTCATTAAAACATTTAAATGGTGCAGACGTTTTAAAGAAGGCCCGTGTGGAACGCCTGATTCTTAAGAATCTATGGACAACATGTCAGCAAATTCCGGAAGAGACACATCTGTCTGTGGGAACTGTACACACAATCATTCACCAGCACCACTTGGACATTATAGGAACTCAGCTGAGAGTTATTCAAACATCCCCTGTACAGTCCTGAGCTCACTCCAAGCCACTTCCTGTTGTTTGGGACATTAAAGGAGGCCAGCGTTGCAGACAGGCAGATCAATCATGCTACGATTCAAGCACTAGTGAAACGCTGAGATGATTTTATTAGTGTAGCACGGGATTATAGAAAGAAAGAAATTTTTTTTTTAACTTACATAACAGTGTTCTGTTATTCTAAACCGACAAAATCAAAAGTCCCGCTTTGACTTGAACTCCCTTTGTTTACTTGCCTTTGAGATCTCAGACCCCTTTGTGTGTGCAACGGTCACCAAATAGGCATGAACCTGTTCACATGCTCGTTCAAGTAACTGATCAGCTCTGGACTCAAAGATACATTAAAAAAAAAAAAGATATGAATTACTTTGCACCAAATATTAATTCAGTTATTTTATAATATAGGAAATCTGAAATTCTTACGTCATACTAGTGATGAGATTAGCGCTGTTGTGTTTGTCAGACCGAATCTTGTTGCAGAACTCAGGATAGTTAATATTAGAGCCTTTGATGCGTTCCTCCAGCTGATTGAAACAGTCGTCAGAAGACATAAAGCTGTTTGATTTCATATTATTTGAGATTGATTGACGCTGTTCGTTGTTTTCTTTTGCTATAGCATCTGTGTGGAAAAACAGGCCACACATTAAAAAAAAAAAAAAAAAAAAGCTTTTTCCTACAGTTACTATACAGCTGTGGCTAAATGTTTTGATATCGACATTATAATGACATTTGAGCGTGACGAAATGAGAATGACATTTAAGAATGACAAATATTAATTTTCACAAAGCTTCAGTGTTTTTAGATCTTTTTGTCAGACGTCATTCTGGTATACTGAAGTACAATTACAAGCATTCCATAAGTGTTTTTTTGAAAATTACATTAAGTTTATGCAAAGACTAAATATTTGCAGTGTTGACCATTCTTTTTCAAGACCCCTGCATGTTGTCAATCAACTTTCAGGCCTCATCCCGACTGATGCATAAGCAATGCTTAAAGTTTGTCAAAATTTGTTTTTTGTTTGTTTGTCCACCCACCTCCTGAGGATTGACCACAAGTTCTCAGTGGGGAGTTTCTGGCCATAGTTCCAAAATTTCATTGTTTTGTTCCCCAAGCCACTTATTCATCACTTTTGAAATCACACAGGGAAAAGATAAACTGTTCTTGGATGGTTGGGAAAAGTTGCTCTCTAAGGATGTTTTGGTACCATTCTTTATTCATGGCTGTGTTCTTAGGCAAAATTGTGAGTGAGCACACTATCTTGGCTGGGACATGGATGGTCCAAGAATTCTTTACTTTTGGCGTGACACAGAACTAATGGTAGCGCTCACATTCATACATTTCAAAAAGGGAAGAAAAAAAGCTACTGTACTTCTCACCAGGGACAGACTGATATTCTGCAAAAGAGACAGGGATTGGGCTGCTGAGGACTGGGGCAAAGTCATTTTCTCTTATACAATGTATTTTTATATACTGTATATATATATATATATATATATATATATATATATTAGTGCTGTCAATCGATTAAAAAAAATTAACTAATTAATCGCACAATTTTTTGCAATTAATCGCGATTAATCACAATTAAAAGACTGAAACTTTTTGGATATGTAAATGTAAATAATTAATGTAAACTCAAGACAATGAAACTATTTAAATTCAAATATGATTGTTTATTGGAATTTTTGTTTAACTTGTAACACAGATTTTCTCATGTAAACAACATACCTGCAATAAACCATCAATATTCTCCAAATTAACTGTTGGCTTGAAAGCCATATTTATTACAGAAATAAAAACACAGGTATGTGCCATTTGTGTCATTTGAATTTCAAAACAATCAATGCAATTTACATTGGTGAGGCCCTGTAGAGATTGTTTCGGTGGGGTGTTTTGCTTTTAAGTGATATGTCAAAGACGAATTACTTCTCTGGTATTTAAATTCGGCTTTGCAAAATGTACAGATTACTTTTGTTTTATCCACAGGACCATCCGGCAGAGTTTTATACTGAAACTTTCCGTCTAAAAGTCCTTCCTTGGTCTTATCCATACTACTTTGCACGTTAAACACACGTCGGCCACAACAGGAAATAAAAAAAACTGCAACCACGTTAATTGCGTTAATTTTTTTTAATGCGTTAAATATTTCAAATTAATCGCATGCGTTAACGCACTAATTTTGACAGCACTAATATATATATATATATATATATATATATATATGTGTGTCAATATCAAAACGTTTAGTCACAGCTGTACAGTTACTATATACACCTACAGTAGTAATGAGTTATAATACATACCTTCATATTTGTCTATAAAGTCTGAAAATGAAATTGGTCCATTGCAGAAACCAAGAGCTTGAATTAGAACCTGAAACTGTGGGGCTTGCAGGGAAATTCTACAATCATCCAGAATCTAAGAGACACATTGCAGAAGCAATGCAGAAATGTAACTAACAAAAGCACAAGGGTTTTATCACAAGCATATTAAATACCATTTTTAAGCCAATTGCACAGTTTGACATATCATACTTTCTGTAAGTCTCTCTGGTGAAGTTCTGATGCAGAGCTTTTGCTCGTGTCCATCAGACATTGCTGAAGTGTGAGCCCTCGCATCTGCAACCTGTCTCTGAGCTTCCTCAGAACAACAGCCGCCACAGCTTGTTCTTTAACACTCTCACCACTGGCTTCACAAGCACTCTCATTTCTATAACAAACAAATGAAGCAGGAGTATCAATGCTTACTAAGTACTCTAACACACGATAAAGGCATACTTTTCCATGGATGTGTAATGTGAATGGTTCTGTTCCATCTTAAGATCCTAAACAATCTGGAAACCAACCTCTGAATCAAGTGAAGATCCTTGTTTACACTCTTTGTCTCGCCTTTCCTAGTGCACATGCCAAGGCTCGTCAATAACGACTTGTAATTCACCGCTCCAGACTCCATAAAGGGTGTACAGAGCCTAGAAAAGGGAAGCAAGCAGAAATGTGGGCATGGTGAGTGGATCAGTCTATGCAGATGTACTGTCAGTACCAGTGTAATGTAATGGCTCTCTGACTTGTTGAAGTGGCTGTCAGACAGAGGTAGACCATACTGCTGGAGGAGCTTTCTCAGGTCTTCGGGAGGAATAGTGCAGCTATGAGTCGGGTCTGTCTCGCTTAGAGACGACATCAGTGAAGCGTAATGCTCAGATAGCTGCTCTTTAAGAACACCTTCCACCTATAAATCACATGAAATGGTTTTATATTGGTATTATATTGGAAAAAAAACTCATTATTTTATTAATAATAATAAAATTATAATATAATAATCAACTCATTATGTAATACAGCCTGATGCAAAGTTAGTGTTATGGTTATTACCTATAGTGATCATCCTGGATTGTTTAATTCCTCTTTAAACCACAGTAATTTATGATCAATTATATTTTTTACGTTATTAATTAATGAATAAAATGTTGGCCATGTCTGTATGGTATTATTGTTGATACCAGTCAAAATAAGGCAATATTAAAAACCACTGACACATACAGTAGCTCAAGATCAGTGAAGGTAGATTTATCAGGTTTGTATTGGACATAGGAACATATACGAGAACACTACAGAACACTACAGAAAGCATTTTCCATATAGATATACATACATTTTTTGGGGGGCAGAAAAAGTGCATGTGTTAGATATTCTTTGACTATTCATTAAAATACTTTTCTGGTTGTCTAACGATATTTCCTTGTAAACTCACCACATACGGACAATATTTTAAGGCCCTCTGACAAGTTTTAGGAGATTTACTCTATAACTGTAAGTGTACTTACTACAGTCCAGGCTGCTGTGGTGGAATGAGATTCAGCAGTAGTCTGGATCTCAGCCATTGACTTCTCTCTAGACTCACTGATCTGTTCCTGGACCTGATACACACACAGACCAATTCTACAGCAGTGCTCACACTTACACACAACACTACGAGTGAGTCTACTGTTACAAGAACTACAGTATAATTAAAATTCTGGCTGCTACATATATCGCATAAATATCACGATACCACTGGCGCTGGTCTTTCCTTCTGAAAAAAGTCCAGGACATGTTGATAGCAGATGGATCCTGATTGCGGCACCTGGAGGAGATCTGTCAGACCTCTGAACTGCTCATCTGTCAGGGGGAAGGACAGACTCTCAAGTAGCCTCCGCAAATCACCCCGACTGACCAGCCCAGCTCTGTTCTGGAGAAGCAGACAAAAATGGCAAAATATAATGAAAGGAAACTGGCTAGGACTGGAGCATGGAAAAAACATAACAAAATAAAATAAAATGAAATAAAATACTCTCAAACAAATAAACTACAATAAAAATATACTATATTATATTTATTCAAATACAAACAAACAAACTGCAATTACATCTACAATATAAAATAATCAAATATATTTAATAAAACAAAATACTCTCAAACAAATAAACTACAATATAACATAATAAGAAAATTATATTATATTATATTATATTATATTATATTATATTATATTATATTATATTATATTATATTATATAATATTAAAATATTGTAAAACAAATAAAAAAATATTGAAAAAGTAAATAAATAAATAAATACTGCTGGAGAAATTATATATCAGGAAAAGCAGAAGGAGAATACGCGAATACGCAACATACAAACTAACAAACAGTTTTAACAATTTTGAAGACGTTTGGTGGAGCATTATTATGTAGTTAGTCTTGTGTCCTGCACAATAGAAGTTTAAATGATTTTACATTTAACAGCTCATAACAAACCTCATCAAAAACCCGAAAGGCTCTCCTGAGATGAGGGAACACCTCAAGTATCTGTTCCCGTAACTTTGGCAAGACTTCTTCAATACTGGACAGCTTACAAGCAGTAGGACCTGCATCTTTCCTTAAAGAGACAGAGAGAGAGAGAGAGAGAGAATAGTGAAATTTACCAATTATTTCCATCATAATTATTCATCATAATTTTCTGTTATCTCAATCTTTATCTCTGAAGCAGAAACCTTGCGACTTACAAAGCAGGTTGCTCCTTTTCCCTGAACAGTGCAATGAATTTTCTCCACTGTACTGGCTCTGCAGGATTCACTCCAAGTCTATGCTTGGCCAAAATGACATGCATTTGAAGCAAGATACAATGTAGAATATAATAATATTACACAACTAATACTCACTCTCATACCGGTTTAAAAGGCCCAAAAATAAATTGTGATTGATTGAAAAAAGGAAACTGCTCAGGACTGACTTCAGGTCATCATACGAGACAATACCGCTGTCTGTGACATCTATTGCTTGAAGTGCTTTTTCCACAATAGGATAGTTTATGCTCATCTGCAGAAAAAAAAAAAATAGTTTACTCTGAGTCAAAGACATTTTTTATGAAGAGATTCTATTTTAATTTGCGTGAACGTTAATGTATTAGGTTCTCACTTTTTTCAGAAATATAGTGTGGATTTCATCTAAATTATACTGGGTCACAGAGGATGTCTCCCAAGCTGATGTCCTGCTCTTGGGTCTTGCTTTAGACTGGTTAACTGCATCCCAGTTCAAAGCTTAAACAGGTTTTTAATAGTAATCAAAGAAAGGATTCTCATATCACAACATAAAATGCAACATTATTTAAGGAAAACAACCTTGCAATGCTTTAAAAAAATGTTAGCGTGAACTTATATTTAATATAATCAGCTTATAAAATTATCACAATTTTAAATATTAAATATTACCAAGTTTTGCAGAGTCTGGTGCAATTTTCCGATAGTTCTCACAATCAACACCAAGCCTCTCGAGAAACTCTTTGTAGGATATTGTATGTGAGTTATTCGGGCTGTAATGTGACCACAGCCTGCAATCATCAACATTAAAAGATATACAATAATATACTTTTAGAGAATTCTTAGTTTAGTTAGAAGGCGTTACATCAATTAACAGTAGTTCAAACGGCACATGTTTATTAATGCACTTTTTCTTACCCAACAGTGTTTAAGTGCAAATGGACAGTTTGACAGCAAAATGAGATTACTTAATGTTTGCAAGATTTAAAAAATAAAGCAAAAAGTTTTGTACTTCAACAGAAAGATTTTGCACGTTTTCTTTGAGTCACAAGAATGATAAAAAGCACAAACGCTCCAATATTTTGTTGAATTTGTTTGGGTTACGCAAGTGTAAATTTTCTGTGATTTTGCAAAACGCTATAAATCCACCTCCCACAGTTTTTCGCAATGGATAAATCAGCCAGCAGAAACTCTCAGAATCAAAAACTCTGTTTGCGGTCATTTAAATATGCAGTTTAATATCAAATATATGATGGTTAAGTTTTCATAAAAATATAGCTTTGATTATCATGCTTTCATTATGATTTTTACTGAGTCAAATAGAAAGTATTTGCAGTGGCAGCAAATTAGATCTAGAAAAAAGGTGTTGTGCAAGAAAATGTTTGTGTATCATTTTTGAAATTAACATCCAGTGTAACCATTTTATGACGAAAAGTGGTAAAGTGAAGCTAAGCAAAAAAAAGGGGAAAATGATAGCTGCTAGAACTTAAGTAATAACACAACATTAATTGATTTGTAAACATTGCACCACTTCAAACGAATAATGTAATCGAGAAAATCTGAGATTAAACATTTTGTATAAAATTAAAAATAAACAGATGGTTTTAGATGTTTCTTAAGGCAAAGATAATAAATGTTTACTATCAAAATTTAAATGCAAGCAAATTTATGATATTGCCATAATAGCTGCTTTGTACAAAAAAGTTACATTTCCCCCTAGCCTTAATCTTTTCATGTCTTTAGACCACACACAAATGGATTTGATCTAAAATGGATCATAAGGTTTTGCATCAGTTTTGGCTTGAGTGCGCACTGTCAATAATGTAAATTAAATCAATAAATTTGTTGAAATTCCAAAGATTCTAGTTTTCAATAATCTAATTTGTTAAAACTGCTAAATAAAAGATTTTTCATCTAGTGGTCTTAGATATAGGTCTTAGCTCTTATGTTGTTGTTTTTCAAAAAAATATGCTTTAAATTGTTATGAGTGGTTAAGAGAAATTCAACACTGATTTAAAAAACTTCACCTTATTCCATATACACTACACTATTACAATAATTCACATTTGTAACTTATTCTTAAGATCTGGATGAGCACCTGCGAAACTCCTGATGGCTCAGAGGAAAGCAGTAACTCTCCAGAACTCTCCGCATTTCATGCTGCTGGATTTGTCCATCCCGGTTATAATCAAACAGCCGAAAAGCCCTCGTAATGTTTTTCAGATTGCCTCCAATCTTTTAAAAGCAACATTAAAAACAGTTAGATAAAATGAGTTTAATATATCCAGTGTTATAACACTAAAAAAACAAATACACTAAGGTAAAAAATATACTTTCCAACTAAAGTCTCACACCTTGTCCTTCAAGCGGCACTGCAGCTCCCCAAGCGGCCAACTGCGCTGGCTTCCACTCCCAGATGGACTTCTGTAGCATGACATGCTCCTGTATAGCAAAGGACTTTACTATGGTCATTTATACAGACTGTATATAGTCTATCTACAGTCCTTCTGTAATTGGGTCATTGACGGATAAGACTTTAAAAAAAAAAAAAAAGCCTTAAAAAAGTCATCTGGGGCGACCGTAATATATCTCAGAATTCACATTTTTATGTATTATTAAGACTAGTTGAACTCATATCAGTAAGTAGAAAATCTGATGAAGAAAGATAAACTTTAGTGCCCTTTCATTTTATGAAAACCATTATTTCACAAGTTTATTCTATAATATCAGAGTCTCCTTCATTATCCAGTTAAAATAAATGTTTATCCCTATAAAAGGAATGGAAAATGGCTGAATTTAGAAAAAAAAGATAAAATATACAAATAATTATGCTTAAACAATTAACTCTATGTATATAATTGATGTATAGAATATGAAAACTACAAATATAGGACATATATCTATCATTTAAAACATTTAGCAGTGGTCGCCTCACATGATACTCGGTCTTTTATATGATGTTTTCAATTTACTCAAGTATAACAGGCTAACAGTTAGCCTCAGAAACCAAACTAGTTTCTTCTAGTGACAAAGCATTATCAAATTTATCATCAAAATATAGATTTGTGGAAAAAAAATATAATTCACAGTTTTGGGGTGGTCGCCCCACATGATAACCAAAAGTGACTACGACATCACAGCCGTTAAAAAACAGCTTTTTCTTACTATATGAGAGAGACTGATTTACTATACAGTTGTTTCCAGGGGGTCTTCACTTGTGTCTGGCTGATGCAGTATCCCATCCTTGAGATGTTTTTTAAAATAAAGGTCCCAAAATTGTGGTTTGTTGATGGTCGCCCCGGATAAAGTGGATAGAATCAACATAATTCGGACAACATTCGTTTGTATATCATGATAAAAATATATGAGCAAATGCTTTATAGTTTTGTCAATGGATGTAAAACATGTTTAAAATTATGCCAACTAGGAAAAGAGATATATTTAAGTTGATTTAAAGCGTTTTTAAACCAGTTGTCCTAACTAAAGTCAAGGCCGGACGATCGCCCCATATGGTGTTTTGGCACTTCGGATAGCAGAAAAATGATGAAAAACTTAAAAATTTGGAGAAGTTAGAGTGGTTTAGTAGGTAAAGGAGGTATAACAAGTAGATGAGAAATTTTTATGTATTTTTTAGTTTTTTTCTGCAAAATAAAATTAACCCCGACAGAAAAAGGGGGCGTCACGTCATTGACCCAATTACACACTATACCTGATGGGTGCTGATGAGACCTTGCAGTATTGTTGTAGAAATTCCATATAGGGTACAGTTCCATTCCCTCTCTTTGGGACCTAAAACAAAAAAGTTTTGTCCAAGTATGAAAAGAAATTATGTCAAAATACTCTTATCCAAGCTAAGTACTGTAAGTGGCCCATTGTGATATTTGTTGTAACTTTGCAAGCATGTGAATTTTAACTGCTTCTGTGCGCTGTAAGTGTACGCAATTACAATTTTAATAAGACATTTTACCATGGTATAGGTACTATGGTAGTCCAATGGTACCTGTACCATAGTATATAGTTCCATGGCATTTTTGACAGTATGATGGTACTTATTTGATGATACAGTACATTCATCACTCTATGGTACTGTACATAATTCTACCATAGTAGAATGCTTTGGTCCAATGATACTAAAGTACTATGGAACGTTTTCTATGGAAAAGTGTCAAGCACTGATTTTGGGGTAAGGAGGCTGTCATTCCAGTTTATCCCAATGGTTTTCAGTGGTTTTGAGGCCAGGGCTCACTTGAATTCTTCCATTCAAACCTTAGAACAACACACCTTCATGGAGCTAACTTTGCACTAAGGGTCATTGGAATACTGGAACAGGTTTAAGCCTCAATTATGTGATTATAGCTTTGTATAATGTTTCAGGATGTACTGTATACATATATTGTATAGGTGTGTCAGTCAGGTATCCACATACTTTTTGAAGTTGGAAACAGCACTATTTAAAATGCGTTATGAAAAGACCCCCTTGTGATGAAAATTAAGATAGTACATTTTTTTCATCTTCCAATATTGCAGTTATGCAATATCTAATAAAGACTTTCTTTAAATGTTTAAATAACAGTGTGCATTTTTATATGGAATTTTTGAATATTTTCTCACCTTTGCAAACAAACCATCAAACTGAGACTGAGTGAGTGGCACAAGAAAGCCTTCAATAACTCTGCGAAACTCCCCTTTGGTGACACTTGCGCTGCCTTCCTGGTCAAATGCACGGAAAGCTGCCTTCAAGTCATCTTTTCTGTCCTTTACTTTCTGTAAGAGCCTGCTCTCAATGTCCTCTAAAGACAGACTCTCATCAGCCACGGACTGTACCGAGGAAGCTAGACAGGAAAAAAAAGAAGTCTAATTCTGGATGATTTATTTAGCTTATCGTCATTAACCAGTTTTACTTGATCAAGACTCTACTGAACTGCTTTCAAAGATAAAAACTACAACATCTCTCCTAATAAGTGTCTGGTCGATATTGACAAAGAAAAATGTCCCATTACGTAAAGGCTAATGTACCATCTGCCTTTACATAATGTCTGCTTATGGATTATTACCAGAGTCACTCTTGAGAGTGTTCCTCTTCTGAGCATCTCGGGTGGATGTATGAGAAGTGCTCCTGCTTCTGGGGATGATGGTGATTCCCCGTGACATGGGCCTCAGGTCCTCCAGACCCAGACTCAAAGGTGTAACTGATGTCATCGCTGCTCAGGGAACCAGTGTCTGGGAGTTACATTACAAATATAGATATGGATTTAAATTTTGAGTCTGTTCATCAAAAATGAATGAATATAAATATTAGTGTTTACACCCAGTGTTATAACAGTTAACAAGAATGATTTCTACAGAAAAATTAAACATATAAACAATTCAATAACGATATTGTACTAGAATATACAATTAAAAACTTTACTTAGTTTTGCTTAATCTGTTAAACAGATTAAAATTGGTTTCCAATAAAACAGCTTGTGCTTGATTGAAGGGAATGACTGAGAAGCATTACAGAACTCTCACACTTTGGGTTTATGTAAACAAACACAATACAGCCTGCTTTAATGACAATGTAAATAATAACAGAGAAATTGGCCAAGGCTTACTAATGCACATGGGGACCTACTCAATATTAGACAAATAGTTATAATGTTATGGCTGATCAGTGTGTGCATGTGTATATATACAGTGTGTGTGTTGATTCCTAACGTTAAAATACTTGGTTTAGCTTTTAGTAATATGCAAAGGTATTTATATTTAAGTATGTAGATGAAAGTTAATAAAGTTAATAAATGTACATTTTGTTATAAGTTCCAATACAAACATGTTTAAAAGTAAAAGAAATGTAAGCAATAATGCTAAAACAAGACTGAATGTAATAGTAAATGCTTTTGAAGTCCAGAAGAATGTATTTATCTGTAATGTCCTGTGGTAAAGTCTGTATCATGTGTCTCTGTGCCTGGACGACTCCTTAGACTCCCATCATTAGATCATGTTTAAGGAAGCATCAGGACCTTCTTAAGCTGTTGACTTGACCACAGAAACACATCTGATCTTCCTGATAGTAACTAAGTTACAGAACAGATGCCCTTCACATAGAGTTTACAGTCTCCAGAATAAAGTTACAGGAAATATACAGAAAGAAAGTTTTCTATTTAATATTCTTTGACAGGAGTGAATTTAAATTCATCATCCTAAAAACAATGAAATAAACTCACACAACTCACAACTCTGCTGAATCCCGCTCGCGCGTCCTGTGTTAGTGAGCATAGCTACGGTGTTACACAAACCAAGGACGCGCCGTGCTGCCATGGAGACGCGCTGTCAATCAACGCTTTGATCCCGCCCACTCCTGTTTTGGAAGGTTTTTTACATTTGTTTTATGATCTTGTTGTACTAGTTAATTTTTTTTACTACATAAATTATTGTGGGCATAAATTAATTATTTAAATATTTGTTTGTTTTTGCTATTCTAAAATCTAGTTTTTGAAATAAGAAATGTACTGCTTAGTATTACACGCTTTTATTATTATTATTATTATTATTATTATTATTATTATAGTTATGCTGTTGTTGTTGATGAAGATGCATCTTTAGGGGACATTGGGTTGGTTGTCACTTCACCTTTTAAAAATGATGATAAACTTCATCAAAGGAAGTGCAAAGGATTTTTTTTCAGTAAAAATTACACATTTTGTGTATTCTTGCAAAGGAAAGTAATAAATGATTCTAATGCTTATGTTCAGCAGTATGTGAATATAAATGTACAAAATATAAATTAGGGACATGTGCAATCATCTGCTATATGCTTGTACTGTAAACTCTTAAGTTCTAAATTAGTCAGTCACCATAAGATGTATCCACTAGGTGGCAGTACAGCTTTTATTTCACCTTACTGAGCAGTTTGCATTATCCTCAAGTTCAAGTTCAAGTAGGCTTTATTGTCATAGTACACAGTGAAACAAAACAACGTTCCTCCAGTACCAAGGTGCTACATGCAACATAAATTTACAACATAAATTAACAAAAACTAACCAACTAAGTAAGACTATCTACAGATTTTACAGACAACATAAAGTGCACATGCAAATGTGCAAACGAGCTACAACAAAGTGCGACAACCACGACATAACAGAACATAAAGTATGGTGTTTATACTGTACTTAATAGTTGAAATATGTGTATGTTATAGGGATGGTCTGTTTCATATGATTTAAGCAGATGAATGATTACTGACTCTGGACATTTAACTATGAAATGAATCTGTACTTAGTTGGGTTTGGGAATTTTTTCATTTAATTAATGGGGTCAGAAGAAACATTGTCCAGCTCTCAAATATTAAAAATATTTATTATTTATTGTGATTTTTATTTATCATATTTAGTTTTATTCATATACTTTGTTTTATCTTTCTGATAGTAACTGAGTTACTTCATATATAGTTTAAAGTCTCTAGAATAAAGTTACAGGAAATATACAGAAAGTTTTCTATTTAATATTCTTTAACCTGAGTGAATTGAAATTCATCATCCTAAAAACAATTAAATAAACTCACACAACTCACAACCAGCCTCTCTTGTGACATCGGGGAGAAAAAAATTCCATGGCCACAACTTATTAAGGCATGGGAACAAAGACACTATTTTGTGGCCACGTTTTACTAAGACCTGGAACTAAATAATATAATGCGTGGCCACAAGATACTATATTTTGACCACAGCTTATTAACCTCATAGCATTTAATCATTTATAAACAACTGTTTATAACTGTTAGTATATGATAACTTTTATTTACTCACTGACAGTATCTCATGGCCATGCATTATACTATTTCGTTCCCACGTCTTATTAAGTTGTGCCCACAATATAGTAACTCATTCTCATGCCTTAGAAAATCATGGCCATGACAGTATCTCATGGCCATGTATTATACTATTTTGTTCTCTCATCTCATTCCTACGCCTTAGTAAGTTGTGGCCATGACATACTATCTCATTCTCACACCTTAATAAGTTGTGGCCTCAAAATATTTTCCCCAAATCGTCCATAGTTTAAAATGATTTAAATTTTTATTTTTTTTTTCCACATTCACTTCACATTCACATTTATTTAGCTCTAAGCTTGGAGTTTCACAATTATACTTTAAAAAATATGAGTGATTTGCTAAACAAAATGTTGCTTCAAATAAATTGTGAATATAGTGCGCAAGTGTGCACTTCTGTAAAGACTTGTCTGCTAATATTAAGTCAGACTCGCGCTGTGACGTCAGCCGAAGCACAGGGGGCGTGGTTAAGAACTGTCATGGCGCTGTACTGAAGAGCTAATGCGTTAGCAAGACACTTTGCAGATTTACAGTAGCGGGTTCAAAGGTCGTCGTATTTGTTTGTTTTTAGGAATAATTGAATGTAAAGAATTAAAACATGGGGACTGTACACGCAAGAGTAAGTTTATTTGGCAAATTTTGTACTTGTACCGAACCAATGACCTCTGAACAGTAACAACCTCCAAGACTTTTCATTAGTTATGACTGGCAGAGGAGGAAAAACACAGTGTGTGTGTGTGTGTGTGTGTGTGTGAGTGAGTGAAAGGTTCCTCTGAGAAGATATTAATGAAATGTTTAGTATAAATACGAGACAGAAAGTGTGAACTGTGATGTGTTTTACTGTTTAATCACATGAGCTAATGAGCACGTTTTGTTTACATGGTGGGACAAACTGCAGAATCCACTGGCACTGGACATTTACATATAAATCTTATAAATTAATACAATTATAAGGATTATGAAGCATTAAGACATATATGTAGTGTTTGGCCGAACCTGCAATTACATTGTATCCAAATACATATAGTTCAGTATGAAGTGTTGCAGCTATACCAGCTCCCACTCTTCTTGGAAGGCTGTCTGTAAGATTTTGGAGTGTTTCCGTGGGAATTCGTGTCCATTCATTCTGTCGAGCATTTGCGAGGTCTGACGAGATATTGGATAAGAAGACCAGGCTCGCAATCTCTGTTTTAGTTCATGCCAAAGGTGCTTAATGGGGTGGAGGTCAGGGCTCTGTGCGGCCTAAAGTCTTAAGCCTTGCTTTGTGCGCTGGGACACAGTCATGTTAAAATGGAAAAAGGCTTTCCCCAAAGTTGGAAGCATAGCATTGTCTTGTTTTGAAGATGTCTTGCTATGCTGAAGCATTAAGATTACCCTTCACTGGGGATAAGGGCCCTGACTGAAACACCTGAATTCAATAATTAACAGGCTTGGTCAAATACTTTTGTCCATATAGTGTCTATATTTAATTTATTTTTTTATAATTTTATTTTACTTATTTACAAAAGTTATATGTATACTTCCAGTGTCGGTTAATTATCTTATTATAATTAAATCAACTGCAATACAATTTCAAGGTATGACTAAAATACTTTTACAGCTGTTAAAAGTCTTGACTTTTTAATGCAGAACCTATATTGTTACAGGCAGCATAAAAAACATCTGTCACCTTTTCTTGTTTAGACTTGTGGATAAATTGAGTCATATTTCCATAAAAGGCTTATGCAACACTGTATGTGTATCTGACTATGATGCATATACAGTATAATTTATTTTCTCTTTATGAGCCCTGAAAAAACACTTCATCACATCGAAACAATCAATCTAAAAAGCTTTATTTTTTCCCACTATAATAACCATAAGTGATTTTGTTCAGGGTTTGCAAGACTCATAAACTCATCATGACTATGATGCATATAGAGTATCATTTATTTTCCCTTTATGGAAAATAAATGATACTCTATATGCATCATAGTCATATACATACACAGTGATGTATAAGCCTCCTATGGAGATATAACTCAATATGACTGTTTTTTTATGCTGCCTATAACAATATAAGTTCTACATTAAAGATTCAGTAACACTTTTAACAGCTGTAAAAGTATTTTAGCCTAAAACAATCCGATCAGCTGTGAGTAAGAGTCGGTTTTGTGTTGTGAATGTATATAATAGCTCGTACCTGCAAATGCTACTGTATTTGACTTATTTATGATATTTATAATAATTTAATTTTTTACTGTATTTGCCAAAACACCCAGGATTACTGCATTTAGACAAAATATTATTGCAACACATTGTGTGGCTTTAATATTGATATTCAATGTTATTGAATGTATTGTAATGTTATTATTAACATTTATTAATTACTAGCATAACCTTACAATTTTACTGCATTGTTCTTTATACTATTATTTTCTTTCCCTTCTCTCTTA
Source organism: Clarias gariepinus (assembly GCF_024256425.1). Classification (NCBI taxonomy): domain Eukaryota; kingdom Metazoa; phylum Chordata; class Actinopteri; order Siluriformes; family Clariidae; genus Clarias; species Clarias gariepinus. The sequence goes on along the minus strand of NC_071109.1, from coordinate 27,801,942 downwards.
GAGTTTGGACCCTCTCCCTATGCAGGGTCCTGAGCTGGGGGTTCAAGCTGATGACCTGGATGTTGGCGAAGCAGAGTACGAGCCTCAGCAGGAAGTTCTAGAAAACAAAGATGTATGACTTGCTTTATTTAACAACTTTTCATCTATCACAGGACAAACATTTAATGCAATGTCTGTTTGTTTAGGTTGTAGTTCAGCGTGTACATATAGATGGGCTTGGAAGGACTAAGGAGGATCTTCTGACATACGAGATCGAAGATGTTTTCAGAGCCAAGAACTTGATTGATGTGAGTATGTGTATTCGTCGTGCAAATCCTGACGATGCTCAGAGCTGCATTAATAGCTCAGTGCAGAGTCAGCTCACCTGTAGTGGGGTACTTTTATAGAAAAAAATGTAACAAAATTTCTCAAGATAATTATAAATTAAATGAAATGGCCACTTATGCAAACACATTTGGTGCATTATAAGAAGTTCAGAATTAAAACGAATGTTGCTGTGGTAATATTAATGCAGAGGACAGCACTGGTATGAGGACTATAATGCAGTAAATGATGCAGTGTGTCCTGTGTTACCTCCAGGTAATGAAGAAGAGCCATAATGCCAGACAGAAACTATTACGTCTGGGAATATTCAGGCACGTGGAGGTGATGATTGATACCTCACAGGGTATGTTATCATGGTATATTTACTAGCAGTAGTTATCGGTGAAACATCATTTCAATGACACTGACTGAAATCATTTCACGATAAAGGTGAAGATGCACTGCCTAATGGACTGGACGTCACGTTCGAGGTGAAGGAGCTCAGGAGACTAACTGGAAGCTATAACACCATGGTTGGAAACAATGAGGGAAGCATGGTAAGCTGATAATAATTGTTAATAACAAGAACACACTTTTTATTGCACAGATTGTTTGCTGTTCATTCAGTCATATCTGTCTCCTTATCTATAGAGTCTATATGAAGCACAGACAGTTTAATGAACAACATTATTACAGGAAGTTAAGCCCCATGGGTTTTGCTGATCTGATTTTCAGGTGCTGGGTTTGAAATTGCCCAATGTTTTCGGCCGTGCCGAGAAGCTCACTTTCCAGTTTTCCTACGGCACCAAGGAGACATCCTATGGCCTCTCTTTCTTCAAGCCTCAAGCTGGACATTTTGAACGGAAGTATGTTTAGTGGCCTTGTTTGGACTAATCATACCACAGTACCTTTGATTTCCTGAATCTAATGTGTCGGAAGGTGTCTATAGTAGATATGCACAAAAAAAGACTTATTATTTAACAACCATTTATGTATAAATAGTTTTAGTCACTGTCAGCACGAGTAAAAATGTCCTGTGGTTAGATGACCTTGGTAAGAAAGAGGGGGGAAAATAGAGGCTGGTGAGGGGATGACAGTTTATAGCTATTATAACATAAGTGATAACTTGTTTTATGGAATTTCCACAAAGTGGTATGTACACTGATCAGCCATAACATTAAAACCCAACAACATGAAGCCCAGTATTTTGTAGGTTCCTCTATGTTGACCATAAGACCTCTGATGGTTTCATGTGTGGCACCAGGACATTTGTGGTGGATCCTTTGTGTAGTGTGGGTTGTGGGGTGGGGCCTTCGTAGATCCCGTGTGTGCTTGATCATATTGAGACCTGAGGAATTAAAAGACCAGATTAATAACCTTGAATTCTTTGCCTGATAAGTAGGGGTGCGTCAATTAGGGTTTTGGGGGCCGATCACAGATCAGAATCAGACCGATACCAACTGACTGCTGATCACTGGTGTGTGAGTTACTGAGTGTGTGAGTTACTGAGATCTTCCATTTAAAGTTCTATTAGTTGTATAGTATTGTTTATTTGATTACTATTTAGTAAACACCAACAGTAAACAAATAACTTACTATTAAAAAAAACTTTTCTAAGCAACAGTGCACAAATTTAATTCATGAATTTAAAACTTTTATTTACTGGTAGGCAATATACTGTATGCAGCACATTTCATTTCATGTAATATAGCCTATGCTTGACCAAAGAGAAGAAAAAAAAGTATTCCTTAACTACAGTTAAGTAGTTACTCGAGCTTTTTTTGGACTTCTGCTGTAGGTGCTCGAGTGAGGGGTGACTTACAAGACTTAGCTCCTGCCGTTGCAGATAAATATTCATGCTCAAATTTTTCACACTGCGTTGTTTTTAACCAGGGAATAAGGTTTGTTGTATTAAAGCTTTTGTCAAATGTTTCCCCACATGGTTTTGTTTAAAAAAAAAAAACAAAGAAATTTGCCATTTTTTAAAGAGGCTTGGTTTTATTCCCAGACTGGTAATGCCATGTTGATGTGGCTGTCGACTCATGTATTTTGCGTCATCAAAATAGTATCAGTTTATTTGATCGGCATGTTGAAAGACAAGCAATCAGTACAAATTAAGTGATTATCGGCAACTGATCGGAGCTGTATGGGCAGTACCCACATTTCTAAGCAACCATCCTGTGATGTTCAGGATATTTTGATACCTTACCTTTCCATGATCCTCTCATCAGTTTACTGGTAGAAATTTTATAATCAATATTATTCGATTCACCTGACAGTGTTGTGGCTGATCAATGTATCTATTTATAAATAATACATATACTGTATATATATATATATATATATATATATATATATACATATACTGTATATATATATATATAAATATATATATATATATATATATATATATATTACTGTTTATAAGAGAAGAAAAAAAACACTTTACAGTAATATGCTATTATTGGAAACTCACTGGAAACTTTGTAGTATTTAAATGAACTGTTTTATGCCAGGTAACATCACACCAGTAATTATTGATGATTTTTCTGTAGCAGCGTACCCCATCAGGTTTTATTTCTCATACATGTTTTACATTAAGGCATTGTGACGTCTAACTCTGTTTGTAGCTTTTCTGTCAACATCTACAAAGTCACGGGCCAGTTCCCATGGAGTTCACTGAGAGAAACCGATCGAGGAATCTCCACAGAGTTCAGTGTAAGTGTTTTACTCTGATTTATCTTACCTGGAATGACAGGATACCCTAGTTTTCATAACATCATGCAACCGTGCTTTATTTTGTCAGTTTCCTATCTGGAAGACAAACCACACTCTGAAATGGGAGGGAGTGTGGAGGGAGCTCGGCTGTCTGGCACGCACTGCCTCCTTCGCTGTCCGAGAGGAAAGCGGTCACTCGCTCAAGTCCTCCCTCTCCGTAAGCATGCACTACAATGAGGACGAGGCCTGATTGAAAATGAAAAATGACTAAACTTTTTTTTCATGCGTTCTGACTGAGACAATATTCCCTTCCCAGCATACAATGGTTATCGACACGCGCAGCTCCCCCATCCTACCAAAGAGAGGTGCCTTATTAAAGATCAACCAGGTCTGTACTTTGCTCTTTATGAATGTAGGATTTGAATAAACACTTTAGACTCGCATTAAACCAGATTAATTTTGTCACTACAGGAGTTGGCAGGTTATACTGGTGGAGATGCCAGATTCCTGAAGGAGGACTTTGAAATTCAGCTCAATAAGCGACTCTTCTGGGATTCAGTGAGCAGCAAAAGCACAGATAGAGACTTCTATCTTGTCTGTACATTGTTCAGTTTTTATATAGATTTGAGGTGTTTTATTGCTGGTTAATCTCTACCCTGTAGGTCCTTTCAGCCTCTCTATGGGGAGGTCTGCTGCTTCCCTTTGGAGACAGACAAACATCAATTGCTGACAGGTTAGTGAAGTGTTCTGCTAGATAACCTCATGGAGAAACACAATCGTAATTAATTCACAATTCCAGTTCCCACCATCATGATTATTGCTAAGGATCATCACAATGCAGTAAGGACATGAGCTGCCAGGGTGTCTCGGGGTGATGGGTATGGATTTGCAGATTACGTGAAGCATTTTTTAATTGAGCATGTCAGAGCTACAGCCTTTTATCACCCTCAAGGTCCACCATACAGTGCTGTAAAAAAATATTTGCCTCTTCCTGATATTTTTTTTGGCATATTTGTCACACTTAAATGATTGAAATAATTCGAACAAATTTTAATATTACACAAAGATAACTCGAGTTAAAACAAAATGCAGTTTTTAAATGATGATTTCATTTGTTTAGGGGAAAAAGCTGTTCAGACATACCTGGCTCTATATGAAAAAGTAATTGTCCGTTAAACCTAATGTCAGGCGTGCAACTGGCAATGAGTCTTTCACATCACTGTGGAGGAATTTTGTCCCACTCTTCTTTGCAGAATTGTTTTAATTCAGCCACATTGGAGGATTTTCAAGCATGAATGGCCTGGTTAAAGACCTCAATCAAATTTAAGTCTGGACTTTAACTAGGCCACTTCCAAACCTTAGTTTTTCTCAGATATTTTTTGTGTAAGTAGTTAGTTTGATGATCTGAATCATTTAAGTGTGACAAATATGCAAAAAAAATTGTGGCCTTCTGGAGTCAACCATATTCAGCCGTATCGACGCCATATTACAGTACTTGAGAATAAGGCCATCATATTTCACCTTAGCTTTGTCCTCGCGCTTCTTTCTTTATTTAGCATCTTTGGAAGGAGTCACCAGTCTCTGTGCCTTTTTTTTAAACAGTCAGATCTAAAGATATAAGAACTAAATAATTTTTTTTTATGTATGTTAGTTGCAATTAATAACGAACGTCACCATTGTAGAGTTGTGAAATAATAGGAATAAAACATGACTTAGCATGCTGTTGCTGGTAGATCACACTTAATAACATAAATGTTATAATAAATGTAACAGAAAGTCCAGGAGTGTACAGTATGTTTATGTATTATATAGTGCTGTGGAACAGAGAGTTTTAACACCATGTGAATGTGAACATCAGGTTTTATCTGGGAGGCCCAACCAGTGTGAGAGGTTTCAGCATGTACAGCATCGGACCACAAAGTGAAGGTAAGAATTCCAGTAGGCGATTGATAGAAACTGATCACAGTGTTGAGCTACGTTCCTGTGTAGTGACTAGGTGACTCGATTTGATTTGTTATTCCAACTATTATATGCAAGCAGTAGTAATAATACAAGAAGTAACCAGTCAAATCTTCATTTAGACAGAAGACTTTCAGAAAGTAGTCTAGTCTAATCTATTATAACGGAATACACTACTAGTCAAGTAGTAGTGTATTCCATGTCAAAGTTTGGACACTCCTAATTCCATAGTGCTTGATGATTTTTATTTCTTTCTACACTGTAAAACGATGCCAAAGGTATCCAAAACATGCAATAATCTCCTTTTAACAGTTGATTTTGAGGTGTGTCTGCTACCTAAATGCTCTGTAAAGCCTTGACAAAACAGCTGACCTTCAGGTCTTAAAATAACTGACTGATTGCCTAATGCCAAATGTGTTATTTTATAGTTTAGAAAAAAAAAATCTAGTGTTTTTCTAGAACGTAGAAAATAAATCCATACATGTGTCTAAACTTTTTTTTTTTTCACCTGACTCACTGTTGATGACAGGTGATTATCTGGGTGGAGAGATGTACTGGGCCGGTGGGCTCCACCTGTACACTCCTCTACCATTCAGACCAGGGCGTGGGGGCTTCGGGGACCTTTTCCGAACACACTTCTTTCTCAATGCTGGAAACTTGTGCAACCTCAATTATGGTGAGTTGTAAATCTGCAGTGTCAAACCATTGCAGAACAAACCCCACTGTAAAACACGGTAAAGTTCACGTTCTGTAGTTATCAGAACCTTGCTTGGGTATCTTCATGAGCATCTGTGAGCTCATGCACGTGCATGAGGGCATTAGGCAGGTGTTGCCCTGTGTCTCAGGATGAGAAGCTGTTCTTTAAAATGTTGACAGCTTCATGTGTCTTAGAAAATGCAAATAAAAAAGAAATTGGGTGGATGAGATGATATTAGTGAGTATGTTGTTTCTTCTTCTGTCTGAATTGGTTACCAGGGTTTTATTCCTAACCGGGGTGTGTTGTTATTTGTAGGAGAGGGGCCTCGAGCACACCTGAGCCGACTAGCGGAGTGTATCCGTTGGTCGTACGGAGCAGGTATCGTGCTGCGTCTGGGGAACATCGCCAGACTTGAGCTCAATTACTGCATTCCCATGGGCGTCCAGAGTGGAGACAGGTACATCGCCAAACAATTAGAAACTAAATATAAGGCCTCCTTTCTCAAACAATTTATTTAAAAAAATAATAATATTAAAATAAAATAATATATATGACTTAAAAATGTATTTCTTATGTGGCCTTGTGTTATGAAATGCTAACTATTAAACACCTGAACTGTAGTGTATACCTGTCTTCACACTTCCTGTTCAAATTTCAATCACATGTCTAATATTAGCATGTCTGGTACTGGGAAGGTTTTTTTCATATTCTTAATATATTCCTTTATCTTTATTCAGGATATGTGATGGAGTGCAGTTCGGAGCTGGCATTCGCTTCCTGTAACACCATGAAGCCTTTAGTATATCTAACTAGGACAAGAAAACAGGAGGATTTTATATGCAGATAAAATCTGTTTGAAACTTCTTTGTAGAGTAAGAATGTTTGTGGTTCAATTTTTTTTTTTTTGGACACTGAAACTGTATTGTTAGGACAGAAGTCTAAAGCCAAAAATATTGCAAAGAAGAATCTAAGAACACTCACCTGCCTTGTTAGTGCAGTACTGACACATTATATTTATTTGTCTGATCAGCACAAAAAAAAAAATTCAATAAAAACCTACACCCGTCTTCTGTAATTTTTATCTTCACCTGAGGATTCTTCTCTTGAGTGTAAAGGGAGGTGTCTGCTCATGATCTCCAGTCCCATAGCTTATAGAATTTGAGACAACTGATGGTCCATCTGGTTATGGGAATTAAGAAAAATAAAACTTCAATTATTTTTCAGTTTAATATCTTTCATCCTTATATTTCAGCATGTTATCTGTACTGAGAAAAGAACAGAAATCATTCTCATCAAAAACCCATTTAGAATGGAAGTCATCTGCCTTGGGTCTGGGTGTATAGTAGACTGCCTTTTCTCCCCATGCTTGTTGGGTTTATTCCCACAGTCCAAAGACATGCAGACTAGGTTAAATGGTGTGCCCAATTTTGCACTCTGTCCAGGGTATACCCCTCCTTGTGCCTAAAATCTCCTGGAATAGGCTCCAGGTCCCCGTGACCCTGTACAGGGATAAGCAGTATAGAAAATGAATAAATGAATGAATTAGGTGCAGATTTGATATACAAACATCATAACGTCAGATATTTGCTCCTAACATACAGGATGTTGTGCTGCCAGCCAAAGCGTGAATAGTTTATAACCTGCACAGAAATAATACCATTTTACCACTTCAAATGCAAACATACAATATATATTATATATATATATATATTATATATATATATATATATATATATATATAATTTTTTTTTTTTTAATTAGGAGTCAGTGGCGATACATGAACTGCCGCAAAAAAAGAATGCATCGCGATATACAACAATCCTTTATCATTAAATTACAGTGTTCATTGATATCATTCAGCTCTTCTATTATAAGTATGTTTTTGCTCTTAATTTGATCTTAATTTTTTCTCACTTTGGAAAATGGATTGAGATCTAAAAAAAAAATTATTATTCATTAACTATTCATTCAGTTCAAACAGCAACAACGTGTTTATCGTTGCTGTGTGTAAAGATTAAGACGAACTTCCTTCCACTGTGTCAATTTCCACATTTATTTGCTTTTAATAAATAGTCATTATCTCCATTGTGTTTACTGGATCCACGAGACTAGATAAGAGTTAAGTTTAAAAAGTTTATGGTCCATTCAGCTAATAAAACAGACATGTGTGTTTAGCCTGTCTGCCTGTTAATCAATGATCAATATGCAACTATATTGATGGCAAGTGTATAATTCATAAAAAGCTAGTCATGCCATTACCAAAGTGCATTACCTGAGATTTCCTCCTTCACCTTGCATGACCTCATCCTTCTACAAATCTTATAAAAATAACCCGCCTTGTTTACTGCTGTCAGCATTCAGGTACCCACTAGAGGTCCTTGTCCCTCAGCAAAGCTCACCTTTGAGGCCCTGCTGTTTGCTTGCTCTGATTGGATGGAGGAGATCCTGCCTCCAGAAATCACTGCTAAGCCTCTTAGAGCCAACAGCACTCTAACTCGCCCAATCCTCTTCCTCGCCCTTCACATCCCCTCCTCCCTTCTGTTTTCCACTTCCCCTCCTCGCCCCCCCCTCCTCCTCCGCCTAGCCTGTGAACTCTCTGTGTGATGGGAGTGTAATCCAAGTGGATTACACACACAGCGACGGATTGAGTCAGTTGATTTTGGGACTGCCTGTTCAAATGGCTCTTCTGCAATATTGTATACATTAACGATCAATTCTCACATCTTTGTCCATTCATGAGGAAATGATTAATTGAACAGTATTTTTGTTTGAGAGGAGGAGAAGGGATTAATTTTTCCTGGTAGTATATGAGAATTTTTGCTTCGAAAATGAAGATTGCTGAACAGGATTTTACAGACAGAAGATTTGGAGGCAACAAGCACCTGGTCATCTCCAGTGGAGATTTGGTCTTGATTGAGAAGTGTAGTTTGTGTGATCTGGAGCTTTGACGGAGAAAAATCTTACTTGGGTCAACATGAATAGATGTGAACTTTGGGATGAGACTCAGACTAAGGTTTTGGTGAAGTTGAAGTAAAGTGAGGCGGTGAGAAGTTCCAGTGGACGGACTCTTCGTGTCAGTGATGCGGACCTGCTTTACGGGGATTATGGGAAGCAGAACACAGCCTGCATGGGTCACAGTTTTCCTGCTTTACTCAGGCTGCTTGTACCTCTTGACTGATGCACAGATGAAAATTCCACCTGAAACGTAAGATATGCTCAAGAACAGGATTTTTTAAATATTATTATTATTATTATTAATATTATTATTATGCTGATGGTTACAGTTGTAATGGCTGAGTTAAATCATTAGAATATTTATACATTTTGATCATATAATTAATATCAATACTTATCTATTAATATGCAAAAGTTTCCATTCTAGTTAAACATACCAGATTTTTTTTTTTTAATGAAAGTCTATGAAGGCATAGTGATTAGCGGTCACAGGTTTGATTCCTGCTTTGGGTCTGTGTGCGTGAAGGTTGCATGTTCTCTCTGTGCTTGGTGGGGTTCCCTCCAATGTCCAATACATGCAGTGTAGGCTAATTGCTGTTTCCATTTTTAGCGTGAGTGTGTGTGCTTGTGTGCCCTGTGATGGATCAGCACACGGTCCAGGGTGTACCAGGGTGCCTGGTTCCCCAAGTGCCCTGGGACAGGCTCCAGGACCCCCTGCAACCCTGTACAGGTTACGCAGTATAGAGAGCCAGTGAAAGTCTGTGAAAACTCTTCCTTAGCGTGTAGGGCGAGGTTCTGCTTTATCAATGCAAGCACTATGGTGGAAATGTCATGCAAACACGTGGCATGTCTGTCTTTTTTAATAGTACCAACTGAAATATACAGGTAGAGCTACAGAATATTCTCAAAGTCATGGATTTACTCAACTATTGGCTATGTGATGATATTTATTGTGTTTAAAGAAGGATTGTAAGGAATGTATGACTATTCACAAAAAAATAAGATTTGATCATACACTCTGTCAGCCTCCAGACTTAATCTGATGAATGCAATAAATGAGATCTGGCAAAGATGTGGAAGAATTGGAACTGATGTGCCTGTAGGGGATGTGGATGTCTGAGAGCTGTTCAGAAGATACAAAAGGCTAGAAGTGGTTTTTACCCGGTTTTAGTTTTAAATGAACGTTTCAGATTTACAAGAAGAAATGTGCACAAATATCAATTGAATATCTTAATATATGCTTACTTCATTTTTGTATAAATTAGATCTCCCTTAAACAGTTTGTCCTAAATGAATGATAAAATGATTTCATGCCACTAAATACAGTCTATAAAGTCTCAAAACAATTTCAATTGAAACTCATCCAACAACAAACACAAAAGCAATCCCTGCGATCAGTCAGTTCATCATCATCTGGGATTACCGGAGGTTTTAATTTGCTTGCTGTTCCTGTTCAATAGTCTCGAGTCTAAATGGCAGAGGGGAAGTGATTCAGACAGTTGTGGGGTTATTTTTAGTAAATACCTGATCGATACAGGGCTTCTGTATAAAATCCATTTCTCCTGAGACCTTCAGATCATGCATGGAGGAGGAAAAAAAGAATCGCACAAACAGACAAATGGAAATGTTCCATGGCTTACAGTGCAAAGTGCTCCAGTGGTGCAAAATCAGCAGTGTTTCAGATCAGTTGTTACACTTTGCACATGCAGACAACTATATAGTGCATCTCAGAAAATGTCATAAGAATATCATAATATGGAATGTTAATGCATTTTTCAAAATTTCATTTAAAAAGTGGAACTCTCGTATGTTCTAGATTCATAAAATGTAAATTAAGGTATATTAAGCCCCCTTTTTAGGTTTTTATTTTAAAAAATTACAGCTTGTAGCTCATGAAGGCTAATAGAATATTTCATTTCAAGTTTGAGTAAATGACTATTCCATACAGTATAAATACCATGTATCTCTCAATCTAGTTCACTACACACACCCATCATGGGGAAGACAATAGTCAACACCTTTCACAAGAGAAGTAAGCCAAAGAATGGTTTATTGGATGGTTTATTTAAAGGTAAAATTCTAGTAGGAAAAGGTGCACAAGTGAGGCTGAAGTCAGTGCATTAAGAGCCACCATGCACAGACATCCTCGGGAAATGGGCTACACCTGTTGCATTTTGGGTTTCAAGTTACTTCTGAGCAAGAGACATGATCAGAAGTGTTTTATGGTTGTTATCGTAATGTATGTAATGTAAAAATATATATATATCTTGGGACTTGAGCAAAACTCCTCATGCCATTTATTTCATAAAAATCCTTTATTTTACAGTGTGTTTGGGTGAGGTTTGCGTCTGTGCATTCCCCAAAAATGTTTGTCTCCATCCGCCAAAAATTTTTTACATCCTTTCTTCAATGAAGAAAAAAAAAAACATCCACTTATACAGTAGCAAAGTCCAACTGATTCGGTCATTTTGTTTTTTTAAAGGGTGCCAATAATTTTGCTGGCCAATCAGCATGGTAGAACTCCTTTAATAACAGAATCACATTCTTGCATTTTAAGTTTTGTTTTTCTAATTGATGTGCATGTAAATGTCAGTATATTCAGATGGTCTGCCTCAGGTTGTCTCTGTGGTGCCATGTTGAATGAAGCCCTAGTTAATATGTTACTGGATACCAGCCAGGCACTCAGGCTGGCACACAGATGATCGTACGGTTTTCCCATATGGAAACAGGAAACTTTACTCATTCACAGCACTCCTCATGCTTTATTTCTATATTTATTCATTCATTTATTTATTTTTATACAGTAAGAGCTGGTCATGATATTATATATAAGGAGAGGCTTAAAGTGAATTAGTACAATGGCATTCTGATTCCATTAAAGTCGAGAAGTATAGGGTCTCATCCGAGGGAACCGCCTTATGTCATTCGTAGTATTTTATATATATATATATTTTTTTTATAATAATTTCTTGTAGTTCCTCTCCAAAGATATTAAGATCCAAAGACATTTTTAAAAACACAGTGTTCAACAATATAATCTACCTCGTCCATGCATATGACACTCATATCATTAAACCTTTGAAATAAACCAGCCTTTATGTACAGTAATTGTGTTACCTGAGCCTGTACTAGACCAATAAGGGATGCTGTTCTGGTAAATCACTTCCTGTATGCTACTGTTTTCAGGTCATAATGGATCATTAAGAGATAATGGGAAGCTATGATTTCATACCTCGCTGTGTTGCCCAGACACACCAACAAATTCATATCTGAATAAAGTAAGTCTAGGTGACTGGACATGTGGCATGAAGGTGAAGAAGTTTTTTTACTCAGTGAAGAGGATTCATCAGTCATGTTAGATTAAAATGATTTTTATGACCTGGATTCTTTCAGAACTCCACATTCTTTTGGGTCAGATACATAATGCATCATTCTTTTCTCCTTTTGTAGGCTTAGATTCAAGCTTTTTTTTGTTTTGTTTTTTACTACAGAAATGTAATATATGGCCATGTCTATTTATCAGAGAAAGGTTTTTATATGTTAAATTCGTAAAACCATAAATTATACATTTAAATACAAGATGGCACAGTGGGCGTAGTGGTCAAAATTCAAATTTTATTTGTCATATACAGTTATACACAGTACAATATGCAGTGAAATGCTTTAGACAACTGCCCGTGACCTTAAAATAAAAGACTATGAAATAAAAAATAAATATGAAAAGGAAAGCAAAAGGTAAATTTAACTAAGAAAGAATAAAATAAATTATAGAATTAAAATAAAATAACATAACATAACTATACAGTACAAAATATGCAATAAAAGAGACATATATGTAAATATAGAAAAATATGGAAAGCACTGTGGCTTTGCACCTCCAGAATCAAGGGTTCAATTCCTGCATCGGGTCTGTGTGCGTGGAGTTTGCATGCTCTCCCCGTGCTTGGCCTGGTTTCTTCCAGGTACATCAGAAGAAATCTCCCATAGTCTTAAGACATGAAGAGCATTTCCAAATTTGGCACCCTGTTCCAGTGTACACTGTCCAGGCTCTTACAACCTGTACATGATAAGCGGTGTAGAGAATAAGTGAGTGATGCATGCATGCCCATAAATGCTACATAGTACTATGGATGGTTCCGTCCACGTGCCGCCTGGCACATCGTGCAATGGGTATACATCCACCGTTTCTGTGGTAGTTATTTACATGGTCGTGTTCCCAACTCGATGCCTGATTGTACCTGAGCACATGGTGATGAAGGACCTTGCTCAAGGGTCCAACAGTGAGTTCGAAGCTGGGGACCTCCTCCTAAAACAATGCTGAAGGCGTTCATCCAAAATACACAATAACCTTCTTTGAAAAGTTGATATCAGGATGTATCTGCTACTTATGCTCTGTAAATCCTTCATAACGGCTCTAATCTGAGTGCTGGTGATTTCTGAGGCTGGTAACTCTAAATGAACTTTCTGCAGCAGAGGTGAGTTTTGGTCTTGTTTTCCTGGGAAGAACTTCATCAAACCCAGTTTCATCATCATGGTGCTTGATGGGTTTTACAAATGCACTTGACACAATACTGTTCTTGCAAGAACTGTTACAGAACAGCTGACCATCATGTCTTAAAAATAACTGACGGTTGCTGCATTGATGTTCAGACACCCTGTTTGACTATGGCAGCAAAAACAATGACAATTTTTAATCTGTTATTAAGGATTAGTTTAGTTAAAACAATTAAGTGTAAAGTTTGATCCTTTTTCAATTTTTAGCACTCACATACTTATACGAATTCCATGCAACAGCATACTCAACATAAAATCACATGAATACTCTTGTCTAAAAATAAACACAAATAAAAGCATCAGTAGATTTCTTTTGGCTCGTTCTTCCTCCTTCCCTAAACATCCAGCATATGAGGTCGAATAAGGACTAGTGCTTCATTTTTAGATAACATTGACATGTTTTTGCTTTTCCTGTCACTTTTTCTGGGTTGCTGTTGTGTTTTTTGGGTTATTACTGTGTTTGTGTTTTGTGCTTATGGGTTTCTATAACACATACAGTATCTGTCCAGTGCCTTAAAGGGTGTGTTGTCATCAGTACATTCGGTGGAGTTACAGTGTTCGGTTAAGGTGTTTCGTGAGTTCAGTGACTTGAGGACAGCTTGTCGTGCTGGTACTCATGCTGCAGAGCCTTCTAGCTGAAGGGAACTAGGACAACCAGATCTTATTTATAATCCAAAGGAAGGGCATTAAGCAGTTATGCTTGAACCTCTTAAATGACAACTTAGACTAGCGCTGGATAGTTTCAGCCAAGGTTTTTGAATGTCTTCATGCATTAAATGTAATTAGATTTCACTAAAATATATTTAGAATACATACACGAATCAGCCATAACATTAAAACCATCTAGATTGTGGGTTCCTCCTTGTTCTGCCCCTCTATAGGAATGCTAACCTTTGGATGCTGTAGATTGCAGGGTTAAGGCTTCCGTGGAATAGACTTGTTTGTCCTGGGCATCCCATGGGTGCTTGATTGGATTGAGATCTGGGGGTCGGGGTGACAGTCTTAGGCCCTTTGCCTGCGGGCCCTTGTGTGCAGTGGCTGTAGTGGCCTGGGTGTTCTGGTGCTTTTCAATTGTCGCCAGAATTGACCTTTTTTCTGTTATTTTGTGCTGCATTGGCCTTTCTGTGCCATAAGACTGGAGCCTGGCTTTTAATCCCTGTGGGTGGGGTTAAGCCTTGGGTGCCCATGATCCTGTCCTATATATATATATATATATATATATATATATATATATATATATATATATGTATATATATATATATATATATATATATATATATATATATAGGAAAAATCTAAAAATTTATTTCAGTAATGCAACTTAAAAAGTGAAACTAAGATATGAGACAGACTCATTACATGCAAAGCAAGATAGTTCAAGCTGTTATTTGTCATCATTTTTGTCGTAATGATTTGATCCATACACATAGTTTTATAAGTTGCGGTATAATCATGTAATTAATGTCACTGCAAAAAGCATAAGGTCCAGGTTTAATGACCACTTTTTGATTTTTTTTTTTTTTCAGGGTTCAAAAATGGGCAGACAGCCTTTCAGAACAGCTGAATGCAGTTGCTGTGAAATATTCAGGCTCTGCACTTCTACAGAAGGTAAATAACCTCTCATGATCATGATTTCAGGTCACGTCATTATGTCAGCTGCAACATCTGGAGCAACACAAAGCGTGTGCACACATACTCACACAAACACACATACACACAGACACAGAGCAAATGTGTTGAGTAGGTCAGTTGACCTGCTTTCAGGTTTTGTCGTTTTTCCCCTGTTGTACGTTGTACTGTGTGTCATCAAGACTGTGATTTATGCATATGAAATCTGACGATGTAATGCAGCTAATTAGGTTAATTTGTTTTTTTTCGTAATCATTTTCACTCTGCATTTCCTCTGAAATCAGAATAAACCAAAACAGAATTAAATTTTAACAAAAGTAACGTAATCATTGCAAGATCTAATGACATTATTCCCCCCTTTCATAGAACGAGGACTTCCGCTGTCTGCCAAACAGAGCTAAATGTCATTGGTTATGCACTAATAGGGCTACAGGATAGT
Organism: Clarias gariepinus; assembly: GCF_024256425.1. Lineage (NCBI taxonomy): Eukaryota > Metazoa > Chordata > Actinopteri > Siluriformes > Clariidae > Clarias > Clarias gariepinus. The sequence continues at coordinate 27,786,688 of NC_071109.1, read as the reverse complement.
AAATACCATTTATCTGACAACAAACCACATCCAGTACAATTCCCTGAAGACTAAACCTAGTTTAGTTATGGTTCAGCCTCAGCTCTGTGTACAGGTATTGTCTTTAGAGATCCTGCTGTGGACGGACTCACAACAGCAACTCGGACAGAAACTGCCTGAAATTTATTTATTTTTTCTCTCCTAAAATATAAGTTTTTTGTAAACGGGTGCAACATTGAGGATATATAAATGCTGAGAAAAATAGAAATGTTGCATCCTTTACAAAAAACTTATATTCTAGGAGTCCTTCCTACTGTATATCTCCTTCTCTACATGTTTTACTACTAATCCAGATGGACCCAAATCTCCGTACTGTCGAGTCATCAGACATTTTTATTCTTTAGTCATTTGAGAAAGTCATTTGAGAACTAAGAGCTGACTCAAGGAACCAAGAGCTGATGTTTTTCCGTCATAAGCACAGAAGATTAACTACTGAGCCACTTACACGGACAACTAATGAGAGAACTTAATCCTAATTAATTAGGATGATGGTGCTGATGTCCGATAGCGCTGATGTCATAGTGTGTCAACTGCCCTCTTGTTTTCTAAGGATTTTTTTTTCAAGGATTTATATGATCACCACAAAACAAGGCTTATATGATCTCAAGACATTGAGGATGATTTTTTGTGATATCTCAATAAGGCTGTCCGTGACGTTGCCTTAAACTTATGCCAGAAAGTAGTTAATAACTTCTGGTTCGACATCTTATTGTGATATCATATACAGTAGAATGAGATCATATTGTGATAATAGTTTGGTACGTCCCCTTAAATGCATGTCCCCACTGTGCCCACTGTCTTTCTGGTGCGCCTGAGTGGCAATGGCACAGGGGCTTGGGCCCGCTCATTGTAGCATGCTACCATGTACAAAAGTTAATTATGTGTGGAAATCTGGGAAAATGCAACAGATGTTCCAGTGCATGATGTTCCTCATGGTAAATAGCACCTACATTTCTTGTAGGTAGTGTTGCAATCTATCCCAGTTTTCCAGAACTGTCCCTTTTCAACTACTGTATATATACTGGAAAACATATTGCATTGTCCAATAAAGTTAATTATTTTTTATATGGCTAATTACAGTATATATACAGATTTGTTTTATACAACTATACTATCATAAATTGTATATAACATCTATAACTATTACAAAGGCTATGTATATATGCATACAGCATATACATATATCCAGGCTTTGTTGGCAGGATAGCAAAGCAATTTAACTGTACTAATTACACACCTACAACCGTGGCAGAAAGAATAATTTTACATTCAAGATTTGTTTTATTTACTATTATTATTTTTATTTACTACGGTAAACAGTCATTAGTAGATATCATAATATAAAATAGCATTTCCGAACTTCAGACATGGGTCCATAGCATAGGACTTTTTTTATAGTCCCATGGTAGAAACTGTGGCACTTCAGTGGGTACCGTAGTAGTACTATGATATGTACCACAATACTTTAGTGAATACAGTAGTACTTATTGGGCACCACAGTGGCTAGCAAAGTTCAGCAAATGTCTAATATGGTATGTAATTATGGTATGCAGTGGCAGGGGTATGTTAAGGCATTAAACTGCTGATTGGAAGTTTCCAGGTTCACACTGCACCACCACCAAGCTGTCACTGTTAAGCCCTTGACTAAGGCTCTCATCTGCTCAGATGTATAAAAAGATAGATATAGTCTGATACAGATATGGTCTTTATAGATAAAGGCGAATAAATTAGGTAAGGGCGTCGGCCAAATGCCACACCAGGTAGTACCATATTAGATACCTGCTGAACTTTGGTAGGTTGGTCCTGCAAAATTCTATGGAAATATTATCATTATAGTACATAAACATGTAAAACATTTTTACACTGTCCTGGTATGTGTTCCATAGTACCGTAATAACCGTACATGGTAGAGCCATTAACCATGGTACAACAATGTACTATATCAGTATATCTAATAAGTACCCTGGGACTGTCAAAAATATCACAGTACAGTACTACATACCATGGTACAGGGATCATCGGACTACCATGGTACCAGCATCATGATAAATTTTATGAAAAATAGAACCACATTTAATAATAATTCAGTCATTTTGTTCTTGCCCCCAGAAACTTAAAGATGTGGAGCCCATTATCTGGATAGAGGAAGTAGATGGATCTGAACTGGCCCAAGAATTTTCAGATGAAATTGAGAAGATGCTGGGAAGCAAGATGAAGTCTGTTAAGGTCAGTATGTCAACTGGAGTAAGTAAAATGCAAATAATGATCTTGAATCACAAATACAAAAAACAAAAAAGCACATCGCCTCAAATGACGAACTGACAGATTTTGCTTAATTCCTAATTTCTAATTTCTGAAATGTTAGCTAAGATGTCAGATGCTAAAGAGCCATCTCATAGGTTTACAAATATATGATTACAGGGAAATGTAGTGATGGTTGCAAATGAAGTAAGATGAAAGAAATGAGGTTTCTTTTGAAATGTAGGAATTAAAATGCAAAGGTTTTAGGTGGAAGAAAAACTTAAGCAGAGTAGACCAACTTACTTAAGTACAGTAACAAATTTATATTTGTTTTATTTGGTAATCGGCAGTAAAGTAGTGATGTCATGGTGCATGCTTTTACTACCCCTTGCTCAGGAAAATTGAAAATCTCCAGCAGGCCTTTAATGACCTCTGTGACAGAGAGGTTTCACATTCCTGACTAACAGCTCATTCATGTAAATAAAACTGCAACAGGAGAAAATTAGTGGATGTGACTGTCCTTGTATGATCTCTCTCTCCAGCGACTAGCAGATACAGTGGAGGACGCAGATCTATATCACGAGTTTAATGCAAGTTTAGAGGTGAGTTCAAGGCAAGTTTACAGCATGATGCAGCAAAGAATAAAAAAAAAAATCCAAGGATTTGCAAAGATACAGAAAAAAGATCATCTCCAAAGATTTAATTTTGTAAACCTAAAAATTATTGCCAGTCATGACATCTGTACAACTCTGTCCAAGAAATGACTCAGCTTTATTTCAGTTAGTGCCAAGGGATGCTCATGTCAAACTGGGGCTTGTGATGAAGTATCCCCTGAATGAAACTTTAAACCTGATTGACATTTACAAAAGACTTCAAGCACAGACTCTTAGCCGCAGTAAAATATCCAAATGACGCAAACGTTTTAAGATAAGTCATGCATCTATGAATGATGATTGCCTACTGCAATGGTTCCTATGAACATTCAAAAAGTGGAACACCCGATCCTTGAAAATAAAAATCAATAGATAACTTGTCACTGACTTGCAGAAGAGACTCATACAGTATGTCAAATCAAATTCAAATTCAAATTTTATTTGTCACATACACATTTGTGACCTTAAAAAGAGAATTAAAGCTTATAATAAGTAATAAATATCAATAAAAGAAATATTATAGAAAATTTAAATAGAAAAAATGTAATTAAATTCAACTAGAAAAAATAGAACTAAAAATAGAAACTGAAAATAGAAATAATTGCAAATATATGCAAATATGCATAGAAAAAGTGACTTTGTGCAATGGTTATTAAAGTGTCTTTGTGCAATGGTCCAGAATGTAAACGTAAACATGTAGTGTAAATGTAAATGTGATGTCAGTGTGAACTGCACATTCAATCATTCACCAGCACCACTTGCATGTTACAGGACTCGGCTAGAAGTTTTTGCCAAATTCCGGTAGAACCAAGCCATTTTCACATGTTTGGGTCGTTAAAGCAGTTCCTGGGAGGCCAGCGTTTCAAAGTGCAGCAGTAAAGATTGTGACTCTGGCATACTGAGCAAACATTCTACCTCGATGGTATCACTAGAGAAACACTGGGAAAAGTGCATTAGTGTAGCAGGGGATTATATAGAGAAATAAAGGGAGTTTTTACTTTGATAACTGTTTTCTGTTATTCTGCACAATCAGAAGTCCTGGTTTGACTTGAACTCCCCTTGTATAAAGGAGTACCAGTGCCAGTAACTCTGGTCAATAAAACATTATTTACAATATACAGATCTTTTTGTACAGCTAATGATCTGTTCGGAACACTTATTCAGTGTTTTATACAACTAATATTGAATTTGTGTCACCAAACATAGAAACATAGAAAACCACCCAGTAATAAAAAAATAGCAGTTTTTTTTTTTTTTTTGTATTTTTAAATATTTCTTTTGTTTTAAATAGTTTGACTATTTCAATTCACTGCTGATAAACACGATGGATGAGGACGGCAACTACATTGAACTTGGTAGCGAGTTTCCACTAGAAGAGAACGAGCATTTTAACAATCTGCAAGTTAACACACTAATGAGTGACATCCAAGTCCCAACCAATGTGTACAACAAAGGTAGGACATAAATTACAGAAAACCAATAGTACTGACTAACATTGCATACTTATACTAATATTCTACCAATATTACAATAACTGACTGACGCTTATTCGTCATTTGAATATGTCAATTGTATAGTGTTAATTCCTCACCGTCTCTGTCTTTGGAGTTTAGATCCAGACATTCTTAACGGTGTGTACATGTCCGAGGCTTTGAATGATGTCTTCATCAGTAACTTCCAGAAGGACCCGACTCTCACATGGCAGTTCTTCGGAAGCTCCACTGGCTTCTTCAGACTCTACCCAGGTACAGGAAGAGAATACATGGTCACAGTACTCAAAGCTTTTAACACTATATATTGCATATACCCTTGCTATTAAACTCATGACTCACCACCATGTGATGCATTTTCCCTTCCATTAGGCATTAAGTGGACTCCAGACCCGAACGGAGTGGTTGCATTTGACTGTCGAAACAGAAACTGGTGAGAACGGCTGTGCTGATGCTACACACTGCTGAATGAAACCACAAGATTGTGTAGTTCTGGATGTTATCAATGGCTATACAGTAATAGCTGCTTGATTTTATGTGCTGAAAATACTACCGCCTTTAAAACTGGCAGTCCATCCAGCGAAGCCCTGATTCCAGTCCAATGCTTTAATCCACTCCTTAAGTAGTTAGCAGCTCAATAGCCAGGCCGATGATGCTCATCTGGGCACCATATGTGCCTGTTTATAGAGCTGTACTGTACATGACAGTAGACATGTGGGTGGAACTGCAAACAAAAACAATAACTTGAGATTTCCCAATCTTCTACCTAATTTTGTCTCTTGCCTATTCCCACCCAAAAGCCAGCTCACAGCTCAAAGATTATCCATGCTTCCTCTGTGAAACATGATGCTAACCAATTGCATTCTAAACTGCTGCTCATGCTGCATCACCTGGCAATGTAACACTCCCTAAGTCCATCATCTGGCTGTGGATGTCCCACGTCCCCAAAGCTGATCCCAAATTGGTGATCTTGAAATCATAGAAAATCATATGGAGATTGTTGGGAAGTTTGTGAGTTCACTATGGTACGTCATGCTTTGAGAGTAATCCTAGCTCGCCAAAATGTTTCATCCCAGGTGAAAGTTTTGAACTCGAGATGCGTAATGAAAAAAATCGTAGAATTTCTTAAGTCTTTCTTATGAAGTTGGATTGTAGCTGTTTTTGTTTCTCTTTGTGATGGATCATAGAATCTAAATATATGCCGAATGCCATGTTGGTGAGGGTTTATTTATTTATTTGTTCTTTTTGTTTTTTTATCCCAAGTTCTTAAGGACAAGGTAGGTCTTAAATCGTTTGGAAACGACACACTAAATCAAACTTAAATGCTAAATAGTGTGCTGTACTAACTACTAAATCCATGGTTAAATTCAACCCTGTATGCCAAATCACTAAATACTATGGGAAAAAGTAGAAAGTGGAAAAAGCTTTTGCTTCCAAAGAGCCAGAATTCCTTGTATTTTTAATGTAGTCTTGAGGGACTTTTTTGGTTCTCATTTTCATTCTAGTGACCAGTTTCAGATGAATATTTTTGTTTGCTAAGCCAAACAGGATATGAATCATTCAAGCATAAAACATCTAATTAAGGCATTAACCATAGTGAAAGCACAGTCACTCTGTCCATTTACAGAAGATAAGGGACTGCGGTTTTGTGAAGCATAATTAATTCAAGGGAAATTTAATTCATCTCACTTAATTCTTTATACCATTTATTTATAAGTAAGTATAGCAGCGGTTTTAGTGCACGCTTGATCATTGGTCTCCATCACTGCCGCAGGTACATCCAGGCTGCCACGTCTCCAAAAGACATCATCATAGTGGTGGATATCAGCGGCAGCATGAAGGGTCTGAAACTCACTATTGCCAAACACACCATAAACACCATCTTGGACACCCTTGGGGAAAACGACTTTGTTAACATTATTGCGGTAGGTCAGCTTTATGTCTTTCAGTTATCCTTGCAAGGAATAAGGAGCATAGTCGTTGTTATTAATGTGCGTGGGTGTTTTTTTCCTCTATCCTCCAGTACACTGATTATGTCCAGTATGTTGAGCCATGTTTCCAAGGCACGCTCGTGCAGGCGGATCTGGACAACCGGGAGGTATGTTTGAGTTATGTGGTGGTGTATGTCAGTGTGCCAGGATGGCTGCTTGCAAAGAGAGCTAAATGCAGACTTGCAGGATTGTTACGTAAAGCTGGTAATGATATTACCACACTGCATCTGCTCAGGTCCTCTCAAGCAATCTCTACAAGACACTGCACTGAAAGATACGACATTTGTCTTGTACACATTAAACACTACAAAGATGCTTTTCTTAATCGTAATGATTTTTTTTGCTACTGTTGTCAGAAAGCAGGAAGAATCTAATAAAAGAGCAGATTTTTTTTTTTTTTTATGTAAAGCAAAACAGAATGCCAAATCATTAGTGCTTTGAGTTTTTGTTGCCCTCTTGTGCAAACCTCAGCATTTCAAGCTGCTCGTGGAAGACCTGCAAGTGAAGGGAGAGGGGAACATTAAGAAGGCCATGAAGGAGTCCTTCTGGGTGTTGAATGAGGTCAGTATTAAACATTTACAGTTACACGTCATTTACGTTATATAAGGAGGCCTGTGCTTTTTAACTTTTGAATGTGCCAGAGCTTTTCAACATCAAGATGGTACACACTTCCTCTCGATTTTACACTCTGCTTGACTGTTCCTCTTGGCCAGGCCACAGCGAATGGGCAGGGCAGCTTGTGCAATCAGGCCATCATGCTCATCACAGATGGAGCCATGGAAGATTTCCAGTCTGTGTTCGAGGAGTTCAATTGGCCCGAGAGGAAGGTAATGGACAATCTGTTCTTCCCACAAACACAACAGAGGAAATGGGTGAATGATAGGGATATTTTTTTTAGTTAGCATTTTTAGTTAAATGAATAGCTTGTGCAGAAATGTATAGATATAAAGTATAAACAGTTGATGTCGGAAGTTTACATTTGGGTTCAATTCTTGGCCAGGTAGGATTCCCGCCTCTGTGTCCAAGGAGTTTGCATGTTCTCCCAGTGTTTGATGAGTTTTCTCCAGGGTACTCCGGTTTCCTCCCACCGTCCAAAGACATGCAGATTAGGCTAATTATTCCTACATTTCCTGTAGTATGTGTGTACGTGTGCAAGTCCTATGATTGATTGACACCCTGTCTAGGGTCTACCCAGCCTTATGCCCCAAGTCACAGGGATGGGCTCCAGGCCCTCCATGACCCTGTATACAGGATTAACCGGTATAGACGATGAGTGAGTGAGTATTCCCTCCATCATATTCCCAATGGGTCAGAGGTTTACATACATGTAGTAAACAGTAATATTGCCTTTAAGTTGTTTAACTTGGGTCAAATGTTTTAGCTAGACTTCGACAAGCTTCTTACAGGAAATTGCTGGAATTTTAGCCCAGTCCTCCTGACAGAACTGTAACTGAGTCAGGTTTGTAGGCCTCCTTTCTCACGCAGGCTGATCTGGATTGAGGTCAGGTCTACTCCAATATCTCAAATGAATTAACCTTAAGCCATTGTGATTGAACGTTGGAAGTATGCTTGGAGGCATTGGTTATTTGGGAGACCCATTTTCGACCAAGCTTTACGTTCCTGGCTGATGTGTTGAGGTCTCTTTCTCCCTCATGACACCATCTATTTTGTGCACCAGTCCCTCCTGGAGCAAAGCACTCCTAAAACATGATGCTGCCACCACCATGCTTCATGGTTAGGATGGATTTTTTTTTCAACTTGAAAACAATGGTCAATATGGCCAACCAGCTTAATCTTTGTTTAATCAGACCAGATGATCTTTCTCCAAAAAGTAAAGTATTTGTTCCCATGTGCAGTGCAAACCGTAGTCTGGATTTTTATGACAGTTTTGGAGCAGTGTCTTCTTCCTTGCTGAGCAGCCTTTCAGCTTATGTCAATATTAGTCTCGTTTTACTCTGGATGTAGATACTTTTCTACCTGTTTCCTCCAGTGTCTTCACAGGGTCCTTTGCTGTTGTTCTGGGATTGATTTGTGGTACATATTTTATTTTTTATTAATTTTTTACCAAATCATGCATTTTCCTACTGAGCATGGTGTTTATACTTGTCTAGTATTTTTGGTACAGATTATTGTGGTACCGTCAGGCATTTGAAAATTGTTCCCAAGAACCAGACTTGCGGAGATCCACAATTTTTTTTCTGATGCCTTGGAATTCTTTGTTTTCCCATAATGTCAAACAGTAATGCACTTAGATTGTAGGTAGGCCTTAAAATACTTCTACGGTACACCTCTAGTTGACTCAAATGATGCTAATTAGCCAATCAGAAACTTTCAAAGACATGATAACATTCCCTTAAATTTTCCAAGCTTTCCAGTCATCTGAGTTTATGTAAACTCCTGACCCACTGGAATTGTGATATAATGAATTATAAGTTAAATAATCTATCTGTAAACAACTAAACAAAGTAGTTGTGAAAACTACTTGTTTCATACATAAAATAGACATCATAACTGATTTGGAAAAACTCTAGTTTGTTAACATGCAATCTGTGATGTGATAAAAAACCTTTAGTTTAGTTTTTAAGATTTATTGTCCTCCACCTGAGTGTATGTACTGTACACATCCCACTTCAAATGTATGCTCCTGGACTACTAATGGATAATATATATATATATATATATATATATATATATATATATATATATATATATAGATAGATATCAAATTCAAATCAAATCAAATCAAATTCAAATTTTATTTGTCACATACACAGTCATACACAGTATGATATGCAGTGCTATATATGATATGCTATATACAATTTAGGACAAGAAAAACTTGTATTATATATAATATTTCAATACTATTATATAATTTTTAATACTAAATGTATTGTTGTATGTTATATATATATATATATATATATATATATATATATATATAATATTATGATAATAGTATTAATATTATGTTAATATAATATATCACACTATTTTAATTAGTTAATTACTTAAATAAGTTACATATTTTTTTTCATGGGGGCCATATCCTCTTCTGTACATGTTTAATAAGAAGTTTATCTAAATTTCCTTGAGCTCCCAGGAACCAGGAACAAAAAATTCAATTTCTCTGATTTTTTTTTCATTATTAAATGACTTTTTTTTTTTTTTTTTTTTTTTACAATTTGTTTACCTTCATTGGTAATTCAAAATAAATTATTTATTAAAAAAATACATTTAAAAAAAATAACTACAATATCCTTTATATCTTTGTTCCATTAGCATGAATGCTAGTTAACAATGTTGTGTGTGTTTGTTTGCTAATTCTGTGCTAAAAACCTTGTAAGTGGCTTTTAGTTCAGGTTGGTTTAGACAAACATATTACACACTCAAAGATTGATAAATGAGGTAAAAATATGTAAAAAAAAAAAAAAAAAAAAAGAACAATTGTAACCACATAATTGAATGCTGGTGTTGTTTGATACAATGCTTTAAAAAGTATTAATAGAAAAGTAATATAAGAATTATAAAGCATAAGTTGTACCTCAATCATAGAATCACTTTGAATCTTCTTTTTTGCCTGAATCATTTGTTTTTATCACTTGGACTTCCCACAGGTGCGAGTCTTCACCTACCTCATTGGCCGTGATATGACCTTCGCCGAAAACGTGAAGTGGATCGCCTGCAACAACAAGGGTGAATTTCACTTCATAACAGTTTCTTTGTGAAATGTGCTTTAATGCATGAAGCTTTACTTCACTCACAGCTTACACTTAGCATCCTCTAAATGTTTTCCCCGTATCCCTGAGGTATATTAATGTTCTGACCACAGGTTACTATACTCACATTAACACCCTGGCTGACGTGCAGGAGAACGTCATGGAGTATCTTCATGTTCTAAGTCGGCCCATGGTCATCGATCATGATCATGACATCATCTGGACCGAGGCGTACATGGACAGTGTGGTAAGGGTTGATGGTGTTCTCCTGGTGAACTGCTTAAGAGATTTTGGTGTTTTCTTGTATGAAGATTTTCTCCAAATGGGACAAGATATCAAAAGGACCTCCACTCAAAAAAAAAAAAAAATGAAACACATTCTAATATATCTATGTAAATCTCTGGTTCAATCCTGATCTTGCATTAATGTCTGTGTGAAGTTCCTCTGCCAGTTCCCCCTGTGGGTTCTCTGGTTTACTCCCACATCACAAAAATAGCCTAGAACACAAATCGGCTATGTTAAACTCCCCCATAGGCATTGGCGTGCATCATGCACTGGAAAGCCATATCATCTAGTACTGTATGTACTGGTCCCATAAGGCAACCAGTAATCCTCGACTATGATAACCATGCGACCATGCGTTACTGAAGCTACATGCGTAATGATATTGATATGGTCTTTCTTCAGTGCATGATTATGCAGCGTGCATGGTTAGGTGTTATTTATCTTGCTTTATTGCAAGCTATACAAATTCTAAGCGTTTATAAGATTTAGAATCCTGCATCTATGCGAAGCACCCTAGTGTAAATGTCATTATTTCATCACGTATATTTGTGTGTGTGTGTAAAGCACTGTCAGCACCGTACAATCCTCATTATGCCTCATTGACCGCTGATGTGCTTTTTTTTTCTCTCCATCTTCATTCTCATCCAGCTCCCTAACACTAAAGAGGTAAAGTGGTTTAGTAGATTAGACCACTAAAGAGTTGCAGTCCCTTTTTAATGCCCTTTAGCTTGTATTTAGCCTGCTTCGTACCACGTGTATCGCAAGCCACTTTTATTGTACAGCGCCACCTGCTGTTATAATATATATATTTTATTTTTTTCTAAAAACATGCTTTTGCCCCAGCACTGATCCAGTCCAGGCTCATTGTTTCACATTTCCTCCAAAGCTCTTTAACAGCATGGCTCAGAGTCTGCTCCTGATGACCACGGTGGCAATGCCGGTGTTCAGCAAGAAGAAAGAGACTCTTTCTCATGGAATCCTGCTGGGAGTCGTGGGCACAGATATACCCTTAGTGGAAGTCATGATGCTTGCCCCTCGATATAAGGTGCAACAGAAAATACGTATTGTAACCTGGTAGTGTGACTAGACCAGTAATAACTTTAGTTTCTAATGGAGTGTGTTCCACACAGCTTGGTGCTCACGGCTATGCGTTCCTCATTACAAACAACGGCTACATTCTGGCACACCCTGACTTAAGGCCTCTAGTGAGTAGATCTCTGGTTGTATTCAAAAAGTTGGTCTTAGTAAATGTCATATAGATTTAATCATATTATTAGGCTTGAATGTTGCTTTTTCTTCGTTACAGTATAAAGATGGAAAGAAGCTGAAACCCAAACCAAACTACAACAGTGTGGATCTGACCGAGGCAGAATGGGAAGACAGTGATGACACGGTCGGTGTGCTTTACTCCTAATATGAACTACTCCTTTGAATGAACTATAATGCATCAGCAGGGTAAAGGATAATCCGTCATGAATTCAGTTTTTAATTCATACTGTTTCTCATCTAAACAGTTGAGAACAGCCATGGTGAAAGGTGAGACGGGTACGTTAACATTAGATGTAAGAGCCACAGTGGACAAAGGGGTGAGTGTGTATTTATCACTACAGTACTCTTAAAGGTTTAACAGTACAGTTCTCTTAAAGGGCAATTATCTCTTATTAAAAACTGATTTAACAGGAAATTTATCCCTAGTATGAATAAAAGACATTTCATAATTCTTACTTCAGGAAAGAGTTAATGCAAAACACTATTCGCTCATTTGAAAAGACCATGAGTGAATAATTATACAATCGGAACTGTGCTTTTATATTTAAAAAAAATCAACAATTGTGATGTCTTGAAACAGTGTTACTGTTATCACACCAAATTCACTTTTTTAAACTGTACTTTCTGTTATAGTTGATAGATTTATGCCTTCATCAGCGCTGTTTATTATAAAATGACATTAAATAGATCATCAAGGAATGCACTTCATCTGCGTTTATTATCCCACCAGTTTTTCTTTACTGTCTTTTTTTTTTTTTTAAACAGAAAAGACCTTTGTTTCTTAAAAACAAATATTTCTACACAACCATCAATGAGACACCATTTAGGTAAGAACTATTAGATTTGTTCACTGCCTACTTATTCAAATGCAAACGTTTTTGTGCGCATGGACATTCTGTAGTTAATTTGTTGTGTTAGGAACACTAGATTATTTAACATTATAACCAGTGACATGTGAAAAAATCAACATTGCTCACTAACTATAGACATGGAAATCCAAGGCTCACCCATGGCCGTGATGACCCAAAGCCTGCCTATTCAGTCCGATACCACAGAAAAGCCAATGCAGCACAATTTGCCCAAAATAGTCAATGCTATTGAAGAAAGGCACCAGAACACACATTGCACTACAGCCTGCCACACACAGGCAAAGAGCCTGAGGCTTTCATCCTGCCCTCTAAGCTCACCTAATCCAAACCCCTTTTAGCACCCTGCAAACCACTGTACCCAAAGGATCCACCTCTAACATCCTGATCCCAGATACCATACGGCACACCATAGAGGTCTTGTGGAGTCAGGCTGTGAGGGGAACATGTACAATACCGGGAATAATATTTTGCATTGTGATGTCACGACAGTGTATGTGTGTTAAATATCATTATATTACATTTTGTATTTCTGAATATAATCATTTGTGTGTCTTGTGGTTTCAGTTTTGGGATGGTGTTAACACAGGGTCATGGGCAATACATGTTCTATGGAAATGTTTCTATCGAAGAGGGTAGGTTTCATAAAACCTGACAACTATAAGATCTTAGAAATCTTATTAGACAATTTATGTAAATGCTAATGGTTGTTGTATTTTAACCCTATTTATGTTCAAATTAACCTTGTCCCCCCTGCAGGCCTTCATGACCTTCAGCAGCCAGACCTTACTATAGCCAGTGGGTGGTGAGGACCAACATTGAGTTTCTGCACAATTAAAAGACATTTGCAAAACTCCAAAAGAGTTTGTACTTATGTGAAACGTGTCTAAGCAGTATGATTACATATATAGTATAATACTGGCTGATTATCAAAGTACTTCTGTTTATAACATTAGTTATTGAATTACATCGTTACTTCAGTTGACTTGCTAATGAACTGTTCGATTTTTTGACATTTATTCATGTAGTTAGTTTTGTCCAATAAAGTGAAACTAATGGAACACAAGTTACTAAGTCAAGTACAAAGTTGATGCCAAGTAGTGTCTAGTTTATGTTAGTAAGTAAAGTACACACATATGTTTTACAGGTTTTACTGTAGTTTAGCCTTTCATGTGAATCTTGACATGTAACTAAATGGTTAAAACCATAGAATTATAATTGAAAGCATCAAAAATAGACAGACAAGAAATCAAAATCAAAAGTATTAAAAATGAACCAAGATTAATTGTTTATTATATTAGGACCTACTGTGAGACAGATATCGATCCCCAACATCGTAAACTCACCCAGCTCCAGGCTGTTGTCCGATACCTGACCGGGAAAGAGCCTGACCTTGAATGTGAGCTATAAATGTCTGGTCAGACATTTACAACATGAAGACATTCACAACATTTACAGTAACAGGTCAGGTGCTTCCCTTCAATTAAATTAAAAAATTTTCGCTGCAGGTGATGAGATACTTTTGCAACAAACCCTGTTTGACGCCGTGGTCACAGCTCCGCTCGAAGCCTACTGGACTGCGCTGATGTTGAGTGACACTGGGTAAGATTTGCTTATGCTTCTTTGTGAGTTTCCTGAACCTTATTATGAAAAGATCATGATAATGGTTCCCGCGGTCTTTTCCTTGTTTCCTGCAGCGTGGAGGATGGAGTTGAGACAGCCTTTCTGGGGACGCGCTCAGGTCTCATGCGCGTCATCAGATACATTGGCAAAGAAGAACGGAAGGGGAAGTGAGTAAGCCTTGTGTAAAAGTGTCAATTCTTACAGCGTTCTGTGCCCAAGACCTCTTTTAATGGAAGAGACTGACTATCTTCACAAGTCTTGGAGGAAGTTTTTACACTATATGATAATAGAGAGCTGGCTTGGGACTGGGAATTAACTGGGCAAAACAATGGGGGAGGGGAAAATAGTTCAAACTTTATTGATTTCAGTACCTGTATAACTAATTGATTATATTTTCACTGTCTTGCCCATGCAAAAGCAGGAACTTCCTGAGCCCAGGGGACAAGGAGAATCTTTTTACTATGGACCATCACCCTATCTGGTATCGCCTGGCGGCTGAGAACAAACCAGGACAGTTTTATTACTACGTACCTGTTGATGAGATCAATAAAGGTTCTTGATCTTTGCCATGCTGAATTTAATCTAAGTTGCAACATTATGGTATTTTCACTGTGAATAAACACTGCCTGGCCAAAAAGAAAAAAAAATAGCTTTGTTTACAGGATGCAAAATTCATGTGTGAAAATGATTCCTAGAATATGCCTGTCTCATCAGGGAAGAAAAAAAATGCATACATGTGAAAACCTGTTCAGTCTGAAATAGGGTCAATCTGAACTTATCAGACCACATGACCTTTTTTTATTGCCCCAATCTTTATGCTTTATAGCGATCTGAAAGTAGTTTTCTCACTATATATAAATAGTTTATATATATATTATTGGCCAGGTAGTGTTCATAGACTACAATATAAAATCAGTCAATTATGCGTCAACATTTTTGAAGTTGACTCGTGTGTGTTCTCTTCTACAGAAAAGAACATGTTGATAGCAGTGACAACAGTCACCGTGACTAAGCGGAAGAGAACGGCATTGGCTGGAGGTACAGTATCAGGGAGTTTATCCTTAACCTTATGGCTTCTTTAAACAGTAAACAGAGGAATACTAGTATTTTTTGTTAAGTCAGTGCTTAAATTGTTGCCCCAACAGGAGCTCCATTATTGTCTTTTTCTGGCAGGGTGCCAATACTTGTTGAGCTGAATGTCAGGTTAAAATCCATCATTTAATTCACTGAAAAATGTAACAGTTTTAGTTTAATAATCACTTTAAAAAAAAGCGCAAAAACGCTATCTTGATAAATCTTAAATTGTAAAGACATGGTAATATGCAGATAAATTATGAATATAAATGATGTTGTGTATGATGGTTTCTCTGTGGTGACGTTCTGAGGCAGGCACTCAATAAATCAGCAGGACGGATAATTATTTAAAAAGGTGGCTGTTCTTCCACATGGTTTCTCCTCAAACACAGACTTCTGGCGGCAACACCATCCACTCGGTGTGCTCTCTAGCCTCAGCTCCCTTATCAGAATCAGGCTCCATCTCTTTCTCTTCAACCTCTGCCTTCTCAACTTCTATCAATGGACTCCTTTTGAGCTGTTCCTGTTTATACTTGGCCACGAGCATGGCATAGACGCAGCCGTACACGGCCACCGCTACCATCATAAGACATACCACACCGCACAGCAGCCAGGCCAGCACCAAGGTGGTGGGGGCTCGACGTAGAGTCACAGCATGGGGGCGCTGCTCACGACAGGCTGCTGTTGAGTCAGTGGGGATGATGGGACCCTCGGTGGAGATGATACCAGATGAAGTAGGGGCCCTCAAGTCTGAAGATTTGAGATGGGAGCAGTGTTTGAACATGTCCATGGGGATTGTGCGAAGGTCTTGGCCTTGAAGGACTGCAGGAAAAGAGCACTCTGTGGAATCCACAAAGCCGCCTACGGAGAGAAGGAGAATCGGGGCATAACATAAAGACGTATCTGATTTAAGGCGACACTGGACTTTGTGGTTAACTCTGTCGCTTTGCACCTCCAGGGTCTAGGATCGATTCCTCCCTAGGGTTTGTGTGTGTGGAGTTTTTATGTTCTCACTCTGGTCTCATTTCACAGACCAAAGACATGCAAATCAGACACTTGGCGTCCCCAAATTGCCCAAAGTGTGTGAATGACAATTGAGCATCAAGCTGGCAACCCGACCCCTTAAGCACAGAAACAACAGATATATCTCCAGAGTGAAGTATCTATTGCCCAATGTGGCAGATGGCATGTGGACAGACCAAAAATATCAACAAAAAACAAACAAACAATTAAAACACAAACTGGAAATCCGCATTTTCACCAGGAATTAAGAAATCAGGCCTTGACAACACAAGATACATTTCACATGTTCAATATATTCTATGTAACAAAATACAGTATGTCCAAACTAATAGCATTTATGTACCAGCATTACCCTGACTCGGCACTTATTGAATGAAGGAATCGTATTCATTCATCTTTTATAGCGCTTATTCTGTGCAGGGTCGCAGGGGGCCTGGAGCCGATCCCAGGAGGCTTTGGGCATGAGGCAGGGCACACACTGAACAGAGTGCAAATCCAACACAGAGCACACACTTATACATGCACAACGGAAAAATTCAGAGACGCCAATGAGCTTTTGACCTTGCAAACCCTATGCACACAGACCGGAGGTGGGAATCGAACCCCCATACCCCGGATGTGCGAGGCCACAGTACTAACTACTATGCCACCGTGCCACCAAATAAAATGTACACCTCTAATCGTAATCAGATGCGTTAAAACGTTCTTGAAAGATAGTAACGATTGTAGCAAGCTAAGCTGAGACAGTTTTTATGAGCATTTCAAGACTTTTAAAATATAAGTTACATATAAGTTACAAGTTCAAGTCCACTCTCACCTCTATATAACATCCATTCCACCCAGTGTCTAAATGGCACTAGATTGCAGCTGCAGTTCCACTGGTTTCCCTCCAGCAAGAGGCGCTGTAGTACAATAAGTGGCTCAAGGACTGCCCTTGGAATCGTCCTTAGATTATTAGCAGCTAATGAGAGCCACTGCAGGCCCTGTAGTCCATCCAGGACGTCTGGAGATATGGATGACAGGTTGTTGAAAGAAAGGTCCAGGTGCTGGAGTTCAGCCAGACTCTGAAACTGTTTGGAGTTTACTTTCTTTAATCTGTTGTCCCTTAAAATGAGCTCTCTGAGGTTGCTGAGCTCAAAGAAAAGATCTACCGGAAGTTTTTCCAGGAAGTTGTTGGAAAGGTCTAAAAACTCCAGGCTGCTCAGTGAGGAAAAGGTGGAGGAGTGGAGTGTGAGGAGCTGGTTTCTGGAGAGATCCAGTTGCACTAGGCTGCTGAGGTTGGCAAAGGCTCCTGGATCTATTATTCTGATGCCATTTTTGGAGAGGTTGAGGGTGGCGACGTTAGAGGGAATCTGGCTGGAAATCAAATTGAACGAGAGCAGGGGGTCACGGCTGCTGCAGACGGTGTGGGTGATGTTACAGTTGCAGATTGATGGGCAGCTGACCAATTGTCTGGTCAGACTCAAAAGGGTCAAGAGGACTGCAGGAACTAGAGGACAAAAATAAAATTGTAAAACCAAACATTAAAATCAAAATCTTGCTGGATCAATCTCCAGGTTCACATTTTAAACACTGCATACTCTTTCACTTGGCATTACTATGAAGGTGTTCGAGTCACTGTTAATTGTGCAGAATAACAAAACCACATTTATTTCTCTATATAATCCCCTGCTACACTAATGCACTTATAACAGGGTCTGAAACGCTGGCCTCCCAGGAACTCCTTTAATGACCCAAATATGTGAAAGTGGCTTGGATAGACTGCATAGGGGACGTCGCAATACCTCCCAGCTGAGTTCCTTTAATATGCGAGTGGTATTCGCTTTCCTTTAAATAGCTGGATGGGCTTAGCCCTGTTAGCTAGCCATCATCATCTCAATACTTACGTTCATTCATTACTATCAGAAGCAGGATTGAATGGCCAGAGGTTTCTATTACAGAATAAACAGTATGAACAACACTGAGCAGTATTTACCTTTAACATGCATCTTGGTCTTCACAGTGCACTTGAACATCCTGTTTAAAAAGAAAAAAAAGTACGCTCAACAGTGGAAGCCTATCAGTGCTGGGGCTTGAACCCCTAAACTTCCGATCAGCAACCCAGAACCTTCACCGTTTGAGCCACCATTGCCCCATGGTAGACTCCTCCCCCTCCAGTGCAAATCTGTGCACATGTAGTGTGAACCCAAAGGTTGGATCAAAAAGAATCAGAAAAAAAATCTGTGGCAAATCAAATATGCAGTTTACAGTTTCCACTGTTGCGCCTCCTAGCATCCAAAAGAACAACATGCTGCATGGCTGAACTAAAATCGACTTTTCATCTGGAATTTTTGGCTAAAGGCTTTAGAGATTCCTGCATTTTCAAAACAGGAGCAACAGCTATTTGCACATCACTCTCATTCTGGAGTCTCTCCACTGGCTCCCTGTTTGCTTCAGGGTTGACTACAAAATCCTACTGCTGACCCACCATGGGACCCCCCCCCTCCCCCCCATGCAGTCTGCATATCTGTTTTGCCATTTGACAAGTGCATTGTTGTTTTAAATTCTTGCCCACTTCATATAAACTGTGCTTATCTTCACAGATTTACTGTAATTTATTTCATATTACTTTTTATGCACGTTACAGCCCTATCTCGGATCTGTTAATGGCACCAGTTTGCTCTGGGAATTAATTCCCTAATGGGATAGTTATAGTAATAAAACATGTATTATTAGGTTTTTACCATAAACAAACACCAGTTGTTTAATTGATGTAATTATTTGTTAACATCATGCACAGAATAAATTAATAAAAGTTCATTAGTTAGGTATTCTCTGATGCTGATTTTTTTTTTAAGTATTACAGTGAAAAATGACAGGGAATAAAATGTTATGAAAGTTACCTTTGCTCAGCAGTCAGTATGCTCCCTTAAATTAGAGGATAAGAAAAATCCTTAATGGGTGTTACTGCAGGTCCCATCATCCATTAGTGTGTAGAAGAACAGCATGGTCCTGTCTATTTATTAATGCAACTCTGGAAAAGAGACATAGAGAGAAAGAAAAAGAGAGAGAGAGAGAGAGAGAGAGAGAGAGAGAGCGATGGGGGGGGTTGTTGGGAGAGATGAGGGTCGGTTTTAATAGAAAATATTTCAATGCATTTTTACCTGCTTTTTCCTTATTTTCATATTGAATAAATAATTAAAGTATGTATTTTAAATTTCTTTTCCAGATTTCATGTAATAATATCTTTACATATGCCAGTTTGCTAAAAGCTTTAAAATGGATTTTTCATGGTTTGAATGAAATAAAACTACAGCTACATGCTTTGTGCTACATTTAGACTGATGACAAAACTCACTCAGTTTAATTTCCGATTCTGTGTTAAGCAATTGGAGTCCAAATGTCATTAGATCTCCTCGAACGAAGATTCTGGGCCACGGCTAAACAGGTAAACGATAAACCTTGTGTGAAGTTAAATATGATGTTAAGTCTGGGATTTTAAAAATGCCTTTCTGGTCCCATCGCAGCATCACAATGCACAATGTGTTTCTCCTACTTTTTTTTTTTTAATACATCAGCTAATTAGAAATATGTATGATGTAAAACTGGGTGAACTAGAGAGAGACCAGAACTGAGAAAAATGGCTCTGAATAGCATTTATGGCTCTGGGCTGCGTCTTTGTGTCATGTCTGTTATACATCAGAAATGCATCAGCAAATTCTTCACCTCCATTCTTTTTTCTCTCTCGCTCTATTTTCTCCTCTGAATAGACAAACGACACAGATGTAAGTATGAATGAAAAAGTCAGACAAAACACTAGCATTTTCAGTAGTCTAATATGCAGATCCTGTATAACACATACCAATAATAAAGTATACATAGTGCGGGTTACATTCTTCTACTTGGATATCGTTCTCCTTTTTTCTTCCTCGTTGTAGTGCAGTAATGTGGATGGGTTGTGTCCTCTCAGCTGTGAAAACATTGTGAGTACATTTCCTGTGTCATTTTACAGTCACTGCTTTGCAACATTATAGGCTTGTGTGCAAAAAAGGTATATATAATTATTAGACAATTATGTAGAAATAAATATTAATACAAGGCGGCATGGTGGGTTAGCACTGTCGCCTTGCACCTGCAGGGTCTGGGATCGATTCCCGTCAGTGTGCATGAAGTTTGCATGTTCTCCTCGTGCTTTGTGGGTTTCTTCCGGGTACTTTAGTTTCCTTCCACAGTCCAAAGACAAGCAGATTAAACTAACTGGCATTCCTAAATAGCCCATAGTGTGTACCCTATGATGGACCCATCCATGGTGTACCCCACCTCGTGCCCTAAGTCTCCTGTGACTGGCTTCAGGTCCCACCACAACTCTGTATACAGGATAAAGCATTATTCAGAGTGAGTAAATGATAATAGAATAACACTAATGTTATGTCGACTTTTATTAACAGGATATTAACTGTTACCTGGTGGACAACAATGGGTTCATAGTGATCTCTGAGGACAGAAGTGATGTGAGTATGAAGCTTCCCTTATTAAATCTAGAAGTTTATGTATCATTTATATGGTCTATCCAGAGATATGTTTATTATTGTAATGCTGGTATACAGTTTAGGGGTGTGTATGGTACAGCAGAATAAACAAGCAGCTGACTTCAATATACAGTGTACTATCACTTATTGAACACTGAAAAAAAAGCATCGCACTGAAAAAATTTTTTTAAACTGCATACTTTTGCATACTTAGCAAAACATGATAAGCATTTTTTTTTTGTACTTTTACTAAATTTAGCTGTCAGATTCTATTTTTAAACATACCATGACACGGAGTGGCGCATTCCATAGTAAAACACAACATGTCATAATAATCCAGTTACATCGCTTCTGTTTTGTCATGTGGTCGGTGAAATGAAACTGCCGGTTTGGCAAAATAGCAGCTGCTGTGAGTGAGTTAAACGTGTTCAAGGGATTTTTGGAAAATGTGGTCCAAGAAAAGAACGTTTACATTCTGTTATTCTCGTTGCAGCTGTAAGAAAGAACAACTGCGTATGTGTTGCTTAACGTCCGCTGTACATTCCGATTCAAACACTATCTTATATGTACGCCGAACAGTATTAATCCATCCCGACCTCTATGGGATTCTGTAGTGTAAGCCGCAAAAATGGTTTTGCTGCATTTAGTATACATGATGCACTTACAGTTCAGTAATATTTTCAAAAGTAAATTAAACAGATAAATAAAAAATAATTGCAAGCTAATAGATAATATTTGGCCATTTATGCATTTTAACGCATTTATTGAATGTGGGAATCTACTGTATTAATAGCAGACACTAATCATGAGATTACTGTACTTGCCATATACAGTATGTGGGTTAATCTCTAATGGATATGGTATGACTGCTGTAGCAGGTAGTGTGTTTGTGAATGTGTGTTAACATAAATCGTACATGTGTTTACTGTAATATCAATAATTCTTCAAAATAACACCATTGCAGCTGTCTCCATACAGATATATTTCATGGTTTTTCATGGCATTACATGGCTTATAGACCAACAGTCAAATGTCATACACGTCATACACACAAGACTAGAATAAATCTGTATAACTATTACGAATGATGCCTTTACATTTGAACAGAGAGAAACTGACTGACTGTTGCATATACTTGTGTAACACAGGTTGGAAAATTCTTTGGTGAAGTCGACGGATCTGTGATGGCTCAGCTCCTTAAATCAGGCTTGTATAAAAGGTAACAATTTTCCCTGGAATTATAATGAGAAAGGAATAAAACATGACAAGGCGTACTGTCTTTTTTAATTATAATAGCAGTGTTTTATTGATGATGTCACGTATAATATTTAAATTCACAACAGTTACTCTATTCATTACGAAATGGCACATTCAGCTTGTTTATTTCAATTATTCTGTTACAGAAATGTAAAGAGGTCTCAATCAGACTCGAGAATTCATCTACTGTCACTGTATACAACATATAATAATATGTCCTTATTTTTGTCAGTTTTTGTCACAAAAAAAGCTCTAGTACTAGCCAATATTGTTCAGTGCTGATCTATTGTCAAATCATTTTTACAAATGATTCCTCTGCTCTGATCTACAGGGTGACTTTGTACGACTACCAGGCCATGTGCAAGAACTCCCATCATCACGCCAGTGCAGCTCGTCCTCTGCTAAGTGTACATGTCTTAAAAAGGATTTTCCTTATAGTGTTCATAAGTTTTATTTTAACAACACCAACTGTTATGTTTACAGTCATTTCTCATAATGCCGACTCAGGACCGTTAGTTAGGAAATGTGCAGCAGCTGAACTGATACTTATATAATACTTACAAAAGAACACACTATTTGCATTAATAAGTCATGCATATGTAAACCTGTATTACTAACAGTCACTGCATTTAATGTCTGTATGATTCATTCGTCTGCAGCCTATCTACAGCCTGATGGCAGCAGTCAAGTGGCTTTTCTCCAACCTCATTCTGTAAGTGCATGTTCTTTAGGAAGCTGGTAAAAATTGCCCTTTTCCCCCTTTGAAAATGTGTTTGTTCACTGCTTTCAGATTTCTTTTGGAGTTCAATATCTGTGGGTTGTGGCACAATGACTATGTTGTAGATGGTAAGTTCTAACAATCAGCTACAGTACTGTGCAAAAGTCTTATTCTAAATAAAATTAAATAATGCAGATTTAATTAAAGTGCCTAAAAATACAATGTAAAAATTGGTTATTCGTGTAAGAACCTCAGCAGCGACCTCGTTTCCCCTCTCGTCTGTTTCAACCACTCAGCATTTAGCATCACCAGTATACTAATCTTTAGTCTGATCATCTGTCATCATCTTCACCTGTTTCTCACTGGTTCATGCCTTAAGTTAAATTGCTTTTTTAGTTCTTGAATGGGTTATAGGTCACTTTGTGTTCAAGACAACATTAAAAATACAAGACAAAATAAAAAAGTATATTTCTTTGCAAAAAAAATATAAAGAAATAATGCATGGCTCAAGACTTTTGCACAGTACTGTATATCATATTTTGTTCAGTGTTTGTACTAAGATCACAGGATAAATTAATAGTGTAATCAGACAACCTGGATTGATGTGTCGAATTAAAAGGGAATTGAAATAAATCAAACAAATACGATGATTATAAATGATTAGACTTTATTACCAACCATCGTATTAATCATCATTATCATAGTACATTTATCAAAACCATCAAACACTAAATGATTACATTACATATCTTGATTTTATCATATTGTACAGTAGCAAATTCTGTGGTATAGTCAAATATCGAATTGTTACCATGGCGATTAAAATTGCATCATATTGTATTATAGCAGATTAAATGGTATTGTAGAATATTTAATCGTTGAACTCAAGAAACGTAGTGTTTAAACCTGTACTAAGACATTATCCTATACACACACACACACGACATAACATATTTAACCTCCTCCTTCTCAGCCGGTCTCATCATCACCAGTGTGTTGAACTGCATGTATACCCCATCATGCTGTTTTCATCACCACATTTCTTCCATCTTTTTCATTTCATATAATTTCTGCATGTTTCCATTATCATGCATGTCATTGCGCCTGTACCCCTATTGTCTGCTGTTCCATTTCCTTCTGTCTGTCCCTCACTGTCTAACAGCCAAGTCTGGATACCACACTGGTAAGTATGTTCATTGTCATCCATCCCTAACCATACACCTACATGCTTGTCTGTGTGTTAAGCTTCTACCTGAACAAATCCTTTGTGTCCCGCTTGTTCCCATGTCTTTAACAATCGAGGCAAATTAGTAGAATGTAATCGGAATTTGTACAATAGTAACGCATATGGAAGTATAATAGTGCCAAAATTCCTCAAAGCAAAATAGCAGGTTGAATTACATGAACTGAAAAAAAGGTGTTGCAATAAATATGTTTGAATTTTTCTGCATTGCAATTTGATCTGAATTGAAAAAAATCCTTAGAGCATTTACAATGTTTGAAATTTTTGCCACTGCAATTTATTGTGGTTGTATATTTCAAGTAAAAATGTAATCCAAGCATTTAAAATTTAATGCAAAAAGATTCAAGTTACTAAATTGCAGTTCAAAAATATTTTCAAGTGTTAAAAATACAATCTTCATTATTTTTCAATCTTACAAATTCAGGTCGATAAAATTCAGGTAACAAAATTCAGGTTGCAAAAATTCAGGTAATAAAATTCAGGTTGCAAAAATTCAGGTAACAAAATTCAGGTAATAAAATTCAAGTCGCTAAAATGCAGGTCTTTACATCCGGGATATCACAGGCAGAGCAGTGGAGAGCCGATTGCTGCTGTCCGTGCCGCAGTGTACTTTAAAGTGTGCTTCCTGCTCCCTGTGCAGTCTACTTCTCACAAACTACTTACCGATCGGAACGCAGCCCTCTTAACTAACAGGCCGGGTTGCCAGTTTCACAATAAAGTGTGTATGTGTTAAATTGTGTTAGTATTACTCCTCTGCCGTAAACACTATATTCAAAGCAAAGCCAGCCCAGCGCTGTTTCATTCACACGCGCGAGCGATGGGTTTCCCGCCCCTGAGCTCGGTAATGTTACAGTCTGTGGAAAAATTCTGTACAGCAGCAGAAACAAATTTAGGAAGCAGTGAAACAGCATGAGTTCAGCGCGTGACACCAGAGTAACTGCAGAAGTCTGACTCTGTGCAAATAAACTGATAGGGACAATTCCAGACAAAGAATAAAGACAGATATATACGATAGATAGATAGATAGATAAATAGATACTTTATTGATCCCGAAGGAAATTCCAGATATCCAACAGCAATAGAGACAGTAACAGTAAGACAGGTTATAGACTCCACACTGTATATCTTACAGTCAGTATACAGTCAGTATACACAGGGTAATGTGGGAACTGACCAGAGTTACTAGTGCAATGATGGACAAAAACTATATATAAAAAGTATATAAAGATAATAAATATAAATTACAATAAAAATAGAAATGGGGTTAATTGCAGTGCAGCCATTGATGTACAATGTTATATGTGACAAAGTCACAGTGCGACAGGTATTTATGAGTCGCCGTATAGGGCTTAAATCAAACTTCACTTATGCACACACATATGAAACAGTCACATATACATATATACTACTAACTGTTTAAATAACTACATGAAGACTTATGACTTCATACTAAATATTAAACTGAAATGTTGTAATTGCATTGCATAAAATAATTTATATAATTTATTTATATTATATTTTAATCAGACTGACATTTAACCGTACTATCCACACTTTACGTTTTTCTTAATTACAAAGTTTTTGTGTTAACCTTTATTTATAAGCAATATAAATTTAACAAAGTCTAAACAGCATGTATGTTGTTGCTGCTGCTGAGGAAATTAATCACATCTGGTTACTGAATGTGACTGAACATTACCGAGCTCAGGGGCGGGAAACCCATCGCTCGCGCGTGTGAATGAAAGAGCGCTGGCTTTGCTTTGAATATAGTGTTTACGGCAGAGGAGTAATTTTAACACATACACACTTTATTGTGAAACTGGCAACCCGGCCTGTTAGTTAAGAGGGCTGCGTTCAGATCGGTAAGTAGTTTCTAAGAGGTAGACTGCACAGGGAGCAGGAAGCACACTTTAAAGTACACTGCGGCACGGACAGCAGCAATCGGCTCTCCACTGCTCTGCCTGTGATATCCCGGATGTAAAGACCTGCATTTTAGCGACTTGAATTTTGTGACCTGAATTTTATTACCTGAATTTTGTTACCTGAATTTTATTACCTGAATTTTTGCAACCTGAATTTTATTACCTGAATTTTTGCAACCTGAATTTTGTTACCTGAATTTTATCGACCTGAATTTGTAAGATTGAAAAATAATGAAGATTGTATTTTTAACACTTGAAAATATTTTTGAACTGCAATTTAGTAACTTGAATCTTTTTGCATTGAATTTTAAATGCTTGGATTACATTTTTACTTGAAATATACAACCACAATAAATTGCAGTGGCAAAAATTTCAAACATTGTAAATGCTCTAAGGATTTTTTTCAATTCAGATCAAATTGCAATGCAGAAAAATTCAAACATATTTATTGCAACACGTTTTTTTCAGTTCATGTAATTCAACCTGCTATTTTGCTTTGAGGGATTTTGGCACTATTATACTTCCATAAACGCACAGTAGGACGGCACAATGTCATGTCGTTTAAGCAAAGAACCCTAGCAATAGAAACTAGCATTGTATCAGTGTCTTTCCACATGATTAGACCGATAGTATGATACTGTACCATCCAGAATTTCCTGTCTCTCTCTCACAGCACACAAACAGAAGAAGGTCGAATCCATGGTGCCCTGTAACACTGAATACCCTGGGTTCGTGTACGACACCTCCATCAGGGAGACCAACAGCATCATTAAATGTGGGCGCTGTCAAAAGTGAGTCTATGAAGTCATGTCATTCTTAAATGGTCCATAGTTAGTCTTCGTTTCTTAGGTTATTCCAGGTAGTAGAATAAAATAAGATATGTTTTTTATGGATCGCCTTACATTTCCCAACTAGACGAAAATCACACACGAGTCATACTTATAATTATATCGATCAGCCATAACATTAACAGACTAATATTGATTATTATTTATATACCGGTAAACTGATGGCAGGATCATGGGCACCACTGCAAAATGTGCCCACAGGAACCCAAAGCCAGCCAGATCACACAGAAAAGCCAATGCAGCACATATTGTCAAAAAAGTCAATGCTGGCCATGATAGAAAGGCACCAGAACACCAAGCCCACCACGCTCGAGGTCAACTGGGCAAAAAGCCCAAGGTCACTGACCTGGCATCCAAACTCCCCAGATTCCAAACCGATTGGGCTCCCACAGGATGCGCTGGCCAAACAAGTCCGATTCGTGACGGCCCCACCCTGCAACCCACAGTGCCCAAAAATCTTATGGGGTCATGCCCCAGGGGACTAGAGCTGCTCTGATGGCACGGGGGAAGCTACACTTTCATGAACGTAATGTTTTGCACAGTGTATCTGTATATCTTTTAATGCATTACTATGATGTATAATTCATATAATAACATAACAGTGTTGAATTTTCAAATAATGCTTAGTAGATGTTGATATATTTCTTATAACATCAGCTTTGACAGTAGTTTTGGCTGTATTTCAATCGTTCCATCGTACATCAATAATTTTTATAGTAACAGCTCATTCACAGTAACTTGTATAGAGGCTTCACTTCACTTCATCCAGATAATCATTATTTAACAGGAATACATCAAATTGTTCATGTGTTGAATTATTCTATTAGGATATATGTATATTCTATGTTATACTATATTTTCCTATAAAAGAATATATTTATTTCACAAGGATTTTTTACATTAGAATTTTACATTTATACAAGGAGTCTCCAATGCGATTTTTATTTGCGTTTATCATCGACAGATTATGACTTACTTGTGTTACGAGGTGCAGGTCGCAGCGCCACAACACAAGATTTAATAATATTAAAGCCGTAATGCAGGGCTTCTGAGTTGATCAGTGAAACAGGAGGCTGTGAGAATGCTTATGAGCTCAGAACTTCGCGCGGTAGCAACCTGTGGATTAGTGATGGGAAGTTTGGATCATATTAGTGACTCGGTTCTATAAATCTCATTCATCAAAATGAACGATTTCTTTTTTTTGAGCTATTTAGTTCATTTGGCTCTTTTGATCATAAATAAAATAAAATGTTACATTATCAATAAACAGACTTCCAACTCGTCTTCATACACAAGTTTTGGCTATAGCTCCAGTAATGAAAAAATAGCATTTTTTTTTATTATGATAAACAGAAGGAGCAGCTCACCTCTCATATCTTCTAGTCTGAATCGTTCGCTCTTTTGAGTCTACTGCACTGCATAGCGTCTCTGGGAGTCGCGTGACAAATGAGTTTTTGACAAAAGTGTTTGTCCTTGTGTATTTGTGTGTGCGTGCGTGTGTGTGAGCATTTGTGATGTGCACGTGTGTAGAATAGGCCACAGATGCTGGAAGAAAAGCATCACACTATGAATGTGTCACTGAATATAATATCACACAATATAAAGTTATTAACCACTTTTCAGCGTGAGTTTAAGGCACCTGTTTGAGATATTAAAAATCCCTCTACAATTTTGCGTCCTCAATGTCTTTAGATCACATCGGCTTGGTTTGGTGTATAAATTCCCTAGAAGGAGTATAGGGAAGGAAAGTTTTGCGATGCTTTGTGTATATTTATGTGGTATAAGTGAATGTGATACAGACCTGGTGATAATGTTGTTGTGTTGCAGGATGTTTGTGCTCCAGCAGCTTGTGAACAGTAACCTGGTGATGCTAGTGGTGCAGGCGGACTGTGACTGCTCACGCCAGTACTCCCCCATCACACTCACTCCAAGAGAAGTCAAATATATCCTGCTCCAGCTCCTCAGAACCACCAGAGACTTAGCTTACAGATTACCCAGCAATCTCAATTCATTCCATCACTATTCGAAATCCTTTATAAGGCTCAGATTCCATGTTAAGTGTTTTAGGTAGGAAATGGTTTGATGGAATTCGATGCCGGACTATTGATCTGTTACATACAGTATAGTTTTGTCGTTCTCTGCAAGAGCTAAGGATGCTGTCATGTCAATATACTGTAGATGAAAAAATCTCTAAGGAATGTTTCCAGCTCCTTTATTGAATCTATGCCATGGAGAATTAAGGCAGTCCGGAAGGCAAAAGAGGAGCCAAGCAAGGTGTACCTAATAAAGTGGCCAGTGAGTGTATGTTTGTGACTGAAGCATTTGATTTCTGCCATTATCTGCAGGTAGTCAAACAGATATTATTAGGAAATTAAAGAGGTTTATGAAATATAAATATATGAATATGACAATAAACAATAATGTGCAAGACATTTTCCCTTTAACTCCCGTGAACATAACGCAACAGTAAAATGCAACAGGATGAAATCCCAGAAGATCCGCAGACGTCCCGAGTCGTGTCACTCATACCATCCTCATGTAAGTGATTAATACAAATGCAGTGATTGTTATTAAAGTAATAAACGATAAACTATACGTTTTCTTTTAAACGAGGGTGAGTCAAAAATTATCCGCACTCTGGTTATATTAAGGTTTCCGTTGGCCGTACTGTCTTATCAGCGCTTTCCATTCAAGGGTACTATCTACCTGGTCACTGCTGTGCAGGTGTGAACATGTTAAATCAGTTCATTCGTAACTGCGGTGCGAGCAAAGTTTGATGCCCCACTTGTGATATGCATGAAATACGAGCAGTGATTTGTGCCTGAGGGGTACTGAAACAACTCATGGAAGATCATAAGCAGACGTGTTTGAATATTTGCAAACAAAATTTGGGAGGGTAAAAGTTGGTGATGAGACATGGATTTATTACTACGAGCCTGAGAGTAAACGACAGAGTATGGAACGGAAGCATCCTCAATCGCCGATCGAGAAAAAGTCAAAACGTCGATCATCAGCTGGAAAATTTATCAGTGCTTACAGTTTTTCTGGGATTCTCAGGGGCCAGTCTTGGAACATAAACAGAAAAAATGTTCAACAATCAGCAGTGCTCGTTACAGTGAGATGATTATTAAAGAGTTGAAGCCTAAAGTTGGGATTAAATGCAAAAGACTGATATCCATGGGCGTCGTGATCTTATATGACGATGCACATGACGATGTACACTTCTGCCCACACTGTCGACACTCTTGGTTTTGAGGTGTGTGTTAAAGCAAATTCTGTATAGTCCAGATCGGGTTTTCACCTGTTTGGTCCCCTGAAAGCAGCCCTACCAGAACAAAGATTCACATTATTGTTTATTTAAATAAAATTTTTATTAAAAATCTATTCCACAGCAAGAGTGCGGATAATGTTAGACTAGTATACACACATGTGCTATGTGGCCAAAAGTATCATGATGATCATGTGATCGTCATCCCTTTAGTTAGTCCCTTATTTGCTGCTGTAACAGCCGCCCCTCCTCAGGGCTTTCCAGTAGATTTTGGAACAGCTGGAGAGCTGACTTTGTGCACAGGTGTACTTTGTGTACTTTTATGCTTGAAAAGGTTTTGGTTTGGGATATCTTAATTCAACAGCATACAAAGACTGAAAAGTTGCATGTTCCTATTCATGTCATAAATTTGATAGAGGTGATGGTCATGTGTTCACATACTTTTGGCCATACAGTGTATCGATTTAATTGTTGCTTAATAAGAAATAACATAACCCGCTTTGTTTTCTTATTACAAGGAAAATGCAAAAGACTGCGGTGGAGCGTGTGAGATTTCTATATCAGTGGCTCTCTTCTTCATATCCCTGGTCACATCACTGACTCTTCGCTGAAGATCACGCATAAACATCCGTCTTCCACTGGCGCTATCCGTCTGCTACACCTGCGAAGAAACCGTCAAAGTATTTACAGTGGATATAGAGATTTATGGATTTAACCATGACGTTTTGTCGGATTTTAAAAGACATGAACGATTATAGTGTCTTAGAAAAGAGGAACCCGCGGTGGCAGACACTGGTTTTGATTTTGATGCACTATTTAATTATATTTTTTTGAAAAGAATGAATTGTATAGTGTTTTTTTTATAGTGTTTGTCAAGTAAAGTGAAAATTTATTAACAGTATGCCCATGTTGATGCTGTATTATCCTAAAAGTCATAATTATTATTCTTTTTTTAAGTCTCTTAAATCCTATGTATAATGCCTTTGTAAATGCTGTATGTAATTTAATTAACTTTCATATAGATTATATTTAATATTTATATTTAATATCTATTTTTATTTCAGACATAATTTGACCATGTTTAATAAAATGTACGGTTTTAGTTTTAAATGGCTTCTAATATCATATCATTAATATCACTGATACCATTCTAGTTTCTTCAGCAAGACAAGGTGGCAAAATTATTTTCAAAGAGCCGCTCAGGTATTTATATAAGAGCTGAAAATTAATTCTGTTTATGATCTTGC
Organism: Clarias gariepinus; assembly: GCF_024256425.1. Lineage (NCBI taxonomy): Eukaryota > Metazoa > Chordata > Actinopteri > Siluriformes > Clariidae > Clarias > Clarias gariepinus. The sequence continues at coordinate 27,755,404 of NC_071109.1, read as the reverse complement.
TTAAAGCATGGCAAAAAAAGCAGAACCTGTTTTGCATATTTTTCTCCGTATTTATAAATATTAAAATTAATTATATTATTTTTAAGCGTTCATGTAAATTACCCAAATAATTCAACTTTTCACTTCTTAAATTTAGCTGCATGCGTTGCCATCTTGCTTATAAAATATTTTTGACAATATTAAAAGGATATTGTGGCGGCACTGTGGCCTCGCACCTCCAGGGTCGAGGGTTCTATTCCCACCACGGGTCTGTGTGTGTTGAGTTTTCATGTTCTCCGCAGGGTCCTCCCAAAGGCCAAAGGCTCGCTAGCATCCCCAAATTGTCTGTAGAGTGTGAATGAGCGTGCGTGTGTGTGTGTGTGTGTGTGTGTGTGTGTACCCTGTGATGAATTGGCACTCTGTCCCTGCCTCGCACCCAAAGTCTCCTGGGATGACCCTGTACAGCCATTTCCACATATTTGGGCCATTAAAGGAGTTCCTGGAAGGCCGGCATGTCTCCGGTGCACTGAGAAAACTTTCACTCTCGAAGGCAACCAAGCACTAGTGTGTCCTGCGATGGATTGGAACCCCATTCAGAGTGTTCTCCACCTTGTGAGCTCAAAAAATAGGCTCCAGGTATCCCATGACCCTGTGCATGACAAGTGGTATAGAGTGTGAGTGAATGAGTGAGAGTGAGTAATCTTAATGAGTATTATAACGCATTATTTTCTTTCGAGCAAAAAATCAACCAGTGCAATCATCACTTCTTTTAAAACGTTGATATTAAAAGACTATTGGACCGTTTATTCAAATTTTTTTCTTTTTCTTTACCAGCAATTGCATAAGACGATAAATGAAAAGGAGTTAAATTTTAAAGTGTACTAAAAAAAAAAACGTTTTGTTCGAATATGTCCCCTCACCAAAATGCTTTCAAAGAAGCTCAAGTTTCATAGACGTAAGATCTATATGATCAATACAACATATAAGAAAAGATCACAAATAAATATCAACATCCAAAATATATGTAATAATATTTAATAATAATTATAATAATAATCCTAATAAATAATTGTAACATATCTATTTATTTAGTTTTTCCTCAGATACACAAAAATTACAAGGAGTGTTCAAGTCAAACTGGGACTTTTTATGGAGTTTCTTATGAATGAAGGTGTAGAACTTAGACATTTACAGAAGACTTGAAGCACAACAACCTGCCACCGCCAATTTGAGGAAGAGACGCACGCTTCTGTAAGAACTGCACTAACTACAATCATTCACCAATACAGGGGATACATAGTACATCACTGTAGCAGAGGATTATATAGAGATATAAAGGGAGTTATAACTCTCATAACTGTGATCTGTTATTCTGCACAATCAAAAGTCCCGTTTTGATTTGAATGCCCTTTGGCATAATAGTGAAATGATCAGAACACAAATTTTTATAATCCATTTTATTAATGAATCAGTAATAAATAAAATTTAACGTATGCTAATAGTTGTTAACTTATTGGTGCAGAGTGTTCCCAATCGCAGAATGTAAGCCGCAGTCAGGACGAGCAACACAAGCGACTTTTAATTAAAAGTAACTACTAACTAAAGCACACTTTTGCTAGGTTTATGTTTCTCTCTTGGATTTAAAAAGATTATTCAGGAAACAAAAATGGTGGACACAAATTGAAAGAAAAGAGTATGTTTATTTCTGATTCTTAAAAAAAAATATATATTAAGGCTAATGTCCTTTCATGCATGTAATGAAAACAAAAAATTCCACTTCAAAATCACCCTGTTGCAATTTGAACAAGTTAACAGATATTATAGTAATTATCTTTGTTCAAGTTAGCCTCACTGACATCTCTGAGGTAATCTGATTTATCACTAGGGTGAATCAAAAATGATCCGCACTCTGGCTTTAGTACTTATTTTGTTAACTTTTAGGAAAGACAAACACATACGTTTTGGCATATTCTTCTTGCTTTTATACACTTTGTACACCCGTCAACAAGCTTTCATAATCCCTCTTTAAAAATGTTTTAGGCTAGAGAGACTGTAGCCTTAAACAGAGAGCACTGTGATAAGAAAAGAAGTGCAGTGCGGATCATTTTTGACTCACCCTCGCATACTTAAACGGGTCACTGTGATAGAAAGTCTGGCCTCTTGGAGAAGTCTCAGCCGTAAAAAGGCACTTATATTTAAAAAAAAATAATTATAATAATAAAAAAGCCAGTTATCGTGAGACTAGTTCAGGATTAATCTTTGTCATAAAAGAACTTTGTGCAGCGACATTTTAGATTAGATCAATGCAAAAGCACAGTGTTAATAAATTACACTTAAAGCTCAATTTACTGTAGGCATGAGGTAAAGAATAAATATCAAAATTTTTATATCAAAAGGAGGAAAAAAAATGCTGTTTGGTCAATTCTTTTTTTTTCTTTTCTTCCAAAACACATCAATATAAATATCATATATATCTTTGGATCAGGATTGGTGACCTGAGTGATCTTGTAACCTCGACCATGAACGTTATTATCTTCTCAGTCATACTGTAATGTGTTGTAGCTATAACCGTCCTCAGATTCGTGAAAACAGCTTTCGAGCAAAAGCATGTGACAATGTTACTGTACAGTAATGAAAACGGTGGTACTGATGGTGCAGCCTGATCTACTGTACGTACAGTACGTATAAGCTCATTAAATGCACTAAGATTGCGTTAAACACTCCGAGTGTTGACTTTTAGGGACTGATCCCTATCCCTGAGGGAGTGTTACAAATGGTTTATAAAGGGTTAAGTAATAGATTTTTGTATCAGTAACGCTATTGTTAGTTAAATATAAACTCATGCACGGTTGCTATAACGACCCGTGTGTCTCAATTGCATTGCAGTGCTGCCGTTTTTTGCTTTAAAACTATAAATTTCCTCTGTGGTATGAGATATGCCTCATATTCACTCAGTTTTTTCTTTTTAGCCGTAAAAATCCACACACACCCACAAAACACTCTTGCCCATTCCCGAGATCAAGCGAAGCATACTTAAACTACAAAAAAAAAAAAAGTGTTATTGCTAAGGGTTTATCAGATCAATTTCACATTCGACAAGTGCTAATAAATCGCTAAAGTATTTCCATGATAACAGTGAGAAAGGGGTGCACACACACACATACAGAGTCCGTTTCTACGACCTGACCAGTTTAAAGCCCTGGCCGGTATCGAGCATGGCAGGAGGAAACCAAGTCAGTTTGAGTCTGCGCAGGAAGCGTAGACATACGCTGCAAATCCAGAACAAGTTCAGGGAGATGCTCCAGTGTGCCAACTGCACTACGGGATACGTCCAGCGCGGGAAGTACAGCTTCCAGTGATTGGCGACGTCGCTTGCCGTAGGCAGATGCAGCTTGTAATCCCCCCACTGTCTGGAGATGCCGTAGGTTGCCATGACGACCCGGCCTTGCTCGGACCAGCGCACAGCGCTGTCGGGGTTGCAGTTGAACTCCACCCAGTCGGCGGTGAAATCTCCGATCTGAGGCAGGTTCTGGACTTCAACGTCCATCGAGTTCACCAGTGTAGCCCCTTGTACCGCTACGTAAAACTCCTCAACTTTGCACACCTCCTTCACCCATGGTAGAGAGTTGTCCGTGTCAAGTACGACGATGAGACGAGAACAGAAACCATCGTTCTTCTCCTTCCACATCTGCACAAGCTCGGACAGGTGCACGACTTCTCCACCTAAGAAAGGAAAAAAAAACCAAGAAAGTTTGTATAGGTTTGTATAGATTGTACAGATGACACTCAAAAATAAAACACTCAGCACAAACCTAAGAGAGCCCATTCCCCGGTGCGGTGCGTGTGGCCGCTGTAGAACAGAATGTACGTGTCGTAGCGCGGCCCGTCCGAAGTGTGCGCCTCCAGGAAGGAGCGGAGCTTAGAGCGCAAAGTGTCCCGTGTCACGCCGCTGCTGGAGTAATCACAGCCGTGAGAGTCCATCATGTGCTGGGAGAAGAAGCGCTGTATGTTGTTTAGCATGCCCATGGTGCGCATATTCAGCTCCTGCACCTCATCCGGGGGCAGCAGGGTGGGCTGTCCATCCACACTGTGACGAACAGAAGGATACAAGCGCTAATTTTATTTTCTCACACACACATGGATGAGTCAAAAATTTTTTATATTAAAACGTCTGTTGGCTGGACCGTCTTATCAGCGTTTTCCGGTCTCCACAGTCACTGCTGTGCAGGTGTGAACATGTTGCATTAGTTCATTTGTAACTACAGTGCAAGCAAAAAAAAAAAAAAAAAAGGATATCCTATTTGTGATTTGCATGAAAGAAGAGCTTCAGTGACGTTTTTTTTTTTTTTGGGCCTGAGGGTGCAACACACACTATTGGTGTTAAAGCATCCTCCCTATAGTCCTGATCTTGCTTCATTAGAATTTCACCTGTTTGGTCCCCAGAAAGCAGCCCTACAAGGACGAAGATTCACTTCTGATGAAGAAGTGAAGGTGGCAGTGCACACGTGGCTTACAGCTCAGCCTAAAACATTTTTAAAATGAGGGAATACGAAAACTGTCTGTTTGCTTGAGAAGCAAGGAGAGTGCGGATCATGTTTTATCTCACTCTCGTGTATACAAACACGCACAGTCAAAAGTTTGAATTATACATATAAATACACACATTATATCATCAAAAACTGCGCGCCTGTCTTTTTCTCTAAACTCTGTAAACGAATTAGTCCAGAACCCACTCATTACACGCGCCTTAAAACACTGCGTGTGCCAATTACAAAACTTCTGAGTTTGTTGAGACAATGAGACATTTGACATCTCCGTTTCTTTATAATCTTACAGGTAAACTTTATCTCGTGTGGTAGGAGTAAATTGTTTGCTTTTTTTGTTTAGAAAAATTGGTTAAAATAATAATAATTATGGCCAAAATCTTTCTTAGCATTAAAATCCAGTATCCAAGTATCCTAGTGTTTCTCCAGGAACTAAAACTTATGAAGACTGATAATGGAAAAGCTGTAAGACCATTTATGAGTAAAGCTGTGTGATTTAATTAGTTGGAATTTATTTGATCATTTGTTGGTCAGTTTTTGATTAAAGATAGATTCACACTTTAAATTACTTAGGTAAATTTTAAAAAATGAGTACATAAACTGCTTTTGCAAATATGATGGTGTTGTGTGAGTGTATCCCCTTTTTCTTTATTTACAGTGCAATGCCGCCACCTACTGAAGTGGTGTGGGGTAAAGTATATTTGAATACTTGACAGCCTGCAAGAAATATAGCTGCATCTCCATGAATCATTAAATCAAATTAGACATTACAAAGCACAAAAAACTGAATTGAATGTAATCAACAGTTCACTTTCAAGTCACAGCTCTACTGATGAGCAACACATCAAGGAGAACTTGTAGATATGTTCAACTCATGCAAATTCTAAACTAACATCCTGTTTATCAACATTATATAGTTTATATATATTTATATTTTGATAATCACTCATCTATCCACAGAGGAGTCAGAAGCTATTCACAGTAAAAAAAAAAAAAAAAAAAAAAAAGGACACCCAGAACTCCTCCCTATAGTCCTGATCCAGTTTTTTTTCCAGAATTTACCTGCAGAAGTTGGTAGGGATGACCACCGCATAACCTACACACGTTCCTCCTAGGCAGTTACCCAGCTCGTAGAAAAGCCCGTAAGCCAGAGACTCGAGAGGCAGAACCAGCAGGAACACAGCAATAAACAGGCTGTTTGAAGGCTGGAAAAAGAAAATCTCATATTATAAATGTTAAACTACTATTTCTGACTACTTCTAAATATTTCAGCATTTAACTATTTACCAGCTTTATAAATATTCTGTAATTATCTATCTAGTAGCAGGAAATCAAGGCTTCTGGACTTTTATTAAAAATAAAAACAATATAATAAAAACAGCAGATATCTTTTTCTAACATGGTTCATAATACATTTTATAACAACTGCAAACTGTAAAAAAAATTGTTTAAAAAAATAATTTGCTCAGACTTCCTTTTCTTTCCTTTTTATAATTTATGTTACATTTTTTTATGACAAAATTTTGAATAGTCATTTGAAGGGAATACTACATTTTGCTGCCATTTTTTATGTATTGTGTATTACAGAAATGGTTTATGTATTATAATATGCCGCTTCTTAGCTGTTTAGTCAAATGTAAAATACAAGAAAAGACCCACCTGCCATGAAAGAGCCCCAAGAACAGCAGTGGACACAAGGCTGAAGAGCACCAAACGCTTTGAGATGAGGCAGAAGTGGCGCATGCCTTTGGAGGTCATCACTCTCTCCAGTGCCCCGGGACTGGCCCTCTGAGCCACACACACCCTCTGGCAGTCACTCAGCTTGCTGTGGAATCCCCAGAGGGTAACCAGGAACACCACATGGCAGATGATCCAGAAAACACTGGAGGCAGAAAAACCCGGGATCACCACGTACCACCGGTCCAGATCGCTGATCTTGAAAGCAGCCAGAACCAGGAACGTGATTTCAACAGCAAGCAGAGGCAGGAGACTAAGACGCCTCGACAGACCTCCTCTCCTCAGAAGCGGGGACCAGCGTTCGGTCACGGAGAGCCCGCCGAAGTACATATCCAAGACTGGCTCGCACACAAGGCGGATGAAGAAGCACACCAGCGCGAAGAGGTTCGTGGGAACATTAAGAGAGTTGAAGAAGAAGTGCGCCGTGACCACAGAGAAGCAGATGAGGTTAGGAAGAGCCAGGAAGGACTTCATCCGCAAGTCCACGAGAAGCGCAGCAGCAGCCAGGACCAGGGCGATGAGGCTCGTGGAGGCATGGACCACCTGCATAGTGCTGGCCACGGCAAAACCCGCCAGCTCCAGCGTCTCCGCAGAGGTCAAAAGTGCTGGCCTTTGTCTGCTGCATCCGCAGATTCTTTCCACCAAAGCCCAGAGCGCTCTAATGGCCATGCTGGCTATCAGCATGTAAAGGCTGACCTGCTCCTTTAAGTCATTTACAGAAGGCTTGTTGAGAAACCCAAGCAAACCCAGCAGGAACCCCAGCCAGAGGTGGAAGAGCATGAAACTGAGCCTCTCCATACCAAAGTAGTAGTACAGAATGCTGGCTATACCCAGGACAAAAAGGGCCAGGATGAAGATGACCAGAAGGACAGTTTCTGATGTGCTCTCCCAGCGTGTGTACAGACCCAGGCATATCGCCACGAGGAGGTTAAGATTAGACAGATAGCCCAGGTATCGGATGAGCGACCACACACTCACCCCGGTGCGAAGCTCCTCCAGTCGGCTCATAGCGGCGTAAAGCGTGTGGCTGAAGCAGTAACGGAGAAGCCTGCACATCGCTGGAGCTCCACACACTCCAACACACTCAGTCAGGTTTTAACCTTCATCCTCACACAGATCCCTAAAACTATGACTCAGTGAAAAACTGCAAACTTCTGCTTCTTATTCATTGGCGTTTAGCTAACTCAGCTAGCACATGACAACGTCCAGAAGTGATCAATTTTGTTGACGAGATTCTTACAAACCTGTTTGAACACAACTTTAGAACACAATAAGATTTAAAAAAAAATAAAAAAAGCTGATGTTTCCAAACAAAATAACAAAGACAAGGCTAACCTGCTAGTTATTTACCAGTTATTACTACTAGTTTAAAACAAGGGAGAATAACTACAAACAACACTTAGAAATATTTTTGTTAGCAACTAGTTTAGAAACTTTTCAGACTTTTGTAATAATAATGAAATTAAACATTCTCTAAGTTACTCTACACACTCCAGCTAAGCACTTGGAAAAGTTTCCTCGATGTCCGCCATCTTTTCCGGGTTGAAAACAAAACAACGGAAAGCCTGTAGGGACAAACAGAAAAGCGTTTGGTTTATACGCGTGTTCTACACTCAAGAACCCATTTGTTTATTGACCAGCTGAAGTACCAGCTGTTGCCGGTGTTACGCGCTAAAATGCCCCCCTGCCACGGTTTGCCCCCCCACATAATCTTTAGCAAATATTATAGGCTATTAGAACATAAATAGGTTTATTGTTATGGCATATGATATTACTATAATAATTAACCCTAGGCACGTGACAGCCGTCCAGACCATTAGTATAAATTCTCATATAATGTTTATTTTGTGGCACATTTATGTTGCAGGGGTCTGTCATGTAATACAAGAATGTTTACATAAATAAATATTGTTTACGATGAAAAATTACACGGAAGATTTTGATTATAAAATAAACAATATACATCAATTTACATGCATATGAAAAAAATATATAATTTATACGAAATATATATTTTTATATATGCAACATGTTTTTTTTTATATTGCTTATTTTAAATTCAATTTCATTTGGTGTAAATCATAAACCCATGAAGTTATGTTCTAATATAATATTTGATAGACATTATGTCGTGGTGGGGTGGGGGGGGGGCATTTTAGAGCATAACGTCTTAAAAGAGTTTGTGGAAATAGTTAAAATCTTAAAAGTAAAAAAAATAAAATGTAATCAGTGATAACATTATATCAGGTTGAAGCCCATGTCTGTTTGCTACAAAAATGAACCCCTCAATTTTTATTCCAGAAAAATTTGTTTGGTGTGACATTACATGGTATTGGTTTCCACAGGACTGGTGGCTAAAAAGTGTGAAATTGTACAAACTGTACCTAGTTCACAAAAAGGTTTTGAATCAACTGTCATTTCATCTTATAACAATAAATGGAAAAGAGAAGGACATAGAAAAGTTTATGTTTAAGCCACGTTGTACTCCTATCAATATCAGATAAATATACTCCTTGTTCGGTAATCAAAGAATCACAGATAAGAAACTGAAAAAGTACTCGGATAAGGATTAAGTTTTGCCTTAAAACGACTCCAGCGTGTTAAAATTCACTTATACCACTTCAGCGCTGTTATTTCAGTGGTGAAAATATGAACTAATCCTATTAAAAATATTCAGCTTTACCTATTAATATTATAAATATTTATTGGTGCAGATGTTTGTTTACATTAAGCAAGTAGTTTATTAGTAGCTATTTTAAAGTAGATGATTAAATCCGAAAAATAACATCTCTTTTACACCACATTTTAATTTCACTTATAGTGCAGGTTAAACTTCAGGCAGATATCAAAGTACTGCAAAAGTTTCATTGAATTCTGTCCAGACATTTTTGTGCGATTCTGTGAACATCATTCAAAGAGCAAAATCTGACCAATGTACAGACAAAATCCTTTAGAATGCACTGTAGTCACACACTCTGGTATACAATTTCAATATGCTTATGCAATGTCACAACATTTATATTAATTTCTCTCCAAGATTTTCTACTGATGATGGGAGAATCTGAAATTTTTCTCCAGCACATCCCAAAGATTTCCAACAGGGTTTAGTTTAGAACTCTGAACTCAATGATATCTCATGCTTCCTGAACCATTCTTTCATTCCTGGCATTGTTACTTACTAAGCCTATCTCAGGAGACTTAAGGCACGAGATGGGGTACACCCTGGTATTGTCATCATGGAATATGCCCATACCAAAATAAATTAATTGATGGAAAAACCTGGTCATTCAGTATTTTAAGGTCTTCAGCTGACAGTTTTTTTGGGCACATAACATTGCTGAACCTAGCCCTGAACAACCCGACCCCAGAATTCAAAACTGACGTCATCTCATCCATCAATGGCCACTCATGACCCTGTGGACGTTTCACAAGTTTTCTTTCCTTGGAAAAGAAAGGGACCATTATATCTATATATTGATATCTATATAATATATCTATATATAAGGAGAGAGGGAGGAAGAGAGCGAGAGATTAATAAATACATACAACCCAAATCATATGTATGTATCTTTTATTAACATTTTGTATGTGTAACCAACACTCATTTAGAAAGGAGCAGGTTGCAAAAAAACAAAAAACAAAAAAACCCACACTGATAGTCCTAAACTCCAATACTAAAGAGAAACCGTGCACATAGGATCAGGTAAGGACAATGTACCACCACACGTAATAGCAAAAAACAGATTTTTGTTGTAAATATCTGATATTCTGATGAATAAAGTACATGCTTAACAGAAAGCCTATGCGACTACGCTAACGCAATTAAAGTGACAGTATTAAGTGGTGATGATCATCACCATTTGGCTTCTGTCTGATTCCAGGTATTGTCAGTCTTGATGCACCAAACCACATTTTCTCTTTATTCCAGTCTTCGTAATTGAAAAAATACAGTTCAGGATAAAAAGGCACCAGTTTTTCTATCAGATTCTGTATTAACAGACAGAACCAGTGTTCCAGAGTGGTCCTCCACCACGGACACACTTACTGGGGAAAAGAAAAAAAAAAAAACCTCAACAAGAATCAAAGTCTCTAGCACCCTTAAAAGTGACTTGTGTTTTTCAAAAACATGTCAGACTGCAATTGTACATACAGCCACTTAAATAAAGCTTTAAGACTCACTCACTTTGGATAGATTAATAAGAGCTGTTTGTTGAAAAAAAAAAAGGTGTTAAGTACTCTTGTGTGCGTTTTCAATTGTAAAGAATCTCTGCCAGGATAAGAATATGTTTTGCGATAAAGCACATTATTGTCATTGTGGTCAATAATCAGGAGCTCTTATTAAAGGTTTCCAAAGAGCGTCTTCTTAAACAAGTGCAACTGCCGCAGTGAAAGGAAAACTGCCGAATTCACAGTGAAATACAAAGAGGACATTAAGCACTTGGTACAAATACACGATATGAGAAAAACCTCACTGAGGTTAATCATCCAAAAACACTTTCAAAGGTTTAAAGCATTCTTCAATCATGTTTTCTTTGTTTTTAAGCAGATAATGCTCAGTGTATGAAAGAGCTAAACACGTACATCAGTCATACAGTCAAATATAACAGCGCAAAGATGATTGAAAATTGAAAGTGTTTAAAAGAAACAAACTACAGTATTCAATATTCGGTAAAGCTATGGCAAATGTTTCTTTTTCTGCACTGAATCAAAGTCAGACATCTACTGGTTATATGTTGTTTTTTTTTCTCCTGTTATCGTACACAACTTAGTTCACAGCTAAAATACATTCTGTGCTCTCGCAAAAAACCATACAAACAACCCGTAAAAAAAAAAAAAAAAAACTCCAAACCTATCTCACAGTCAGTCTTCTCAAATTGTTCTTATGACTACGACTACTTTGTATAAAACCGTACCATGTAGATCAAACTTTTTAGGAAAAACGCATACAGTCTCAGTGTCGCGTAAGTAAACACACAAAAATGCTACAAATATCACTTCAAAGATGCTTGGGGAAAAACCCTACATGGAGTGCATTCTACAGCAGCTAAATGATCGTGAAAAGATTAAATGATGCTGCGAAATAACTAGTCAATCTATTGTATTCTTAGCCAGTGTGACAGTGTGCAAGTCTACGATACAAAAAAGTTATTTGTTACTTCAAAAGCGTTTCTTGAAAAAAATTCTCTCCAAATCTCACCATTCGATTAAAAAGAGAAAAAAAAAACCCATTGGAGAACGGCGGACAAATCCTGAGCACGCTCGCCAGATCAACCCGTTTCAGTCTCATCAGCTACAACCAGTGTGTCACCACTGTGTGGATATGTTTAAACGTGTAAAAAGCTTTGTCTTTTACTCATTAAAAAGCTCCACACCACAAAAAGTGTAAACAGTCTTTCTCTCTTAATTAATCGTACGCCGTCTCTTACATGTCACTTAAGAACCAGCAACATTAAAGGTTTTGTTCATGAGCACAAATGAAGCGTGATAGGATAATCATTTAAATCAGAAACCCCGTTTGTCATGGTGTCACGGAGCAACGTGGGAGAGACGGACCTGTCCAGCTTTCCGTGGCACATGACACGTTTGTTAAGTATAAACTGTGCAAACTGCATCGTTTCACGAAAAAAAATGCAGGAGAAGAAGAAAAAAAGAGCTGGGAGCTTGCTTGTAAAAAGCATCAGGGGTAAGAAAGCTTTGTTACTTTGCCAACACGACTGTGAGGCAGCAACGCTGGGCAAAAAACAGCCTGGGCTTCAGCTGTACAGCAAAATGGGGTCCTCCAGTTCGTGGAATGGGGCCGAGCCGCTCTGACTCTCGCCCGAGTCGGAGTCGTAGGACGCCTCAGGGAGCTCGATGAAACTCCGCGCCAGCTGCTCGTCCTCAGAGTCGGAGCGCGGTGGCTGGCACGAGTCCCTAAACGCATCGTCTTCGTCAAGTGTGCCGAAATCCTGTGGGATGTACAGCATCTCGGGGTAGTTGTGACTCACTAGGTCGCTGCTGGTGGTGATCGAGACTTTGCGGAAGGCGAGCATGTGCATGTGGGAGAATTTGACGTATCTGTAGCGCTTAAAGCCTAGCGACTCGATGGCCACGCGCCAGCTGCGCATCATGAGTGCGTGCCGACCCTGATGCGACGAGTCGGGTGTGATGATCAGGAGAAGGCCGTGCAGTGCGAGTAGCTCGTGGGCTTTCTTGCAGCAGAGCCAGCGTTGGTAAGGAGAGGGAAAGTAAGATAGCAGTAAAGAGAACACCACCACGTGAAAGAGCTGCCCGGGCAGAGTCTCGATAGGATCACGCAGCTGGCGCAAGAACGCGTCGAGCGCGTCGCTTGCTAGTTGCAAAGGCTGTTGAAGCTGCAGGTTTAGGAAGTCACACTTGTACACGCTCTAGAATCATAAAGAAGAGCAGAAGACACAATAATTGACTGTACAATGAGGTTATGAATTTACACAAATCATTCAAAAAATAAAAGGCAAACTGGATCGATAACAGTTTTAGGTGAGAGATGAAAAAATATTGGGCATACACACCTCGACCGCAGGCACTATGTCAATTCCTACTGTGAGGAATTCATCAAACCTCAAGAAGGGATTGAAGCAACTGCCCACGTCAAGTAGATGCAGCTTGTCGTTTCGGAAGTTGAAACTAAAAAAAAAAAAGAAATAATAATAATAATTAAACTGTCATTTTAATTACCTAAATCAAGAAAACATGAAACCATTCTGACAGTTTTCTCATGAGGCTGCATGTTTACAGGTAATTTCAGTTAGCTAACTGATTACTTAAATATAAAACTCTGAAAAAAAAGTTTTCTTGCTATGGACAGTTGTCGTACATTACTGTGTAATGACTGTGTATGTGACAAATAAAATTTGAATTTGAATTTAATGTAGGGAACGCTTTGTTTTGCTTTCTTTTCCATAAACAGCTTTATCTTGCTCAGTGCTGAAGGGGCAAAAGCAGCGCTTCGTCACTACAGCAAAGTTTAAACATTATGCTGGCACCAGTTTACTCATTTTAAGTTTTGCAACACGGCACAAAACTTTATGCCAACAGAGAAATGTAAAATTACCTCTGCATTGTACTTATTTTCTGCAGTGTCAAAAAAGCAAAGTAAAATCATAACTATTATAAAATAAAAAAAATGCAAGATGGTTTGCATTAATCTTTTAAATATTGTATTAAAAGGTATGTATTTAAAACCTTTAAATATTGATCAAAGTCTTACAATGAGTTAACTTTTATAAACATATATTTTGCTTATTTTATCCAAATTGTTCAGATCCACAGCAGGTTTCTTTCCTTTTTAACAAATAGCAAAAACCTAAGAAAATGTGAACGTTTTACTTTAACCCAGTTAAAATTTTTATTTTTATATCTTTCACATAATTCACTGTGAAATGGTTGAATATATTTTTACACACATACACTGTGTGTGTAATTTCCATAAACTTTATACTGAAATTTAAAGGATCGGGTTCATGCCTCTGTAACAGAAAAATGTTACATTTCCTATGTCCAAAAAAGGGTTTTATGAACAATAGTCAGTAGAGATTTTATCTCGGCATGATGTGAAGCTCGAGTTATTCTTACTGTTACAATTCTGTATTTAGAAACATGGCCTCTGAAACCTGTACTGAGAAGTGTCACAGACCTGGGCTGAGAGAAGTCTGTACTTAAAGGTGCCTGCCCAGTGGCCGTTGCAGCATGTTTCACAGCCTTTGCATCCTTCTCCAGCATCTTCTTCATTCCACCATCCATAAAGTACTCCTGACAAACACTAAGAGAAGAAAAAAAACACATGCTCCATAATCACTCTTGCAGAGAGCTTCATCACCACCACCACCCAACATTTACTCTCAATTTTCAGTGAATAAAACCCCCCGAGCATGTGGTTGTACACATCTTACAAGAGACAATCAGGTCTGTGTGTGGACATTTGTCGCATGTTTAAACTTGTTTAAAGCAGAAACACCAATAAACGGAATTCAGTGGAATTTCCCTGAATTAAATTCCACTTCCTGTAATTCCAATTCAATTCCATCTCCGTTTCCTGTAATTGTTATTGAATTCCAATTCCAATTCCTTCTTTAAATTGGAATTGTTGATTTAATTCCTGAATTGACCCCAACCCTGGTTTGGCGTTTTACATTAGGGTCCCAGGATCGTTTCCAAGAACACTTGACTGCAAAGACTGGTTCATTTTGATCAGTGAGAACGCAATCGTTCCAAGCTCAGGGGTCCGTTCTTCGTACGTCGCTAACTCAGTTAGCTGGATTTGATTGTTGTGGATTTGTCCTGATCTTGGATTGTTTCGTTCTTCGATGCGCTTCTAGCATTTGTTGTCATAGCAACATATCCGTAAGCTTGAACCTGCTCGGGAGCAGGTTTATTTCATGTAAACAGGATTTAGCCTGCGCTCCTGGCGGGTTATGATTGGTTGAAATGGCGAGGTCACATCTGATTGGTTAAAGAGCACGACTGACTCACGTGGAAAAAGAAAAGTATATGCCCCCTGCCATGGACAACACACACACATAATCGCTATCAAATATTATATATGAACATAAATTCATAGGTTTATTGTTATCAAATATGATATTACTATTATAATAAACCCTAGGCACGAGACAGCCGTCAAGACCATTAATACAAATTCGTGTATAATGTTTATTTTGTAACACATTTATTTTTCAGGGGTTTGTCATAAAAATATGCTATATATAATATTATATATTAAAAATAAATATTTTATAATGATAAATTGGACGAAACTAATTTTATTATAAAATAAACAATATAAAAGTATACATAATATTTCTATTTTTTTCATGTACAACATATTTATTTTCATATTGCTTATTTTATTTTATTGTCTCATGTAATTTGTAATTTGAAAACCATAAACTTGTGAATTTATGTTCTAATATAATATTTGATAGCGATTATGTAGGGGGGCAATCCATGGCAGGGGGGCATTTCAGCGCATAACACGTTATGACACGTTACAAAAAAAATTGAGCCGCTCTTTTTCCATTTCATCAACCAATCAGAGGGCTTGTGATCAGTGTTTCTATTGTCGATGCATATCGCCTTTTAAACCAACGCACGAACCCGCAATAATCCTAGACAACTCAATCCAGCTATACTAATCATCAACAACAGGTGAGCTCGAAGAACCGACTTAGCCAGATCGTAATTAGCACGATGATCTCATCTTAGATGTGTCAGTTCATCTCGGATGTGTCAAGCGACGTACGAAGAACGGACCTCAGGAACCGTGCCTTTTTGTAGAGTTGGTCTCAAAAACAATACGGTGTAACAGGCAGGGATAAATCAGAAATGGAAGCCAAACGTACTTAAGCACAGAAGTAGATGCTTAGACGCAATGTCATTAGTGTAGCACACACCGATTCCATCCTCTGACGTACACAGCCGTAACTTATAAAGTAGGAAGGCACGTGAAAGCAACGCTCTTGATGTTTTTTTGCCAAAATATCGAATTTAGGTAGTCCCCGACTTCCGAACATTCAAGTTACGAATTTCTGCAGATATGTATTGTACAAAAAATAGACACTGCAGTCCACCAGATACCAATATTTACAATTATGCACAATATTCTCATTGTGTGAGTTAACGTATAAATGTATAAACAACAAACATATAAACAACAAACGTATAAACAACAGTTACAAATATCTTCAAGACACAATTCACAGTCCTATACAGTGGAAAACAGCTCTGAAAAAAAAAATGCCATCTGGGATTTCCCCTCACGATTTAAAGGCGCAGAAACAACAGTTACATTTCACATTTGTGTGCGATTCATTTCCTTAGGTGCAATGTGTTTGGAATGGGGACAGATTCAGTCAATTGGATTGGTAAGCTTTACATTGTATATTCGTCTCAAACGCATATAAGACTCACATTGTTGGACCCATGAACAAAATCCAACTCGTTCGTAAGTCGGGGACTACCTGTAATATAAAGCATAGTGTGAACTTGTTCTCTTTTTCTCTTGATTATAGACGCCTCACAAACCAAGTGGGTAAATACTGCTACCTGCTGTACCACAGAGTGTAAATACGCAAGCATACCCAAGAACGGAAAGCAAAATCAATGTGAATGTGGGGGGAGGGGGGGAGTAATCGCTCCTGGGCGCGGTACAAATCAATCATGTCTAATGTGAAAAACACCCCAAGATAACACCGGGTGGTTGTCTTACCTGCGGCACCACTCGATGCGTCCCTCTCCATCACATTTCTTGGCCCAGTGGTTATCGGCGAGACTCTTCATGGCAACAGCATATTCGTTCAGGGTCTGCTCGTCCTCACAGTGCTCGCGCCAGATCTTATCAAAATCGCCCACTGCAGATTAAGGGGATAGGAGTGTGTGAAATACTACATAAGACAATACAGGATCAGCACATCATTTGCTTTAAAAAAAAAAAAAAAGTCCTGGGTAAGTTTATGACACCTCTTATAGTATTTTTTTTTTATCAAATCTAATCTAAATGATTAACTCCAGAAATTTTTTATCCCTTTTGTGTCCGACTGTGAGCCCCTTTTCCCAATGTGCTTTCTTTCGATCTCTAGTTTCTAAATCATACTACAACAAACTCTGTTTCTCCACAAAGGCTGTACTGAAAACCCTTTGGCAATATAATCAACATACTGTATTACATTGCAGAAATTTAAATAATACATTGCATAATGAAAATAAAATTTTCCTTTAACTTTTACTTCCAGCTAGGCTGTTAAAGTAGCCCATTAATCCTGTGATAGCATACAACTGAGGCATTTTTCGAACTAGTTTATCACACTATTAATATTTTACAATGTAACACTGTACTTAATATGAAACATGAAACAGTTTTTGCCCAAAATGTTTTGCAAATTTAAAAATAATCCAGTAGACCAAATTAGAAATAGGCAGCTTCACATGGCACAGAATATTTTTGGAGGAAAGGCTAGTGTTTTTGTTTATACAAGAACCTGCCCTGTATACAGTAGAAAGTCAACATCCATGAAATCACTGAACACCTCAGAGAATATGCCAGTTTCATACAATATGAACTGTGGGTGCTTACATTACAATAAAGGTAATATAAATTCAAATACAATAACACTAAAAAAATTAAATTACACATTAAATCATGCAACTAGAAAGAAAAAAAACAAGCCACCACAAAATATAGCAAAGTTTTACCTACTCTTGCAACTGCAGCGTGATCGTTCTTAAACCTGAGAAGAGCCAGTACCACACGCTTTACGAACATTTAATAGATGTCACTATTATTTACTAACAATAACCACGCAACAAAAATATCTTAGCTCGACAAACATTTACTCTCAACAATCCAAGCAAAGTTTGTGAGCATTTATAAAATAAAAAAAACAAAAAAAAAAAAACATGAGTTACCTCATGCTCGAGTGAAAAACACAGGTCTTATCTGATTTGAAGAAAATTCAAATAAAAAAAAAAACAGGAGCAAAGGGACAAACTGTGCTTCTCTCTTCGGTTAAAATATCATTTCAGAATGCTCAGCAGACTTCATCATGCTTTCCTGATTACCCATCGTGGGTCTGAATGGACTACTGTGTGCAGAGTTAAAGAGCTCAGCTCTTAAGCAATAAGCAAGAAGATTTGGAAAAGTGCCATAACGCCATGGGCTGCTGAAATACAGGGTAGAAAAGCAAAATAAGTCAGGGAATGGAAATTTGTTTTTAGCAGCGTTTGCATTTTTTTTTTAAACAAGCACTTCCTAGTAACTGGTCAAGTCAGGTTTAAGTACATGTTTAGTAAACTACTTTAAGATTTATTTATTGTTCTATATTGTATTAAAACTGAAAACTAAACGTTTGCCTACAATAAAAAAATACTGAATCAGAATGTATTTTTTTATCCATTCCCTACCTGCCATATGCACTTTGTTCTATACTGAAAACCATCTGTTCATTACATGGTGCCCTTGAAATACTTCATCACTGCATCTTCATTATCATTGTCTAGTGTGCACAATTCTTCATTATCATTGTCTAGTGTGCACAATTTCTGCACCTTGCTCTATTACACCAATGTAACTAATTATCTTGGCTAATTAATGCTCTTTATTCCAAATATACAGCTCAATATAAATAACTTGATGTAATCTGACTAGGAGTTACAAACTTTTATTAAACCGTTTAGAGTAGCGATTAACTTAGCATGTATCTTGGCATCACTGGTCATGACAGCATCACACATTCCAACTTTAGACTAGTCAATGTAAACAACGTAAATTAGACGAGTCAATCCATCTATTAATTTGGCAAGTGAGTACAACAAGTACAGAAATTATACACAGAGCCCTGTAGATG